>NC_137676.1:4936020-4956020 GCF_963989245.1 Nansenia antarctica
GAGGCAGTGGAGGCAGCAGTCTCGCTACCTGGTCACAACTCTACTCCTCCTGCTACTGCTACTGCCAACTACTGTATGATGGACTCACACTCTTCCTCATAATATAACTACATTTGTGGCGGCTGTGGCGCAGGAGGTAGAGCCGGCGTCTAATGATCGCAAGGTCGGCAGATCGGCGGTTCGAACCCCAGCTGGCCACATGTCGAGGTGTCCTTGGGCAAGACACTGAACCTCAAATTGCTGCCAATGAGCGGGCCGGCGCCTTGCATGGTAGCTTGCCGCCATTGGTGTGTACGTGTGTACGTGTGTGTGTGTGTGTGTGTGTGTGTGTGTGTTCATGCCTCGGATTCAGGTGATAATGAATTTGAGCAAGTTTGAGGCTAATGTGGTTCAAGTTGTAACCATGAATGAGAGGCCAGTGTAAAGAGCTTTGGAATAAGGCGCTATATAAGCGTCCTTGGGTTTTATGAAAGGCGCTATACAAATCCAAGTAATTATTATTATTATTATTATTATTATTATTATTATATATAAATAATAAATAAGTGCAGTCCATTTACCATTTAACTACTGTTTAGATGTATACTATATGGCTTAATCAGACATAAACATGAACATAAAAACAATCTAATGTGTTTACTTAGGTGTGAGAGGCTCATGTGGCTGCCATAGAAACATACATACATCGCAATTAAAAAAATAAAACCCATATAACATGATCTCTCGGATGTTGACATGTTTGCACTGGCAATTCAGCGGCAAGCAGGGTGAGTGAAAACAAATTGGAGCGCCCCTCGTCTTCACATTAATTGGGAACTTCATCAGGCGTCTCTAATGAGGACGGAAAAAAAACGTCTTTCGATATGTAATTATGAGGAAGCCTCCATCTAGATGGTAAATGGACTGCACTTATATAGCTCCTTTTTTGCTGCTCCAAAGCTGCTACAAAGCGCTTTACAACGGCCTCTCATTCACCCATTCACACACACATTTACACACCAATGGCGGCAAGCTGCCATGCAAGGCGCTAGCCCACTCACTGGGAGCAATTTTGGGGTTCAGTGTCTTGCCCAAGGACACTTCGACATGTGGCCAGCCGGGGCTCGAAACGCTGATTTGCCAACCTTGTGATCATTAGACGGCGACTCTACCTCCTGCGCCACAGCCGCCCCATCTAGACTCATAGGCAGTCCTCTAAATCCGATCTGTGCACCCTTAAACATAGCAGTGATTATTACTCTTTCTTTCCCAGGCCATCTGTGGGGCGTATCAGGCAACCTGCTTATTTGCAGTTGTTTACCGAAAGGGATGTTTCAGATTCATGGTTACAACTTGAACCACATTAGCCTCAAGCTTGTTCAAATTCATTATCACCTGAATCCGAGGCATGAACAGACACACAGACACACACACACACACACACACACACACACATACATATACATATACATATACACACACACACACACACGGTGTAGTACATTAATTTAAACCATGATCTCCTCGTGTGGTTTGTTTACAAGGATAGCAACTAATAGCATACTTTATAACTGCAATATTGGGGCGTCTGGGTACATGCCACATAATCACAGGGTTCCCGGTTCGCTTCGGACCCATCAACCTATCCTGCATGTCATCCCTCCTCTCTCTCTCTCTCTCTCGCCCATCCTTCCTGTCAGTCTCTACTATCTCTATCCTCCTCTCTCACCCATCCTTCCTTTCAGCCTCTACTATCTCTATCTCAATAAAGCAGAAATGCCCTAAAAACATGAAAAAAGGATGGAAGTAACAGCATACTGTTACTGCATAACAGTAATATGGAGACGGTCCGGGCTCCTCACCTCTATGTCACTCAGTGAACCGATCCCTCCCCTGCCCTTTAAACAAAACTAAACACGGTATAAACCTCTCTCTGGCCCTCGGGGGGGGGGGGGGGGGGGTTCCTCCTCGGTGCCTTGGGGATGTTGAGTTTGTCCACATCCCTTTTGTGCCGTTAATCTGCGTCCAGGCTAGCTAGGGGTTTTTTCCCGGGGTTTCCCCCTATGTGTCCCCTGCTGTACCTGAGTCAACCGCGGCCGCAACAAACCAATTAACTACAGCTAGCTCCCATCAGGCGGGCTGTCAGGGAGCGTTTTCACTTAGTCCTGGTTCCAGGTCCCTCGTGCTGTGTCTCACAGAGCCATTGAAGTCGTCTGGCTAAAAAAAAGAAAAAATTATACTCCGGAACTGTTAGAGCAGAAGGTGTATGAACGAGGCAAAATGCCTGGAGCCTCCCTGATCTGGTTAATAATGACCAGGATGTGGTTAACGTCCACCTTCCAACATCACCTCTGGCAAAGGGAAGAACGCGTGCTGTGTGCACTGCCCAGAGGTTGAATACCACAGAGGAAGAATAGAAATAGTGAAAGCGGGTGCGGTTCTAATAGCGTAGTCAATGACATCCCGTTCAATTTACAACGAGCTTATAATGACATATACGACAGTTACAGCGTGCGTGTGAGTTCCTTCCTCCGTGTTCCCGATACGAAGCCTTTCCGAGTGACAGAAGAGAAATATGCTACCGAATATATAAACTGAAAAAAACAGTTGTTCTGGTACCCACAGAATTGTTCTGTACCCACAGAATTACAGCGGGATTACAGGACTGATTCGTTTAAATGTTATTGGCAAAAATAAGTCAGCGCCAGCGGCTGTTATGGGCAGGATCCAGTCAGGATAGCCGTGGTCCTTAAAGAGAGGTTATCTGAGCGCCATGGCAACAACACTGCAACAACACCCCCAAGGCAGGCTTATGGACTCGTCTCGACAACAGCAGCAGTGGGCAGCAGCTCCACATCATCGCTCTGGGAGAGACAACTGTCATTAAAGTGGCACTTCACATTCTCTCTCTGTTTATGCCCTCCTCCTCCGGTGCGGCTGGCTCGATGGGGGTGATGGAGAGTCAGACTGGGGGGATGTTGTTAATTCATACTGGATTGTTGTTGTTGTTTTGCTGTCTATAATGTTTCAGCAGGTGTCTCTGTTTTATTTTAGTCTATTATTCAATTGTCACTTTGTTTGTTGCTGTTGTTGTTGTTGTTGTTTGTGAGCTGCTGTAACCGCTTAATTTCCCATTGAGAATCAATAAAGTATCTATCTATCTATCTATCTATCTATCTATATATCTATCCTTCTATTTATCTATCTATCTACATTTACATTTTCGGCATTTAGCAGACACCTTATTCCAAAGCGACTTACAACAAATACATTTGACTAAGTAAGTAATTCATTATCCACCAGTCATAGCAGGAAACAGTTATCTATGCTCAGGCCAGGGTCAGTCGTCGTGCTAGAAGGAAGGTTTTTTTCAGCTTCTGTCTGTCTGTTTGTCTGTCTGTCTGTCTGTGAGGCCTCTCTACACTCTTCCAAAAAAAGGGTTCCAGGATTATTGGGCTGTCCCTGTGAGAGAAGCCTTTGAAGAAGGCTTACTGGTGCATAGTACAACCTCCTCCTGTTTCATTTAAAACCTTACAGAGAGAGAGAGAAGGCCGGAGACTGGAGAGGGAGAAAGAACGGTACATCGATTTCCTAATAAACGCCAGATGGTTATGGACACATTAACACTAGAGCAGTCGTCACACTGGACGTACTAACACAAGTTAACGTTACGTTATATATCTGAACTCCAAAAGATATAATATGATTAATCGTGTCTGATAATGATTTGCTCATTTCTGCGTGACAGAAACTCATAGCGGATCATAGATTCCATTAAGAATCCCAATATGTTCTGACCATGCATGAGTTAACAGGGATCACGGGAAATGTGTGCCTGGTCCGATATACCAGATATCGACGGCTCTAGTCTCTGTGTTGTCACTACTATACTATACACTGTAGCTATGAGCATGAACATTAAACATTAATATATATTAATATATATATATATATATATATATATATATATATGCCATTTAGCTGACGCTTTTATCCAAAGCAAATGACATTGCAGTGAGTCGTGCCTACATTTTTCAGTGTATTTGGTCCCAGCGGGAATCGAACCCACAATATTATATAGTGTACATATATAGTATTATATAGTATAGTGGATAGTGTACATAGCCTTTATTTATGTAAACCAGCTCCTTTCCCTTCTTGTTTTTTTAGTTTTTTTTCTTTCCTAGCACCAGGGGAGCCACCCCTCCCAAATTTCGTTGTTTGGTACCTGTACTATAGCAATGACAATAAAGACCATTCATTCATTCATTCATTCATTAAGCCTTGTTAGCGCCGTGCTCTACCAACTGAGCCACAGTGGACCACGTCGAAGCCAACTCGTGAGAAAACGTCACATGTAGGTTACATCACAGGTATGTTTTGCTGTTCTAATAGAACCCTTTAGTGCACAATAATATAATACTGTACATGTACAGGTATACTGTTACTACATTCTAGAATTCCAGGAGTGTTCCAGGGTCATCAATCACACGGCTTCAATTTCATCACAATGGATTTCAGACAACACCAGTGTTCACTCTGACTACTTAGCAGCCCGGCAACCTCACACAGCCCCCCCCCCCCCCCCCCCCCTCCATCTATCTAAGGGTCCCGTAATGGTTCGTAAAGGTCAAGTGAAGCAATTCACCGTAGCTAAATAACCCCCCCCCCAGCTCCCTCTCTCTCTTTTTCCACTCTCTCTCTCTCTCTCTCTCTCTCTGTCCATCCCACCTCTCTTTCTCTCTCTCTATCTTTCTCCCCTCTCTCTGTCTCTCTCTCTCTCTCTCTCTCTCTGTCCATCCTACCTCTCTTTCTCTCTCTCTATCTTTCTCCCACCTCTCTTTCTCTCTCTCTGTCCATCCCACCTCTCTTTTTCTCTCTCTATCTTTCTCCCCTCTCTCTGTCTCTATGTCTCTCTCTCTCTCTGTCTCTCTCTCTGTCTCTCTCTCTCTCTGTCTCTCTCTCTGTCTCTCTCTCTCTCTGTCTCTCTCTCTCTCTCTCTGTCTCTCTCTGTCTCTCTCTCTCTCCGTCTCTCTCTCATTCCCTGCAGAAGGCTCTCTCCATCAAGCGAGGGATGGGAAGAGATATCACAGCAACAACAAGGAATCGCTTCTCCCCAGGGTAAATCCAAACCTGACATTTCTTTTTTTTTTCTAGAGGTGGAGAGGCAATATTCTTGTTGACTGACGGTTGAAGAGCTTTCGCTGAGAGAGAGAGAGGCCTATTGCCTGGAATGACAATGATTTGAGGTTGTCCTGAAATTCCCTCCCTTCTGTATTAGGAATCAATGGGCTGAGTCTGTAATCCAAAATACCCACACACCCCCCTCTCTCTCTTCTCTGCTGAGAGCTCACACCATTAGCCTAAACTGCCTAGGCAGGTCTGACTGGGAAGTTCTTACGCGGCAATATGACTCTACTCATCCCCTTGAGGCTATTAGTAATGTTCTGCACACATTCGACTTACAATAACGAACAGAAAACAGGGCTTTTACATTTTTGCAGTACAATCTTAAACCAAGCAAGTTATGCGGTTATACGTTATACTGTCTGTGTGTGTGCATGTGTGTGTGTGTGTGTGTGTGCGTGTGTGCGTGTCTGTGTATGTGTGTGTGTCTGTGTGTGCGTGAGAGAGAGAGAGAGAGCAATAGACACATCAAATTAACTAATTAATCCAATTAGCCACCAAAAAATAAATAAAGAAACGTCTGGGTTGTAAAACCAGAAGCGAAATCTTGTTTCCATAGATCTTTTGAGAGGAGCCATTGAGAGCTTCATCAATAATGCACAGGATATGGCTGCTGGGTGGTGGTGCTGCTGCTGCTGCTATTGCTGTAGCTGCCGTACAGAGGGAGAGAGCAGGGAGGCTGTGTGAGAAAAGACATCACTAACAGCTCCCATTGTTATTAATAGAAGCCTATTAATTAACCACAGAGGTATCAAATATAGCGCCGGCAACAGGCCTCGCCTCAGCTGGAGAGGGCGGCCTGCTCCTTGCCAGTGGTCCTGTAGCTGGCCCGGTAACAGCTGCTCGAGGCCTCACACCTGGGTCCACTCAGCCTCAGACAACAGAACCTCTAGCCTCTCTCCATAAGCACTGATTAGCACGGCTTTGCCTTCACCTTGGCCAGGCCAACGTTTCAATGGCAGCCCCAGTCTGACTGGAGGGACCGGACCGCCCCTAACGACTATGACGTCATAAGCTACGTAGCACGTATCGCTATTTTCGTCCTATTTTGACTTCCTTCTTCCTCAGATAAATAGCCTACTAGGCTGCAATGCGGCACTTAGCTACTGTATATTGGTTATAAACGCTTCACGTAATGTGAATACACAGATTTTGTACAGTAGATTAGATTAGAGTAGATTAGATTCAACTTTGTCGTCATTGCAGAGTACCAGACAAAGTACCAGACAACGAAATGCAGTTGAAGAGGAACTAGAAAATGGATATGCTAATGTGGTAATTAAATGCTAATAAAGTCAACTGTATTAAACTGTGTAATATAAAATAATATATACAGTAATATATGCAGTAATACTGTACGTAGTACTACAGTCAGTGAATGCAGCAATCCATCATACATTGTGTTACCCTGCCTCTGAGACACAGCAAAGTCCTTTTACAAGTAATCAGGCGGAAGTGTGTGTTGTTTGTGCATGTTTTCCCCTTTTTACACACACACACACACACACACACACACAGGCACACACACACAGACACACACACACACACACACAGGCACACACACACAAAGGCACACACACACAGACACAGACACACACACACACACACACACACAGACACGCACACACAGGCACACACACACAAAGGCACACGCACACACACACACACACACACACACAGAGGCACACACAGACACAGCCACGCACACACAGACACACACACCCACAGTCACACACACACACACACACACACACACACACACAGACACACAGAGGCACAGACAGACACACACACACACACACACACACACACACACACACAGAGGCACACACAGACACAGCCACGCACACACAGACACACACACCCACAGTCACACACACACACACACACACACACACACACACACACACACACACACACACTGCAACAGAACCGAATATACTGTACTGTAGACAGCATCTGGCTTTTTCCAATGAGTGGACTGTGTGTGTTGAAGCCCGCCAACAAGCCACGTGACTTGTCACACAAGCGGTTTGTCTCTCACATGGCGTCCGTACAGTATCAGAAGCATCATTTCATGGGTCTGTACACACTGATGCGCTGTTGAGGAACAACACATCGCTCTCCATGACATCCATGGCAACAACAACAAGCTGATGTGCCACACTCATCTTCTGAATGGGACGTCGATGTTTTTCAATCTGCATCACAATGTCATTATTCAGTTATTGTTCCCAGGGGCTGTAGTTTGCCTTCAAACAATGTTGGTCAATAGAATGATTCAAGTTTCCAGTTTCCAGTTTTAGTGTTTGTACGTCACGTTGTGTAAGACAAGTGTAAGAGCGTAACTTTCTTAGGCTTCGGTACCTAACATTGCAGCACAAGACAATAACGCACTAGGCGTAAGTCAAGATTTAAAAAAAAAAGTGACAATAGAACATATTGTGTTAGAAGACATAAGTGAGAAACGATAGCTATCTGTTTGTAAGGAGAGAGGTTTTTTTTTCTGTTCTGAAATTTGGAACCTAGCCAAGGAGGATAAGAAGGATTGGCAGGTACTATTAATAACAACGTAGATTGTAATATTAATACATATTACATAATTACATCATACATATAAACTGATTCCCTTAAGTTTAATTAACAGTGTGCAAATCATTGTGGGGTTGACTAAAGCAAGAATGGTCAAGTGATAAATAAATCAAATGAGGCTTTAATAACATTGTAAATCAGTACATCTATTACTTAGCATAAAGAACTGTCATATCCTACCCTCATGGTTAATGAGGAATGCATATGGAGAGAAAACAGCCCATGTGTACTGATTTACAATGTTATCAAAGCCTCATTTGATTCATTCTCACTTAGCCATTCTTGCTTTTGTCAACCCACAATGATTTGCACAGCGTTAATTAAACTTCTCTCTCTATATACTCTCACACAACAACTGGGACTGAGACCGGAAGAGGAAGAGAAAGATATGTTCCTCAACCTCCTGTCTTATACCTGCCTATAATATCTGTTAACACTAGAACAGCTGTGCCTTTTTATCTACTCAAATGACCCTCTCTTTTTCAATGCTAAGCTGCTATTTACACACAACGATCACTAGTTGGCCGCTTGTAAATTAGCCTGCTTCCTACACAGAAAAACTGCAAAATAGCTTTATACTAGCTTATCCTGATGTGATTTTGAAAATGTAGAACGCACATATCTAGGAAAAGTCATGAAAGGAGTGTCCTGGAATCTGATCGAGTGCATAGATATAAACATCTGTTTACTCACATCGGTCAAATGACCCCTCACGGCTGCTTAAGTGTTAAAAACATCAGTATTCAAACTTGGTTGTAATATATATTACATATCAGTTAAATTCACATATGACACTCCATATTCATACTCACATACTGCATATTCATACTCATATACTCCATATTCAAACGTTCCCAAAGTGTCACTCAGCATCAAAGTGAGACATTTAATTTGTCTCAGTTAGTTTAACATGGCCATTTGGGCCATCGCAGAAAGGGCTCGCAAGAAGGGGGGGTTGATTGTTTTTTTACCCCCTTCAGTGAAAACATGTACAGTACTGTAAATCACAGTTAATAATAATAATAATAATAATATATCAATAATGTTATAATAGTTATATAACAATAATAATGTTTTTCTTTGTTACATTTATCCAAATCTACTGTGTAATTGAGGCCACAAACCACTGCGGTATAAATTGTCTCCTCGTGCTAAAAGACAATATAATATAAACCCTGAAATACTTTCCTAACCAACATACAGCAACCTTTCTGTGTGGTATATACCTATCTTGTTTGCCTGGTTGACTGAAATGGCCTCATTTCACGAAGCCGCAACACAGATTCTCAGAAATGTGAACGATAACGCCACGATAATAAGGCTATAAGTCGAAAAGACCACTCTGGAAAAAAAAAAAGACCTGCCTGACTGAAAATTGCCTGTTAAGTATAGCCTTGGGAGTCATCTCAGGAGTGAAAAGCAACTTCATTCTTTCAACCTTTTGTGGAATGCACATGGGAGATCAATGAAATTGCAATGATTCTGTGACTGCTACAGTGCTCTCACGTATTGATTGGAGGGTGTCTGTGGCCGTAGTCAATAGCCTGTGCATGTAACTTGAGACCAGAGTAATCCAGAGAAAAATCATTGTGGAGAGGCATCAGTCCGAAAAGGCCACTCCACGCTTCCCCGCCGTGCCTTGCCCATTAAAAGAAGATTACACCAGACTGTGAACCGCTCGATAAGAAATGTAAAGACAAAGTCTGATACGACCAAAGTTGTTTCGTTCCCTGAATGTCTTAAGAATCTAAAGATCAAATCTTTTCAAATCTGTGCTGTACTTGAAAGGGGTAGAAAGAAGAATGTCAATTATATAACGGTATATCACGGTATTCAATATCTTTCTGTAAACAAAATGTTCTGAAAGCAACAAAGTAAAAACACTAATGTACTGTCTAGAGAGAAATATGAACTGGAATGATTGGTGTTTATACTGAAATTGGCCTCATGGAGACAATGACTTGGGTTCTCTTTAAGTCGACTCAGTCGGTTTGACTGTTTCCCACTGTGGGATGCTGTGAGAGTGCTTTGCATGGCTGACCCCGCCCCACCCCAACCTATAATGGCTACTGCAATGAACTGCCCTGCCTTTCATTTCACTCACTTATTTGCAAACCCGTCTGCAGTGTTCTGATACAATCTAACTAACCAGCTGAACTGTTCAGCTTTCCCCCGAGGAGTTAGGTTGCTTTATTCTCCCCACAGCAATCTTGCTGATTCAGGCTTCAATATTACAGTTCTCTTAACGTTCCCTCTAGTTTGGTTCGTCAATAAGAGATTGAATGAATCACGAGCCTAGCTACTTTACACGAGTTTGTTTGCTGTCTGGTGGGTGAGCTCTCGTAGTGTACGTGACTGGCAAAGTGCTCCCCTCTTTTAACTGCACAAAGTGAAAGACCTAGTTCGAGTCTAGTTTGCTCCCTTGTGTTTTTCCGCAGACTATACACTGATGAGCCCAAAACATTATGACCACCTTGCCTAATGTGCTAATAATGCTGTTGGTCCTCCGTGTGCTGCCAAAGCGGTGCAGATCCGTGGACTCTACAAGACCCCTGAAGGTGTCCTGTGGTGTCTGGCACCAGAACATTAGCAGCAGATCCTTCAAGTCCTGTACGTTGCGAGGTGGAGCCACCATGGATTTGGCTATTGGTCCAGCACATCCCACAGATGTTCAATCAGATTTGTTCCTCCTCGGACCACTGTCAGTAGGTACTCACCACTGCTGACTGGAAGCCCCCCATAAGACCTGGGAGCCCCCCACAAGACCTGGGAGCACCCCACAATACCTGGGAACACCCCACAAGACCTGGGAACACCCCACAAGACCTGGGAACACCCCACAAGACATGGGAACACCCCCACAAGACATGGGAGCACCCCACAAGACCTGGGAACACCTCCACAAGACATGGGAACACCCCACAAGACCTGGGAACACCCCACAAGACATGGGAACACCCCCACAAGACATGGGAGCACCCCACAAGACCTGGGAACACCTCCACAAGACATGGGAACACCCCACAAGACCTGGGAACACCCCACAAGACATGGGAACACCCCCACAAGACATGGGAACACCTCCACAAGACATGGGAACACCTCCACAAGACCCGGGAACACCCCACAAGACCTGGGAACACCTCCACAAGACCTGGGAACACCCCACAAGACCTGGGAACACCCCACAAGACCCGGGAACACCCCACAAGACCTGGGAACACCTCCACAAGACCTGGGAACACCCCACAAGACCTGGGAACACCCCCACAAGACCCGGGAACACCCCACAAGACCCGGGAACACCCCACAAGACCTGGGAACACCCCACAAGACCTGGGAACACCCCACAAGACCTGGGAACACCCCATAATACCTGGGAACACCCCACAAGACCTGGGAACACCCCACAAGACCCGGGAACACCCCCACAAGACCTGGGAACACCTCCACAAGACCCGGGAACACCCCACAATACCTGGGAACACCCCCACAAGACCTGGGAACACCCCACAAGACCTGGGAACACCCCCACAAGACCTGGGAACACCCCACAAGACCTGGGAACACCCCACAAGACCTGGGAACACCCCATAAGACCTGGGAACACCCCCACAAGACCTGGGAACACCCCACAAGACCTGGGAACACCCCCACAAGACCTGGGAACACCCCCACAAGACCTGGGAACACCCCACAAGACCTGGGAACACCCCATAAGACCTGGGAACACCCCCACAAGACCTGGGAACACCTCCACAAGACCTGGGAACACCCCACAAGACCTGGGAGCCCCCCACAAGACCTGGGAACACCCCACAAGACCTGGGAACACCCCCACAAGACCTGGGAACACCCCACAAGACCTGGGAACACCTCCACAAGACCTGGGAACACCCCACAAGACCTGGGAACACCCCCACAAGACCTGGGAACACCCCACAAGACCTGGGAACACCTCCACAAGACCTGGGAACACCCCACAAGACCTGGGAACACCCCACAAGACCTGGGAACACCCCCCACAAGACCTGGGAACACCCCACAAGACATTGGAACACCCCACAAGACCTGGGAAAACCTCCACAAGACCTGGGAACACCTCCACAAGACCTGGGAACACCCCACAAGACCTGGGAAAACCCCCACAAGACCTGGGAACACCCCATAAGACCTGGGAACACCCCATAAGACCTGGGAACACCCCCACAAGACCTGGGAACACCCCACAAGACCTGGGAACACCCCACAAGACCTGGGAACACCCCACAAGACCTGGGAACACCCCATAAGACCTGGGAGCCCCCCCACAAGACCTGGGAAAACCTCCACAAGACCTGGGAACACCTCCACAAGACCTGGGAACACCCCACAAGACCTGGGAAAACCCCCACAAGACCTGGGAACACCCCATAAGACCTGGGAACACCCCATAAGACCTGGGAACACCCCCACAAGACCTGGGAACACCCCACAAGACCTGGGAACACCCCCACAAGACCTGGGAACACCTCCACAAGACCTGGGAACACCCCACAAGACCTGGGAGCACCCCACAAGACCTGGGAACACCCCCACAAGACCTGGAAACACCTCCACAAGACCTGGGAGCCCCCCGCAAGACCTGGGAACACCCCACAAGACCTGGGAACACCCCACAAGACCTGGGAACACCCCCACAAGACCTGGGAGCCCCCCACAAGACCTGGTAGCACCCCACAAGACCTGGGAACACCCCCACAAGACCTGGGAACACCTCCACAAGACCTGGGAACACCCCACAAGACCTGGGAGCACCCCACAAGACCTGGGAACACCCCCACAAGACCTGGAAACACCTCCACAAGACCTGGGAGCCCCCCGCAAGACCTGGGAACACCCCACAAGACCTGGGAACACCCCCACAAGACCTGGGAACACCCCACAAGATCTGGGAACACCCCACAAGACCCGGGAACACCCCATAAAACCTGGGAACACCCCCACAAGACCTGGGAACACCTCCACAAGACCTGGGAACACCCCACAAGACCTGGTAGCACCCCACAATACATGGGAACCCCCCATAAAACCTGGGAGCCCCCCACAAGACTTGGTAGCCCCCCACAAGACCTGGGAGCCCCCCACAAGACCTGGGAACACCCCCACAAGCCTTGCCGTTTCAGAGATGCTCTGACCCAGTCGTCTGGCCATAACAATTTGTCCCTTGTCAAAGTCTCCCAGGTCTTTGCTTATTTCTTCTGCATCCAACACATCAACTTCAAGAACTGATTGTTTACTTGCTGCCTAATATATCCCCACCCCTTGACAGGTGCCATTGTAACAGCATAATCAATGTTATTCACTTCACTTGTCAGTGGTCATAATGTTTTGGCTCATCAGGGTGTGAATGGGGGATTGAGAGGCCATCGTAAATCGCTTTGGAATAAGGCGCTCTATAAGTGCAGTCCATTTAACCAAAAAACTAACGGAAACAAATTGTTAAAAAGACAGAAGGTGAGAAGGTGGTGATGCATACCTCATGAGCTCTTAACTGAAAAGTAACTGCCATTTAAATAGTTTGAGGCGAGGGATTCACTTTGGATAAAAGCATCTGCTAAATGGGTAAAAATTGAATACGTAATGTAAATGGATCTCACCCTTCTTTAATACCCAGTTAAGAGCAACAAGTAATGCGGGGGCCAATGGCTCCCTAAGTGTTTTACACCATTTAGAGGTGAAACCGTCTGGGCCCAAGGATTTATCTGCCTTCAGTCTGGTAATAGCTGTGTTTAACTTCTCAGCAGATATTTCTGAGTGTGGGGGTACAGTCTGAGAATGAAGAAATGCCTCTATCTGTAAATCATTGTCTGTGTGGCTGTGAATACAGCTTCTTGTAGAAGAAACTCAAAAAAAAAACTGCTGAATATCTTCTATCCCATGTTGGATTATTTTGGTTTGGGGGGTTCCTAATCGTATATATATATAGAATCTGCTTGCGTCTGCTTGTTCTTTTCATAATGTCGAAAATAGAACGTTTTCTGGATTCACTACCAACCTTATAAATATCTCTGCTCGAGCTGGATTTCATTGTGTGTACAATTCATTCATTTTCGTTCTTGATCTTTTTTTTTTTTTATGTCACGGTTCATCCTGGGACACAGGGTAGTATCCTTGTGATCCCTTTTGGATTGCTTTAATTGTAACTGTAGCTTGTTAAGCCTCTCTCTGTCTTATCTCGTTTTAAGTCGGGGGAGTGGAGGGAATGATCATCACAGCTTCGCTGTGCGTCCCAGAGCGCAGTCGGGTACATCTCAACCTCCAACCTCATTTGCTGCTCATTTGTGAAGGATACTTGAGTTCAACCCCCAGAGAGTAGAGCTCGGTCTATTATTCAAACACTAGGGTAATAGAAATTCGGCTGCGGTCAGAAAGATCAATTGTTCCCTATGTCACCCCTCTCGAACCTACACTCTGCTATAAATAAGGTAAATAATCGATCCGCGAGTAAACAGAATGCGGTGGAGGAGAATTGTGTATAGCCTCGGCTAGCGGGACAGAAATCCCCCCCCAGACTATCTATAATACCAATTTATTGTGTTCATTTGAGTTGAGCATTTTCCTACATGGGCTTTGATTGTGTGGGGGGGTTACCACCGAGGAGTCTAAGCATTACATTCACATGTTTGACATGTTTTAGACATTAGCAGACGTTGTTAGGCCTGGGCATCTGGGGCTCTAAGCCCTGAATGTTTTATGACTAGCCCCGGATCTCCGGAAAAAAGTTACGATTTAGCGCAAGCCCCCCCACTCCTCAACCGAAAACTTCGCTAACACCCCAGCAGTTTGAAGTGCTCTTTGTTGTGTGGTATATTTTAACACACACACATGCATGCATGAATTGTATAGTATGGGCCTGTATTATTTGCCTTTTGACTTGCATAAGTTCTGTAAAGATTCTCCTGGCTGTGGGGGTTTTACGGACCTTTGTTCTTAAAACCCATATGGTCATTTCAAAATGGAACCTGAGAACTGACCCCTTTTTTCACACCTTGATCACCTCTAAGTAATGTGATAGGACCCTTGTTTGAAGCTGTATTTGCATACCAGAAGGTATAAAGGTGTGGACAACCCCCAGCCTCGCCCTCTTGTCCTCTCACAGCCTCTCAGCTCATCCCAACTTTTTCTGTGACTCTTTAACTGTAAACCGTTATTTTGTTTAATAAATAGTCTTCGAATCCATAAGTTTTTACTCGTGATCTATTTTTCAAACAAGTTATCTAAGACAAGAAGCAACAGTTGTCACACAAATGAGAGTGAGTATCATCTCCACGGTAACGGCCCCCCGTCTGAGCCTAGGCTACATCATCATCCTGGGGGGGGTTGCTAGCTCTGCTGCTCTGCTGCCCTCATCCTCTTCGTCTGGTCTCTCTTGTTGTACTCTGAGTCTGAGTTTCTTTTGCTTTTGCCCAGCGGTCTTAATTAGAGCCCCTGTGTCCATACAAGTATTAAGTCTTCATTCAAGTTAGGAGGCCTTTGGTTATCTACTCCTGTGTGTGTGTGTGTCTGTGTCTGTGTGTGTATGGTATACGGTATGTGTGTCTGTGTGTGTATGGTATACAGTGTGTGTGTGTCTGTGTCTGTGTGTGTATGAAGGCTACGGTATGTGTGTCTGTGTGTGTATGGTATACGGTATGTGTGTATGCGTCTGTGTGTGTATATAGGCTACGGCATGTGTGTCTGTGTCTGTGTGTGTGTAGACTATGGTATGTGTGTGTGTGTGTGTAGACTATGGTATGTGTGTCTGTGTGTCTGTGTGTGTGTGTAGACTATGGTATGTGTGTCTGTGTGTGTGAGTGTGTAGACTACGGTATGTGTGTCTGTGTGTGTGTGTGTGTGTGTGTGTGTGGACTATGGTATGTGTGTCAGTCTGTGTGTGTGTGTGTGTGTGTGGTCTACGGTATGTGTGTGTGTGTGTCTGTGTGTGTGTGTGTGTGTGTGGATTATGGTATGTGTGTCTGTGTGTGTGTGTGTGGACTACGGTATGTGTGTCTGTGTGTGTGTGTGTGTGTGTGTATGTGGACTACGGTGTGTGTGTCTGTGCGTAAAGGCCAGTGATGTGGATGACAATTCTAAACCTAGGCGTACCTAATGTGTAATGGTGTAGACAATGGACGAGAGACAGGTTTGTGCAAACACAGTAATCGACAATTATTCACATCCCTGGTAAACAAGTTAATTGCAACAAAAAAAAAACGGAAAAACCATGAAATAAGCGAGACAGGAGTTTTCCCGCCACCTGTAAAACACGTGGCTCCCCCAGGTAGAGCAGGGGGCGATAAAGAGTGAGGAGACCCCTCAATCTGTAACGGGTTGAAATACGTCCGTCAATATGTTTCTAATTATTCTTTAAGGGACACTACGGGATCATTTGTCTCAATTTTCGGCTTACAGCTCCAATTTTAGCAGTAATGAGAAGGAACGGGTCCCTGTTGCATGGCCACAGCCGCTCCCCGTGGGGTCCACACAACCTAATAACACACAGGCACTCTGAAGAAAAATGTACGTCAAACTTAACGGCGCTGCTGACAGTGCGTGACAGTAATTCAATCGGGAAGTTATATTTGTACACACTATAGTACACTATCCGGACCTGAAAATAAAATACAAGAAATAGTCGCAATATCACATAGCTGTGATATTATATACAGTTAAAGTCCTGACTAAACACACAAGAGAGTGCATTCTTTTTTAAATTTATTTTTGCTATGGTATTGATCTAATGAAATGAATACACTGTTACACTAACGTCAACAAATAGATATGTCTCCAGACCTGTGTCTGGAGTCTGTGTGCTTGGGTAGGTAATGAAGGCCTGGGGAGCGGGGGGGGGTTGCTAGCGTTAACCCCATTCAGTCCAGCTACATTTACGTTCAATCACACCCCCTATTACCTCTGACGTCTTAACACCGGTACTCAGGATGCCTGCCACAATTCAGGGCCTATCTCGAGATGTCAACCCGCCCGCCTCCTTGTTTTGAAAGAGCTATGACCATTGGGGTTGATGCAAGGCCCCGAGGTATTATGGTCAACAGATCACTGCGGGTCACTAAAAGTAATTCCCCCTCTCAAACGAGCCTGTCTAAAGGTCCTGTCTGTGCGGTCCCAAGGTCCGCGTGTGGCGACACGTCGAATTAATAATCTGTATTCCCTCTGTCAACAGGTAAACGGGGGGAAAGAGAAAGGGGGGCGGGGGGGGGGGGGGGGGTGTTAGCGGTGCATATGGAAGATGTCGGATCTACTTGCCGCATGCCTGGCGTAATTAGATTTTTAAAAATTGAATACGCACTCTTGGAGATACTGTAGTCATTTATCAGCAGAGAAGCGGCGTGTACGTCTAGCGTCCTAATTGTTATGTAGTATTGTTGCGAGGGTCCGTGATCAACAGCGGGTAGGATTTTCAGCCTAGGCAATTATCTCTAGAGTGTGTTTATTTATCTCACTATTTTTCTCCTGAGTTGAGCTTAATAAATATGTATGATTAAAGTATCCAGGTCCTTTGTTACTTCATGTAGAACTAATTAGAATTTAATGACAGCTTTTTATGGTCGAGAATCTGGTAGACAACTAATTAATCTGAATTCTCTGAATAATATATGGCTGCGTTCATCACTTAAGTTATGTTAATGTTAGACACACATATGAATTCAACTGATGACATACATTCATTTTTGTGTGCGGCTTGGATGACTTTTCGGGGGTCTAGTTCACCATAATATAATATATGCCATGATATTATTATATATTATTATATTAGTTCACCATTGCCTTGGGTGGTTTCATGGCTGAGACAGAGTCTGTTACTTTTTTGGAGGCGCAGGCAAAAGTTTTTTAAAAGTAGTTAGATAAGAAGTTAGTAAGAAGTTTTTTTAAGACCCCAGCCCTGGAAGTCAAATGTATTTTGTTGTAAATTGCTTTGGATAAAGGCGTCTGCTAAATGCCAGTCAGTGTACGCAAGCTGAATCCTTTAGCGTGCGTCTCTAGTGTCCATTTTATAGATCTACTCAACATTTTCTCTTCTCGCCACTGACCAAGATGTAACATGAGATGTGTAGCATCATATTATACTGTATTCTGTGTTATGATGTGGTGTAGTATACTGTATGTCACGCCTGGTTCACAACGAAAAGCTCTACCTCAGCAGCGTGTGCGTGGTGGAACTGCTACGGTTCTCACGCTAGCGGCTTCCTTACCGGCAGCGTCCCTGCTGTGGCATCCCCCCCCTGAAATAAAAACGGTCAAAATTATCCCCCTTCTAAAACTGCCATCCCCCTTTCCATCCCGTATGTTATTTTATCAATGAACGTGGTATTACTGCTATTTAGTTTTGCGCATATTAAGTAAAATAATGTGGGCGAGGGATGGGGCACGCACACATGCAATTACCTTTTTACCAAGTCACTGACACTGAAGTCACTGACACTGAAGTCACTGACGCTGTGGGGATGCTAAAATTGTCCCCATATGATAAAATCCACCATCCCCCCTGATTTTCTTTTACAACTTGAATACTGGTTGTACATACTGGTTGTACATACACGCTGACGCGCGATTTAACGTTTTCAGAATAAACATTTTGATCGGTTGGCGACTTGTTCCCGGTTTCACCAGCTGCTGTCACATTTCCGATGGCCCACTGTTCTTCAGTGAAGGCACATCTCCTGTGCCTGCATCTCACCTGAGGCGTAATTACCCCAACTGACCCTTTCTGAACAACATTATTCAGCCAATCAATATTGCAGATTAGAAAAAAGCCCAATCAAGAATCATTTAATTTTCTTTAATAGGTGTTAGTACTCTGCAGCACAGAATTAGGCAGTTAATGCTTTTTTTAATAAAAAACAGTATTTTCTTGTCAAACGCATTATTGTTTGCGTTTGCAGACCACCTTCATCGTTTTCTAGGTGTCAAACGCCAATCTCTTATCATAACAGTTTGTTATATATAGTATATCGAATGATAATCGACGCATATCCTACCAAACATTTATTACTCCAATTTTAGCTGTCAGTTAAAATGGGGATCACATTACACAGCCTTAACATTTCAGCATCCTGCATAACCAACAGGACACAATCCCCTAATGGTTAATTTACCTTAAGAGAGACCGAAAAGGTAATTTATCAGTTTGATGATTGAGGGCCCTCCCTCCTCCACTATTACATCACTCTTGCTACGGTTTACTTCTCGTTCCCTCCTCCAGGCCACTCTCATAGCTGCAAATCAGGATCAATTCTCTGAATCAGGTATCAATATTATGGATGTTCTGCAGCCTTTTTTTATCATTTATTTTTTTACGATGGGTGAATAGATGGGCCTTCCTATTGATGGGCCTGCCTAGCGAGGCATGCGAACAAGCAATGGTTACAGTAGTCGCCAGAGGTATTTATACATCTAGGAGGCGGAAACGTGTTCTATTAAATCACAGTCATGGTACTGGAAAGGTTGTTAATTGTTTATTGAGACATTGAAAAACGTGTATTTAACCCTGAGGCCAGACTAAGGTGCATCCTTTCATGCGGTAGTACTTATCGACTGTACTGTATTATATTGCATTTCATCTCATTGTACTTTGCACAGCATTTCTGCACTATAAAAGCCCTTGTAGTACCCTCAATGTATTACTTTATTCCTGAATTATTACTTATTCTACTTATTTACTTTATTTATTATTGTGTTTTTTTTTATCTAGCCAAATAATTGTACTCTTGTGTACTTGTACATTGAGATGTAATCAAATTGATTCTGATTCTGATATGAATGAATGAATGAATGAATGAATGAATGAATGGACTTTATTGTCATTGCTACAGTACAGGTACCAAACAACGAAATTTAGGAGGGGTGGCTCCCCTAAATAGCAGCAATAAACAGACCAGACCTTGGTTGAAAAGTATTTAAAATGCTTTGAGCGTCTGCGTGTGCCTGCCTGGACTACCAGATGAGTAGCGTTTGTACTTCTGGGACTATTACTTTGGTGCCATTATGCCAGGCAAACTCAATCAAGCAGAGATTTAATTATTATTGTTTTTACATGTTTGGCATTTAGCAGATGCCTTTATCCAAAGAGACTTACAACAAATACATTTGACTAAGTGAGTGGATATCCACCAGTCATAGCAGGAGAAAGTCATCTATGCTCAGGCCAGGGGCCATTACCAGTTGTAGTGCCTAGTGTTTGTTTTTTGTAGAGGAGACAGTAG
>NC_137676.1:4961020-5008520 GCF_963989245.1 Nansenia antarctica
CTGTAACATGCTACCTAACACACCTGTAACATGCTACCTAATACACCTGTAACATGCTACTGAACACACCTGTAACATGCTACTGAATACACCTGTAACATGCTACTGAACACACCTGTAACATGCTACCCAACTCATCCACTGGACTGTCCCCCCATTCAGGCCATTTCTGGAACAGGGGGCTGAAGTTGGGGTCCCCTCGGTCGAGGCTTTCACTCACAGTACCTAGGCCACACCTGGGCCACACCTGGGCCACACCTAGGCCACACCTGGGCCACGAGCCTCCTGCCTAATTGTATTGTTGTTTATTTAGTTTTTAGGGCATTTCTGCTTTATTGGGATAGAGACAGTAGAGATTGACAGTAAGGATGGGTGAGAGAGAGAGAGAGAGAGAGAGAGAGAGAGAGAGAGAGAGGAGGGATGACATGCAGAATAATAATGATGTTGATGGCTAGAATCGAACCACTAATGCCACGAAGCGCTCCATTGTTGTTTATTTTTTACTGTATTGTTGAATTTTAATCGTATTGTTGTATTACATTTTTTGCACGAAAGGCGCTGTATAGATCACGTTTGATTTGATTGGATTCCTCCACTCCTCTGCCAGACAGCAACAGGCCAATCGGCAACGAAGGCCCTACTGTCTCCTCAGACCTGGGGGGTGTCCCATTAACGTCGCTGAACGAAAAATCCAGTGGAAAAAAAAATCGAAACGAAACGAAAAAAAAGCGAGATTGGATTTTCGTTTAGCGATGTTGATGGAATACCCCCCATGGTTGTCCCCCTGGAATGTCCCCTTGAAAAAGCGGACTCTCTTCAACTCGGCCCTCGCTACATAGAGCTATCCAAGATCCTGAGACGTATTAACCCAGGACTCCCACGCGGGAGGCAGCACAGGGGTCTAAGGCTCCCGCACCAGCAGGCTCAAGGACTAGCTTCTTCCCTGCTGCTGTCAAGCTGCTGAACTCAAGATCCTGGCGGCATCCTTGCCCCCTATCCCCCCCCATTGCACTTTGCACAGTGCAAACATTGCACTCCCCCCCCCCCCCATACCACTCAGCACTTCACCTCAGCTTTTGCCCACTGCTGTTTTTGCACTGTACATATACTGCACATATTGTATTCATAACTTTGCCCTTGCTCTGTACATATCATACTGCATATATCTTACTGTACACATCTCTCCCTTGTCTGTATACATATCTCACTCTACATAATATCTGCTTCTGGCTTTTGCACGATTGCACTGGCTAGGTGCCGAATGCGTTTCGTTGTCTATGTACTGTGCCAATGACAATTCAATTGAATCTGAATCTGACTCATTTGCGACTTCAACCGACTGTGTAATCCTAGACCAAAAAACAAAAAAAGCATCTTCAATGGAGATTTTACATGCAAAGTGTAATTCAGTACGGGACTGTACGGCTTAAGCACTTCTCTGTGAAACCGGCCCAATATCCTTCCCAACAACCTGCCTTTAAGGTCCAAGTGCAACAGGTGTAGAATGATTATCCAGTGTGTGTAGCAGAGCCCGAATAAGTCTGAGCAATCCATTTCCCTCAACGTCGTAAGCAAACAAAGCGTGAAGCGTTTACCTCTCAGGCAAGGATTCACTGAGTCTCCGCAGGATCCGAGTGTGTCCCAAGTACACTTCAACCTCCAACATTTACCCAGCAGCCTCCACAGCTGATGGACATTCGCCAAGTCACAGCGTATTCAATATGTCTCAGGTCAGGACTTCTAACTCGCGACCTGGATGCACACACCCCTCTCCATAGGACAGTTATATACATGCCAGGAAAAAAAGACTAAGGATAACCAATGTTGCTTATTTCACAGTATAGAGACACAGTAGTACCACTGCACACTAATCAATCAATCAATCGATCAATACAATGTTTTTGTGTTGTGGAAAATCTTTTACTCTAATACTTTCAACTATAAATACATCATTAATTAAGAAGAAATAATCAAAGAAACCGGAGCTGATGATTGATTACAAGAGAGACCCTTTTTTGAGAACAATGCCGGGCCGAGTTAGTTAGTTTGCAAAGCAACTCCAGAACCCCCATCCACACAGACCTTTATACCTTTGCCCAGGGACCCCTTCTCAAATGGTCATTTACCCTTTGGTGACCCCCCCCCCCCCCTCCCCCGCTCGACTCCCAGCTAAACTTCTTGGGCCTGTTCTTATAAAACCCTTTGATCAGTGATCAACTATTTTCCCATAGGTTCCAAGGCCTTCTCATGTTTACTCTCTGGGCATCATAGACATTGATTACCTCCTGGCTGGCTGTCTCCCTGCATACCAAATGTCTATCTTTGAATTCATGAGGGTTGGATTACAATCATCACCATCTAAACTTTTCCACACCTTTTCCACACATACACACGTTTTAAACACAATTAGACGAAGGATCCACCATATTTGTATAGCACATTTTACATATACAGATGTCGCAACGTGCTTCACAACGATGACGACGACATCAGGTTTCGTAGGTGGATCTTGCCGTGGTGAGGGCTTGTTTATACTGGGTAGGCTAAAAAAAACTGACAGCACAGTGTAGGGGGGTTAGTGGTGGTGGTGTGTGTTAGTGGTGGCCTATTGGATAGTGAGTTGGACTGGTGATGACTCATGAGTTCAAATCCCACCTGGGAACACCACCCCCACCACCACCACCACCACCACCACTAGTGAGGTACTTAGCCCTAAATGACTCCAGGGAGACAGGGAGACTGTCCCTGCAATCTATAATTGTCTAAGTCGCTTTGGATAAAAGCTTCTGCTAAACGGTTAGAATGTAAATGTAAACACAGAGCATGAGGATGGCAGTGGGTAGGGTCCAGTCAATAGGTGCTAAGAAAGCTTTTCTGAGTGGGCCATCATCATCATCATCATCATCTATATATGAATGTTCAAATCTCAGAATGTCACAATCCTATCAGCCGGAATTGCCAGATCAGACCGGAACTCCCCAACATTCCGTTAACACTAGAACAGCCGTGCCTTTTTTTACCTACTATAAGAGCCGCCTCTGGGGTAAAATAACCATAGTCTTTACAATGGGAAGCTGCTATTTCCACACAACGACCACTAGTTGGCCGCCTTGTAAATTAGCCTGCCTCCTACACTGAAAAACTGCAAAATAGCTTTATACTAGCTTATCCTGATGTGATTTTGAAAATGTAAGGATACCTGGGGGTAGAACGCACATATCTAGGAAAAGTCATGAAAGGAGGGTCCTCAAATGTAATCGAGTGCAAAGATATAACATGTATTTTACTCGCAGGGTCAAATGACGGTTCTAGTGTTAATGAATGTTGAGTACAGCCCTTGGGGGCTCTATACAGAGTAAGTCGACTGTAGTGTAAGTACCGCACTATAGCTGTGTGTATGGCCCTGCTGCGAATACCGCATTACCAGTACCTCAAAAGACGAGAACACCATCTCCGTTTTAGGCGAGAGGGAGACCCAGATGTATCCCTGCTGATAAGGATATGATCATTTTTATTAACTGAAAGAGTACTTGAAAAAATGTTGCCTTGGGGGTATGAAATCTAGGAAACAAAAATAGAACCGGTATGAAAATGACACTGTGTTTCAAAAAGAGATGTTACGTTTTTTTTCTTTATATAGAAAAACCCTCCTCCTCGGGAATAAACTTGAGTCCTCTGTCACAGATACTAGAGACGTGTAAAGGGCTGTTGTGTTAAATTCAGAGGAAGTGTGAAATTGTCTCGAAGAGCTCACGGAAAAAAAATAAAACTCTCTCCCAGGTTCCCAAATCCACCTCTTTACCTCCTTCCCTCCTTGAGAAAAAAAAAAAAGAGAAGAATTTACAGTAATCTGCAATCTGTAATTTTTCTGTTTGCGTGTGTCGGGGCCAATTCCAAATCGTTTACCTTTTACATCCTAGCTTTTACATAACACCATTTCCACATACTTCCATCGGTGGCTGAAGCCATAGAAAAACATCACGTCGTCATAACAACACATCCCATATGAAAACATTATATTCTTGTTTTCCTCGACCCTACCTCCCCCCCCCCCCACCCCCGGTTCCGTTTGAATTGTCGCCACATCCAACATCGGGGTTTTTTGGACGCCTGCGTATGTGTGTGTGTGTGTGTGTGTATGTGTACTGCAGGAAGAATCACAGCGAATCTCCGAGGTCTCCAGTAATTGTGGTCCTTCTCCTCTGCTTATCTACCTAGTCTCCAACAGCAGTTTAATGGGGATTTTGAACTGTGACCAGCGATGGGGGCCCTCTGATTTCACACTTCTGTCAGGGCACGTTACTGCATTTCTAATAATTGTCTTGCTCGCCACAGCTCCTGCTGTATATTTTAGAGGTGAACCGGCGGCTCAGAGTGAGCCCAGCATCGATTAAATTAACTGGGAGGGTTGGACCACAGCCAAGGGGGCTGGCAGGCACTATATATGTGACAGCACTGGAGCCTTATATCTGACAGTTACCATACTGACTGACAGAATGTGGGAGACGGCTTTTTTTGGTTTGTTTATCTTTTAGTCCCATTATGTGGGTTATACCGCTGTTACGTTGAGAATAATATTTCATTTTGTATAAATATTTAAGACCCTCTTTACATATTTAACTTGTTAACATTCTGAGAGGAAGTGTTTTTTTTTGGGTTGGGAATATTATTTAAATCTGGGGGTTATTTAGTTATATATCAATATTTAACAGTACTTGAAAATCTGCCACCGATATACTGCATAATAGGTCATTAGGGCAACTCAAAAGAATCCTTGTCAGACGTCAAAAACGTGTCAGTCGAGCTGCCTGCCTCCCATCTTGATTGGCCTGATGTCATCGTCCAGATTGACTTGCTGCTAGGTATTTGACTTTGTCTTCTCCGATTGTGTCAACACTTTATTTTCTGCCAGTGGAGTGGCAGGTAGTTTGCCTCCTGCCACATGCTTGTCAATGCGTAGAGACACAGGGTGTCAATATCTCTTAGTCCTGGGCCGATACAGATCTAAAGGGCAGGAGCCCGGGCTTGGCTTAATCAATTTGATCTGACCTTAATTTATACAGAGTAAATAATGAACTGCCCTCTCTGTATTGGATATTAACAGAGAGATCGGTCAGACAGGGTGGCTCTGTCACAGGGTCTATAGGCTTGACTCTACACAGCGTATGATATACACACACACACACACGCACACACACACACACAGACAAACACACACACACAGACAAACACACAAACACAAACACATACACACAGACAAACACACAAACACAAACACATACACACAGACAGACACACACACAAACACATACACACAGACAGACAGACAGACAAACACACACACACACACACACACACACACGCACGCACCCACACTGTTAGGGATAAGGCAGCAGACCAGAGTGTGTGTTTGTTGATCGGCCTAGAGGGTCTTGGTGTGGAACACCTGTGGTATACATTGGTTTAAAATGACACAGGGCCATACGTTTTTCCTGACCAGGTCTCCTGACTTGAGGCCCGAATTATTAAATGATCAAATGAGCTGGTCAGGAAACATTCATAGCGCCCTTAAAGCCACAATCCATAATTCTGTGAAGCTGTTTTTTAATATTTAAATGTTGATATATACCCATTGATATTCAAAGAATATTACTTATAGATGCCTCATGAGCCCCATGAGCTTAATACAACTGTCCACTACCCTATCATAACCCAAAACATAAGACTGTTTGACTCCAATGTTTACAAACAACAGGAACATACAGTAAACAAACACTGTATAGCTCCAACATATGTTTAACAGTAGAACAGCCATGGGTGGGGTCATTTGACCCTGTGAGTAAAATAAATGTTATATCTTTGCACTCGATAACATTTCAGGACCCTCCTTTAATGACTTTTTCTAGATATGTGCGTTCTACCACCCGGTATCCTTACATTTTCTAAATCACATCAGGATAAGCTAGTATAAAGCTATTTTGCAGTTTGCCTGTGTAGGAGGCAGGCTAATTTACAAGGTGGCCAACTAGTGGTCGTTGTGTGTAAGTAGCAGCTTACCATTGTAAAGACCATGGTCATTTGACCCCTGAGGCGGCTCTTATAGTAGGTAAAAAAAGGCACAGCTGTTCTAGTGTTAAGGTATGTTCTGTAGCAGAAGAGGAGGAGAGAGCTCTGCCTATTAACAGGGGAACACTCAAACATGAGTGGTTGTGTGTGTGCGCAGAGATGATTGTCTTCATTATCTTCTGGGGAAAACAGGAAGTTATCTACCAGAGTGGACTGTGATTGGGCATAGTGGGGGCTGAGTCCACCCTGAGAGAGATGGCCTGAGGAAAGACTGTCACATTTAGAGGAGAAGTGGGGGAGAACCAAAGGTTTCAGTCCCTTTTGTTGACTATAGATTAGTGACCTAAGGTGTCACATCTTCATGTTTACTGTAGACATTACCTTGACCTAACATGTCACCTCTTTGTGTTAGAACCATATACATCTTTTATGTATGGTAACCAGACATGTCACTTCCAGTTCAGTTCAATTCAACACACAATAGTTACCTCACCTTAAACAGAGAACGATTTTAATTTATTTGATTGAAAAAATGTATCGAAAATAACATTGTATTTTAAAGAGCTTACATATTGGTAAATGGACTGACTTATATAGCGCCTTATTCCAAAGTGTTTTACAATGGACTCATTCACCCATTCACACACACATTCACACACCAGTGGCGGCAAGCTACCATGCAAGGTGCCACCCGCTCATTGGGAGCAATTAGGGTTCAGTGTCTTGCCCAAGGACAACTCAACATGTGGCCAGCCAAGGTTCGAACCGCCGATCTGCCAACCTTGCGATAATTCAACGCCGGCACTACCTCCTGCGCCACAGCCTCCCATATTGAATAAAACATTTTCTCAAAATTGGTGTAACTGTACATAGCCTACTGTAAAAACGAACAAATAATAATAACCTGAACCTGTGGTCAAATGTGAAGGGTTAGGGTTAGGGTTAGGCAATCTGAAGCAACGTAGTTGCTGACTCAACACAACCAGTTCATTATGTTTTGCATGGTATTGATCTAATTCAATGGTCACACTAACCTTGTCGGGAAATCTGTAAAAAGTAGCTACAAAGGGGTGTAAACCCGTTAGAAATGAGTGAAGCCCTCACGACACCTTAAACCAATCAGATACCTTTATCTTGGACAGAGCTAAAAAAAAAAAAAAAAAAGGTTATCTGGTTCAGGTTGTCTTCCAGGTTATATTTTCTCAAACTAGCATAAGCAACAACTCTCGTGAGACTTATCAAAATAAACTTGGATTTTCCTTTAGCGACATTGCTGGAATACCCCCCAGGTCAGAAAAGACGACGCATGTCACAACAAACAAGAAGATGTGAGGAGAGGGTTAAACTGCAAGCTCATTCTTCCATCATGCTCTGTCCAGTTCAATCTGCTAATCTAAGATGAACAGATTGAACTGCTAATCTGCTAAATTCCCCAGACATCCAAAAGAGTCTGTGTGAGAAGAAAAAAAACGCAATTTGCAGTTATGGCTACGCAAGACTACTGTACTGTTACACTAAATCAACAAATTCATCACTCAACAAAATGGAGGTCTCAGTCAGGGTACTTTGGTTAGTAATGAGGGGCCCAGGGCATCTCATCTTAAAAGGAAAATGATTTTCCTCCTACAACTGCGGATGTAAAAAAAAAGAAAAAGAAAAAGAGCAGAAGAAGAAGAACGGCCTTGACACATTTAAGGAGAAGGCAGGAGTCGTTCGTTCGGGAGAAACGAAGAAGAAAAGCGAAGCAGGAGATTTAAGGAGGACAGGTTGGGTCTGACGCCATCCTCCAGTCTTCAACTGCCACGTCTGTTTAGAGAAGTCTTCCTGGTTCTTGCCCTAATTGGAACCGCGTAGTGTGAGGGTGGTTTCTAGTGAAACGGAGGGTCTCCCACACAGGGAAAGCATGCAGTGGGTGGTGGAGAGAGAAGCATAGTAGCGAGAGAGAGGAGAAAGATAAAGGGGCCATCTCAAAAGCACACTCACACTACCCTAACATGAAACAAAGTTCGAAGATGGAGTAGAAAAGAGCAGCAGCCTTCTGAGACTGTTTACTCTTCCGACCTGCCTGAGGTAAAAGAAGAAGGGAGCGGAATAGCAACTAGGCTGCGAGCGCCTGACTTCCAGCTCTCGGCTCTCGCCTCTCGCCTCTCAGCCTTTCTCCTGATGCAGATGGTGTGTCCCCGCTTAACACTCCACTTAGAATCCCCCCGCACATCCATTTTTTATCAGAGTTGTGACAGGCATGCGTAACACTTGTTAACCAGAGTGTATTTTTGGAGGAGGTTAACAGTCCGTGACCTCAGCTGAATCGTTATACTCCCGATTATGGAATTTAGAATTTAGGCTGGTGTTCTGTGCCGCTTTGCCCCTACGGATTTTGTTCGTCTTCTTCTTCTTCTTCTTCTTCGGGAATGTCTCTTGGCCCTTGCGAGGCAAAGCCAGGCCCTTTCATCTGGTCACAATGCTGAGGAGTTTTTTTTTTTTTAAATAGACCTTTTTTTTAATGTGGCGATATTATGCTAAATTAAGTGGAAAAACTGGCGGTTTTTTCTCAACTACTTTTCTTTCCTTCTTCTTTCCCAAACCCCCAGCACTGGCAGAATGAAATATTTTACATTTGCTACGCTGATAAAGGGCCATTTTTAGTCAGGCAACACACTTGCCATCCCAGCTCCCTAATTAGCCGTCATAAGTTCCCCACTTCCAGAAAATCCATTTATACCTCTCTAGCATAATGCAGGCTTACATAAAGCACTCATATGCACTGCTAAATGGCATGTTATTACTTGAAGAAGATAGGTTGGTGGGAAAAAATAACAGTAAAGTGGAATGACTAGAAATAGAATTGAAGACTTACTAGGTCGGGGTACATTGTTTCCAGAGGACTAGTGTGCTAGTGTGTTTCCATAGTTTCTGTAGAACAGGGATTTAAACTGTGTGTATTTGAGAGGCATTCGGAGAAACTGAAACACACTGTGGTGTGTTTAAGACCCTGAACACTGAGTCCTACTTCCTAGTCTCACAATACATTTCAGAATTCACAATACAAAGCGTTTATTGCTACGAGTCAACAACTCTCCTTCGCTAAACTCTCCTCACGACTCTCTGCTATAGAATTACAGTACATCACAAGCACTAGGCTTTGTGTACTGAGGTGGGTGTTAGAACCTGGAAGATGGGGTGGGGATGGGGGGCGGCAGGGGGGGGGGGCAGTATAAAGCTCATCATTCACTCTGTCAGTATTAGCCTCTGTTATTCTAAAGAGGTTTAATTACATTTTGTGGAGGTTGAACTGCGCTCGTGTTTGTGGAGGCAGGAGGGCCTTCACCCTGAGAAGACAGCTTGAAGAAAGGACAGAAAAGCCAAGCAAACAATGGCAAATTACTGTGGTGTGTTGTGTCTGTGTGTGTGTGTGTGTGTGTCTGTCTGTAAGTGTGTGTGTCTGTGTGTGTGTGTGTGTCTGTGTGTGTGTGTGTGTGTGTGTGTGTGTGTGTGTGTAAGTGTGTGCCCATACCTGTATGTGTGTGTGTCTGTGCATGTGTACGCTAGTGTCATTTACTGGCACACAGTAAGCACCTGCAGCTACATGCATTATGGATAAAAATGCACAGCTATTCATCACTGACACCACTTTAACCACAGCCCAGATTGATAGGACAGGAGGAGTGTGAGGCCCAGACTCTCGTGTTTGGAGTGGAAGAGTACACATGCTGTCTCTGTGGACCTGGAGGAGAACACTGCAAAAAGGACATCGAAAAGTAACATGAAATATCTTAAATCAAGGCAATATATGCTTGTTTTTTGGCTGACTAGTTTGCACTAGTTTTAAGATATCGTTTTCTTGTTTTTAAGAATTGGCGAAAAGTGAAACGTTCCTGTTCTATTGGTAGATAATTTAGCTTATTTTATGTGATAAAATTCCCCCTTTTTTCCCCTTCCGTTTTTAAGAGCTGACTTCTTCTTACAGTGTGGCTTTCTTTCACCGCGGTAATAATTGAGGCAGCCAGTGAAAAGGAGAGCGAGAGGCAGAGATGTGGACAACCTTCAACAGAGGTTCCTGGGTGCTTTCCAATTATATACCCTGGCTCCTTCGCTGGCACCTAGACCGCAATTACGGTTTGGAAAGCCGGGCTGGCCTGAGAACCTGTCACCTTCTGCCAGCAGCCTGCCTTGGAGACATGGAAGTAAGAGAGAATGTTATCTCAGGGATAAAAAAAAACAAAAAAACAAGAGAGAGAGAGAGCAGACTTAAGATGCTGGACTGAGAGTGCCGGTTTGTCTGACCATGTTTGAGGAAGCGGCGTTGATAAAGTTCGATAGGTTGTCTGTGAAAAGGTACGATATGACGATATGACATTTCGGCAAGATAGAATGACTCATGTGCATTGGCACATCATTGATGTTTGGATCTACTGTGTCTTTATATGAATGAACACAGAAGTGCCGAATGTCTACTGAAGCAGAATTGTTTTACACCTGGTGTCGTCATTCTAGCACGACGCTACTTCGCATGAACTACTTGTCTCATAAATCGTGGAACAAATCTTGATTTTAAAAAAGATTTTCCACCCCAGTGGAAATGTGCCGTCACACCATAACTGAAAAGTTTGTCTGTAACCATGGTGACAGTGAGTATTTCTGTTGGGCTATTTTATAGCCTTTTTACGTAAGTTAGTTATCAGACAGATTAGTGTGGACGGAGTCACGCTATCTTGTCGTAAGACAATACGCCAAGCACTCTACACTTCTTAACACTAGAACAGCCGTGCCTTTTTACCTACTAAAAGAGCCGCCTCGGGGGTCATGACCCCCTCTTTACAATGTTCAAGCTGCTATTTACACACAATGACCACTAGTTTGACCGCTTGTAAATTCGCCTGCTTCCTACATAGAAAAACTTCAAAATAGCTTTATATTAGCTTATCCTGATGTGATTTTGAAAATGTAAGGATACTGGGTGGTAGAACGCACATATCTAGGGAAAGTCATGAAATGGGGGTCCTGAAATTTGATCGAGTGCAAAGATATAAAAGAAAATGTTTACTCACAGGGGTGACCCCTCATGGCTGTTCTAGTGTTAAGCCTCAGCTCCAGATATGAATGACAACATAGTGTACTGTAGTGTATCTATCCATCATTCACAACCAATAGCCATAATGCTTGCAGAATGTCAGTTATCACTAACAGGCATACCGCATAATCGCAAGGTCCCTGATTCCAGCCTTCGATATGTCCTGCATGTCATCCCTCCTCTCTCTCACCCATCCTTCCTGTCAATCTCTGCTGGCTTTATCCCAGTAAAGCAGAAATGCACACACATAAAAAAAATAAAAATAAACTGTAGAGTGGGAGACGTATCTTTCTTGAAAACTGCGGCCAACGGACCACTTTAGCAAGTTTATGGAGATATGTTCAACATATGTTGCATATTATTTTTCAGATATATCTTACATACGAAAATTGTGAGGTGAAAAATGTTAACCCAAACCCTAAAAACCGCCAAATAAATAAACAATTTCATATCCTGTAGAAAACTATGATACACATGAGGGATCTGAATCAACTGCTGTTTCTGCAATCTGTCTGAGGCAAAAAACGGTTCAATTCTTATTTAAAAAAATTATGAGATCATATTCTTTTTTTATGATCGTGTTGGATTCTTAACGCCAAGGTTTGTTTTGTTGTTGTCCCGATACTCGTGCCCTGAGGCCTTTGGTTCACAGTATACGGATTCTTCTGATATTGCAGTTTTTATCACATTTGATCACTTGCTGTGGTTTTGTTGTATTATTGCAAAGTTATCCCTCTCTCTCCCCTTTATCCCGACACTGCCTGTTTCATTTGTCCTATGGGACTCATAACCACAGAGCACACTTTGATTGATGTATTCATTTCGCATTCCCACATCGACCCTAAAGCTATACCCCCCCCCCCTCTTATATACAGAGAGCTCTCCACCATCAGCAAATAGCATTGGCACTGCAGCAGGACATTATTTAAAATAGGCCTTAGTAATGGCCTCTTCCTCAGTCAGGGTTTGTTTGGGATCAATTTGATAGAAATCCTCTACAGTTCTGAGAGAGAGAGAGAGAGAGAGAGAGAGAGAGAGAGAGAGAGAGAGAGAGAGATAGAGAGAGAGAATGAAGTGTTTTATTTGAGGGTCTTTGCGGTTCTTTGACGAGCTGTTCTTTGGGGTACTCTCAAACACATAACGGTATGCTGAATTGACACCGGTTTTATGTTAGCACCTTGTTCAAGTGCCAGTGTGTGTGTGTGTGTGTGTGTGTGTGTGTGTGTGTGCGTGCGCGTGTGTGATGTTATGTCCATATAAGCACAGTAAGCAGTGCTTACCCAACGAAAAAAAACAAAAGGACAGTGAACATATTAAAATAAAAGTGCATGTAACCGTTTGTTTGTTTAAAAGAGTCGTATTTTAGGTCCCAGGGCAGCAGGAGTCATTCATTTTGACGTTGCATTTTTGGCGCCACCTGTAGGAGTAAGCACTCCCTACTCTGCCTGCTTGTATTGCGTTGCATTATAAGCACTTCTCTCTCTGCTTTCCCTCGCGTACATTCGAATGCGTGAAAATGTATTTTTTATTTTTTCCGATGCCTCAGCCCGCTGTTTAATGTGGCCAGGGTAAGCATGCTTACCAGCCAATCAGTAGTTCTTTCATTCCAATAAGAGCTACTGATTGGCTCTTATCACTTTCAAGTTCACTTAACATTTCACCTTACTTTCTCTCGCCCTGCAGAATAGCTTATGCTAGCTAGCTCAAACGATCTAAATAATAATAATCAATAAGGATTGATTACCGATCTTCACACCCAGAAAGGGAGAGTCGCTAGGGGGTTCCAGCAAGCCTGGTATGAGCGGTTTATATGATTTATATGATTCGCGAGGCTGGTGGCGATCTGTGCTTGTTTATATGGTTTGAGTACTGCTGTGCTGCTGGTTATGGCTTCTTATTTAAGACTTCCTCTACCTTTGAATGTAGGCCTGTGCCGTTGTGTTTGGAGAGAGAGCTGCTTAATCAATCGCTGAGATAGGCCTAATGTCGCTGTCCGTGCCAGTGGTTCTGGACCAAAAGTGTTTGAGAGAGATAGAGAGGGAGGGTTTGTGATGTGATGTCTAGTGCCTGTGTGACAAAGTGTGAAAAAAAGCGTGTTGTGAGCTTACTATGGAGGATGGAAACGGTGTGTGTCTGTGTTGTGCGTGTGTGCGTTTGCGATGTTGAAACTGGACTTGTAGATTTCAGCAGGCTGGCTACTTGAAAAGATCTTGGTTAAAAAAAGATTGAACAATGAGCACCCCTGATATAGTCGAAACTGGCAAATGTTTTTTTTAGTTTTTGGTAATCTGATCACAAAGTGACACTACAGTTTATTAGCGGGTTCTAGGGCATCAAAATTGCATTTCCTTGAAACTGCGTTCACTGATAGCGTGTATGTGTAATTATGTGTATTTCTATATCTTATGCTTACCCAATCTAAAAGCTCACGGCACGTGCCTGGTAGGTAGGTAAGTAGGTAGGTAGGTATGTGTGTGTGTGTGTGTGTGTGTGTATGTATGTATGTATGTATGTATGTATGTATGTATGTATGTATGTATGTATGTATGTATGTATGTATTTGTGTGTGTGTGTGTGTGTGTGTGTGTGTGAGTGTGTGCATGTTGACTCAGTGCTTGGTATCACAGACAGCTCCATTGACGGTGCTCAGGCTTGTTGCGCTGGACAGCACCATTAGCTTTCCAGACAGCGGTGCCAGTACATGCCAAGGCTTATTAGCGGTTAGCTAGCGCTCCAAGGCCGGGGCTTTGAGCCTGATGAACAAGCCTGTGTGAATTTCCACAGCTGGGTCTTTCTAGTCCTGCAGTCCCGCAGTGTAGTTTGTTTACATCCTGAGGTTCGTAATGTAAGGTGGCGAACTCAGAGGCACTAGCAAAAACATTTCAAATCCTTCAGTTTCTCAACCAGTTGTGGTAAAATAAATAAAATAAAACATTCTTCTACCACAGAGACTGCCAATGGCCCCGGGCATGAGCTAGATTGCTCTTCCTGCTGCAGCTGGTGAATTGATGATTCACTTGCTTAGTCAAATCTATTGATTATAAGTCGCTTTGGAATAAGGCATCTGCTAAATGCCAAAAATAAATAAATGTAAATGTAAATGTTCAAACCTTAAAAAAAAACTTGCCCTATGCCTAGTTTGCAAGCTAACACTTGGTATAATAATTAGTATATAAGAATTATGCCACCCTCACTGTAAACCGCACCCATTACCTTTTTAACCATTTCGCTTTTATCCAAAGTGACTAACAATTAGAGATTACAGGGACAGTCTCCCTGTAGTAACTTAGTGCTAAATGCCTTACTCAAGGCCACACTAGTGGTGATGTTCCCAGGCGGGATTTGAACTCATGACCTTCCTTCCGATCACTAGTCCAACATTATCTAGACATTATCACTAGACCACCACTACCGCCAGGAAGGACCAGAACTGCATTCCCAAAGTAGCTTTGAGATGGAACCCCACCTGGAAAGAGGAAAAAAGGGAGGCCAAGGAGAACTAGCCGCAGGAGAACGGTGACCTCGGAGCTGAAAACGGCAAACCTGACCTGGGGCCTCGAGGCCCACCACGCTGCAAAGGGATAGGACCCTATGGAGGAAGATAGCCGCAGCCTTATGTTCCTCAAGGAACCGAGAGGATTAAGTAAGTAAGTAGGTAACCACTACCCCCAGCACCCCTAGCCCTGTTCCGCCTCATGAGGACCGGGGGGGAGTAGAGGCTAAAACCTCTGTGTTTGGAGCACTGAACAGGCCCGGAGTAAGCACTGTCGAAGCCCAGGAGTGACTGTGGAAAAAAGCAATTGGCCTTGGCACACATTGGGGGAAGCCCAGCAGCTGTGGGAAGCGGGCCTGTTGACTCAGTGCTTTGACGTGGTACCACGGACAGCTCCATTGAAGTTGTGCTCAGGCTTTGGTACCATGGACAGCTCCATTGAAGTTGTGCTCAGACTTTGGTACCATGGACAGCTCCATTGAAGTTGTGCTCAGGCTTTGGTACCATGGACAGCTCCATTGAATGCCTCACTTGTACTTTGCGCTACCATGCTCAGCACCACGGTCAGCACCATATCTACACTGACGACACAAAAACATTATGACACGTGAAGTTACATTAACATTTTATTGTCAATGATTATCTGGCACCTGTCAAGTGGCGGGAGATATATTAAGCAGCAAGTGAACAGTCAGTTCTTGAAGTTGATGTGTTGGATGCAGGAGAAATGAGCAGGCATTAACACTTAATCAGCCATGAGTAGTCATGTGAAAAAAAATGTTATATCTTTGCACTCGATCAAATTTCAGGACCCTCCTTTCATGACATTTCCTAGATATGTGCGTTCTACCACCCAGTATCCTTACATTTTCAAAATCACATCAGGTTAAGCTAGTATAAAGCTATTTTGCAGTTTTTCTGTGTAGGAAGCAGGGTAATTTATAACCAACTAGTGGTCGTTGTGTGTGAACACAACTTGAGCATTGTAAAGATGGCGGGCTCTTTTAGTAGGTAAAAAAAGAACGGCTGTTCTAGTGTTAAAGACCTGAGAGACTTTGATAAGGGCCGAATTGTTATGGCCAGAGCATCTCTGAAACGGCAAGGCTTGTGGGGTGCTCCCGGTCAGCAGTGGGGAGCACCTACCATCTGTGGGATGTGCTGAACGGATAAATCCTTGCAACTTACAGGACTTAAACGATCTGCTGCAAATATGTTGGTGCCAGATACCACAGGACCCCTTCAGGGGTCTTGTAAGAGTCCATGCCTCGGCGGGTCAGTGCTGTTTGGCGGCACACAGGAGGACCAACTGCATATTAGCATATTAGACAGGTGGTCAGAATGTTTTGGCTCACCAGTGTATCTTTCTGCTTAGCCTTGTTGCATTGGATGGCTCCATTGCTTAACAGCTGGCATCAATAGACCATAGAGAAAGCATTATCACATACCTAAGCATGGGATGGTCCTGTGTGGTGCTATGGCGCTAACAACGCTTAGGTTGTGGGTTAGCTTCCTGCTGGGACGATATATATATACAGAAAAATGTATGCACTCGTTGCAATGTAATTCGCTTTGGATAAAAGTGTCAGCTTAAACGGCATATATATGATATTATTATATATGATATTATATTAGGTTGGGACAATGCCTACCTGAGTCAGCGGAACCATTGTCACACTGCTGCTAGAGGTTGTCTAATGAGAGTGACAATACAAAGACACTATATCAAACAATAGTGCTCTTGAGTGAAACGTCACTCTCTCCTACCTACCTTATGTTTGCCGTTGGTCTTTGAAGGCCACCTTTATAGACAACCTGGGCATGCGGCCTAACATTCTGCCTTGCCAACTGCAGTACAGTACAGTACGCTGCACCCCCCAATCTGGACTGCAGCCTAATTATCCATCTTATATTCTTTGTTTTTGGAAGGCACTGGGTAAATGCTCTTTTCAATTCCCCCCCATTTTGATTTAGTATCTACTGATAAAGATGAAATGGTCAACTGGTTTCCATCAGCCTTGTTGGCCCCTATTTCCTGGTGATGTTGTATTTCCACCGACAATGTGACCTTTTACTGAATACAGTAGGCAGGAGAGGGGGGGAGGAGAGTGAGAGGAGAGAGGGAGGGAGGGAGAGAGAGAAAGAGAGGGAGGGAGAGAGAGGGAGGGAGTGAGAGGATAGAGAGAGAGACAGAGAGAGAGAGAGGGAGAGAGAGGGAGGGAGGGAGAGAGAGGGAGGGAGAGAGAGGATAGGGAGAGAGAGAAAGGGAGGGAGTGAGAGGATAGAGAGAGAGAGAGACAGAGAGGGAGGGAGTGAGAGCGTTTTGTTTGTGCGGCAGGCATTATGCATGAAAAACAGACTTCTTTTGTATTAAAGAAATGCCAAGATAAAATATCCATCTGGCTCCTTTTCTGAAGTCAAACATTCACGCAAGCCTTTCAAAAATATCACTGTTGACTTGCGTGACGTGCATGCACTCTACAGACCCTGGATTGAATACTATATTGTTTTAGCTGTCATAGCTTGATGGAACACATTTGAATCATCTCAAAAGTGCAACCCCTGCCTATACCCTGTAAGTGCGCCAAGAAAAAACCCATCAACTAACTTCAATCATTTGCAATTATTTTGCAAAATATCGTTTTGACCCAGATACTGGTACTCAATCTGTGAGAAACCAGGTCAAGGCTCTTTGGGCTTATGGGCCTTTTTCTCTGTCCTGACACGATCCATCTTCGCCCCTTAGTGTCTTGTGCCATCGTTATGTCCAGCCAGCGGTGGTTTTTCTGCTTGCCTGTTTCACTACGTCGTCCAGGAGAGCTGTCAGCTTGGCCTGTCTCTAGTCCCTTCCCCTGTCCCCCCATCTTGCTGGCAAATCACCCCCTAAGGGAAGCAGGGGTGACTGTCATACAGCAAAGACACGTCGCTGCACCGGAGAGGAGCCCCTGGTGTTTGCAGCATGAGTGACCTGACTGTGGAAGGAGGAGGCAGGTGAGGATACAGGGTCAGAGTGATAGGTCGGTTCAGAATGACTGTAACGTGTTTCAAAGGACTGGGCTGGGAATCTGGGACAGGGGTACTGTAGGGGTTGAGGTCACGGTAAGGGTCGGGGGGGGGTTTACCACATAGTGGTCTTTCGTTTACAAGCTTATATAAGGTAACTTTCTCTCCGTCCACTGCTGATACGCTCAGGGAATTGGAAAGTATCTTTTTGGTCACTACATCTATGGAGAACTATGGGAGTGGTGTTAGTCTGTCTTTTATATACAGCATGGGATTATTTTGTCTATGAAATATTTTCCCTTCGACGTTTATTTATCCACAGCTCTTGTCTAGACACCAGTGCGCCTCTGTTTTCCAGCCCCGAAACCTCCTTCTTCTTCTAAACGTGGAGGAAATGATAAAGCCTTTGGAATCGAAAACTGTATGCATGGCTCTCTTGGGGACAGACTGTCTTTCATTCGCTTTTTTTTTTCTTCCATTCTTCCCCCTCCCCCCCACCGAGGATGATATTGTAGGAAGTGCACAATCAATGGGGCATGTTTCCTGGCACTCACTTCATTAAGAATCCGAGTGGGATCTCTCCCCCCTAGTCCATCACCAGAGGATTTGCTGGCTTACGAGAGAGTTTTATCTCTTGTATTCTCAATCCTTTTTTTCCCAGCCTTGCCCATATGAAACAATACATAGAATAAGAACAAGTCATGGAAGGGATGAAAACTAAAAAAAATAAAGAAAGAGAAAAAACTAAAAAAGAAAGAGAAAGAGAAAAACATGCAGTCAGCTTAACCTTTGGGAAACGGATTTTAACAGAACACGTGCGTTTTTCAGTGCCCAAGAGATTTTTATTTTGATCTTTTACTTCTGTAATACCTCTTGGAGGTATTGAACCTTTTCCTACTTTTCCATACTTCTGACTCCACTGACAGTTCATAGGTTTGTTTGAAAAAATGGTTTCTCAGGGCCTGGCGGCAAATCTAGCTCATGCCAACTACACTTAAGATTCCATTTGGGAATTATCCTAATCTGATAGATTTGTGTTGTGGGGTTTTTCCCCCACAAATGTTCCTCTTCCCAAACAAACCACACACCTGTTTGTCGGGTTGGTCATGATCCTATTCCCTCATACACACAGAGGTTTGAGATGGCTAGGAGATGGTAAATGGACTGCACTTACTGTATATAGCGCCTTTATCCAAAGAGCTTTACAACGGCCTCTCATTCACCCATTCACACACCAATGGCGGCAAGCTACCATGCAAGGTGCCTGCCCGCTCATTGGGAGCAATTTGGGGTTCAGTGTCTTGCCCAAGGACACTTCGACATGTGGCCAGCTGGGGCTCGAACCGCCGATCTGCCAACCTTGCGATCATTAGACGGCGGCTCTACCTCCTGCGCCACAGCCGCCCGCTGAGAGTAGAGCAGGAAAAAAAAGTCACCTTAAGATGGACGCCACCAGGCCACAGAAAGAAACCCTGGGAGGCTCAAAACCACCTGGCGCAGAACTGTGACACCAGAGCTGGAACAGATGAACCTGTCATGGGGACAGGCGCAGCAAGCTGCCAAGGACCGAACGCAACAGAGAGAGCTCAATGAAGCCTTATGTCCCATAGGGGATGAAGAGGAGTACGCAAGTAAGTTATTTCTTCATAGCCGTTGAATTATGGCGCTTAACACTAGAAATACCTACTAAAAGAGCCTCTTTAAAATGCTAACCTGCTATTTACACACAACGACCACTAGTTGGCCGCTTGTAAATTAGCCTGCTTCTTCCTACACAGAAAAACTGCAAAATAGCTTTATACTAGCTTATCCTGAAGTGATTTTTAAAAATGTAAGGATACTGGGTGGTAGAACGCACATATCTAGGAAAAGTCATGAAAGGAGGGTCCTGAAATTTGATCAAGTGCAAAGATATACTACTTATACTGATGTTTTTTTTACAGGTGTCAAATGACCCCTCATGGCTGGTAGTTGGTAGATTATCCTAATCTAAGACCTGTGCATAAGAGAGAGCCTTATGATGGGGATCTGAGGATAGGTCCAGGTAAAAGTTGCCATAAGCCTCCATAAGCCTCCCATATTACCTCGGCCTCCTGTGAACCATTATCTCAACCCTGAAGAGGGTTAATGCAAGTGCATGGAGGGGCAGTAAGTGTAGAAAAACTCACACACTGCATAAACTTTAAGGTAAACTCCTTAAAGTTTTCCCTAAAGTTTATGCAGTGTGCAAGTTTTTCTACACTTACTGCCTTATCATTTATGAAACTACCGTACCTGCAACCAATCATTGGAAGAGAGAAAGGACAAAATAACACGCAATAGTTTTCCCCTCGACTCTAGTGCATGGAGGGGGAAACTTGGGGTTCAGTGTCTTGCCCAAGGACACCTCGACACGTGGCCAGCCGGGGATCGAACCACCGAACCACCGACGTTCCGATCAAACCACCACGAGACGCCGTGGAGAAGCTCTACCCCCTGAACCACAGCAGCAGCTACTGGTGTCAGGGCCTAGCGATAACGCGCCCGACAACTGTGCACACCCATTCATCATTCCCCTAACAACCCGGATTCAATACACCCGGGTTGGGCAGTCTGCCCTTTCTCTCCAGTCCTCTCTGTCCCTATCTTCTTTAACCATTGTCTGTAAAATGTCAAGAACAATACGGAATAGCAGAATGCAGAATTACGGAGGCAGTAGACCTAGTTATATGTCTAGAGTTCACAACCAGCCACAGGGCAGAAGAAGGGAAAAAACAACTAACTGTCTGACAACAGAGGCAACAGAAAGGGCCTATAAAAGAAGCTTCACTTTGTGTGGAAAAAAGATTTGCTCATCCCTGTGTGAACCGCCTAGGACCAGTATCAAATGGGGGAAGCTTTTTGGCAAAATGTCGGCTACATTATAATAGCCAGCAATGTCCATTAACACATGTAAATTACGTTTTTGGCATTTAGCAGAAGCCTTTATCCAAAGCGACTTACAACATCTATCCATCAGTCATCGCAAGAAAAAAGTCATTGCCATTGGCAGTGAAAATGCTAGAAGAAGGAAGAACAAGTCTTTTAAGTCAAACCTTTGGTTCTCACACAGAAGCACTTGCATGCTCAAACTGGATGTCTCCTGTCTCCAAAATACTATACTACCTATACATCAACCAGTGTTGATACAATACAATTACATTACAATACTGAGAGACATTGTTATGGAATGTGAAGCTGTCACTAGTGACAGCTAAAAAACAAACTAAAAAACATACAAATTTAGCAGAGCTGATGCAATTGAAGGCAGGGACCTGTTTGGCATTGAGCAGGATCAAGAAGTAGCTTGACTAAAAAGAAGCATGAAAAATCATGTTTTGGGGTAAAACGGGGACACCAACTGACACATCTTTTAAATCTAACACTAATGCTTATTTAATCTTCAGCAAACAAACTACTTTGTTATCTAGTCTTCAGCAAACAAACAAGTTTGATGAGCCTTGTCATTATGGGCTGAATAGAAATAGAATAAATAGGCAACTTTAGCCGTTGTGGTTGTGCGAATGTATTTAAAGTTCCTTTTCTACACAACAGCACACATAATTGGGCTCTTTTCCTTTGGTAAATGGACTGACTTATAAAGCGCCTTATTCCAATGTGCTTTACAATGGCCTCTCATTCACCCACACACACACACACACACACACACATTCACACACCAATGTCGGCAATGCTACCACGCAAGGCTCCGGCCCACTCATCGGGGGCAATTTGGGGTTCAGTGTCTTGCCCAAGGACACCTCGACATGTGGCCAGCCGGGGTTCGAACCGCCGATCTGCCGACCTTGCAATCATTAGACGCCGGCTCTACCTCCTGCGCCACAGCCGCCCAACAAAATAATCTGATCAAAGGGCTGAGAGAGATCTATGGCCGACAGCCGGCATCTTTATTTACCGTAGAAGACGAAGACTCACTGGGCTGAGCCGATCAAACCGCCATCAAACCAGCCTGAGATATGAAAAATTAAAGCAGAGAAACTCTTTTTTAAAAAAATATGAACTTTTTTCAAAGTCTATTTTTTTCAAATGTAGGATTGTGTGATAGTTGTTGTGCAACATTATTTCACAAAAGCGCCTCTGCAAATCGCAATAAGAATAGACGGTTGAAGCCTATTTTTGAGAGCACAAAAAGTTCCCACAAGCACACACACTAAGGCACAAACACACATGCTCCCCCCCCCCCCCCCTCCCCCTCCACAACAGACTGACACAAATACACAGATGAATTCACACAACATTCAAAGTATGCAGACTTTAAAAGATATCTACTGTATTCCGGCAAAAAATATATAATTTTGTGTGTGCCTGTCTTGCGAGAGTTCCTGTCAAAAACATGCATTTGAAGATGACAGAAACGCAAGCCTTGTGAAAAATTATCTTTCCCCCACTTACTTTGTTCCCCCCCCCTCTCCCTCTCTCTCTTCTTTCCCTCTCCCTCCCATCTTTCTCTCCCCCTTCGCCCATCTCTCCGTTTTATTTTCTCTGTACCCTCTGCCAATCCAATACACAAGGCCCCTTTCCCTCCCTCCCTCCCTCCCTGCCTGCCTGTCTCCCTCTTCTCCCCTTCCTCGTTCACTCTCCGTCTCAGTCCGTGACCTCTCTTGAGTGTGCCTCTCCCTTTCTTACCACCACTGACCCCGTAAGACAGTGTCCCCTGTACTGTCTGTCTGTCTGTCTGTCTCGCCTGTGAGGTGCGGAATACCAATGACTCTCGCCTCCACAACTAATCAATTCACCGTGGTAGATCTTCTGTGTGCCTGTGACAACAGGCCCCCTGATTATTGTCTCGGCCAGCGAGGCACAATCGATATGCCAAAAAACATGGAGATCAAACAGAAAGCTCGGGTTTGTAAATGTTCTCACCTCATCGACCCTCGCTACGCACTACGAAGATCTGGATTGTGACTTGGAATTAATTTGACGATGCAGTCTCTTTTTGACGGGAGTTCAAAGGGTTTCGGAGGGCGTTTATCTGTGTTTGCTTTTGAGAAAGCTCTAAGAAAAAGTCTTCAGCAGCACAAGCTTTAGTATTACAAACTCACTTGGTATGGTTATGGGGGGAGGGGGGGGGGGGAGTGGAATGATGCTGCATACACTTTGTTATTATATGTTGTGTTGGGCTAAGGTACAACAGAGTGGCATTAATGCTTAGCCGTATTATTATTCTAAGATAACATTAAAGGTCCCATATAATTAAAAACGTTTTCAGTGCTTGTGCACATACTGTGCATTACAGTCTCTAATGGGCAACACACACACACACACACACACACACACACACACACACAAACTGTGAAATAAAACAACTCAGTGAGTTTTTTTGTGGGCTGCTTATTTCAGAGAACATGCTGAGTATCTGCCCACGGCTGCAGGATCCACAACAACGTTTACGGTATTAGTTTAACGATACACATCGTCTGGAAAAAAAATGGAAATGGTCAAACTGCAGGAATTCCTTTGCTTGGCAACGTTGTGTTACTTTGATTAGCACCCAGAAGCTAACTTGCTCCTCAGATCATAAAGCTTCAAAAGCTGCTGGCCAGCCAGTGTGTGTCTGGGCCCTGGACAGTCTGGACGGATTGATGGCAGCTGCTGGATTTTAAAAAATCAGGTGTAGTGCTGAGGCACAAATGTGTACATTTCAAGCCTGCAAACTGCGACACTTTAAATGAATGTGCAATAACACTATGTGCAATATGACAACCCTAGTCGTTTTATCTGTACAGTATAGTATAGTGGATAGTGTACATAGCCTTTATTTATGTAAACTAGCTCCTTTCCCTTCTTGTTTTTTTAGTTTTTTTTTTCTCTTTCCTAGCACCAGGGGAGCCACCCCTCCCAAATTTCGTTGTTTGGTACCTGTACTATAGCAATGACAATAAAGACCATTCATTCATAAAAGTAAAGCCCAGCAACCATATTGAGCCAGAGATACACTTAGCTAATACTGTAACACTAGTATTAGCGACGCTACTGCAGCTCTGTTGCAGTTCCACTATGAATATGAATAACTGTCAACAGCCCTCTGTCTCTCCTGTTGCGGTCATAACAATCTTGCATTGATTGTATTATAAATACTGAGAGACACAGTAGGTAAATGTCACTTTTTGCACTGGGACCTTATACTGTATTTACAAGCGTCTGGCATGTCACAACACAAGTTACACTCTGAGTGAAATGTTCTGTGTAATGAGTTTCTTCTTCAATAATTAATTGAATAAATTAACCGTAACCATGGTATCAAGGAGGCCAGAGAAGCCACAGTTCCGGAGTGGTGTGTAGGGAGCAGAGGCTCATTTGCATTTAAAGAGACAGACACAGAAACAACCTGTTGAGAACAGGACTGAAAAAGAGGGGTATAGAGGCATGCTAGAATGCTTAATCTGAGTTGTATTTTCAGCAAAAAACTTCAAAGGACCTGAGTTTTGGGGACCTGAGTTTTGGGGACCCCAGAGACCTATTTATTAACTTGTTGAAAAAGAGTATAATATGGGATCTTTAAATGGTAAATGGACTGCACTTATATATAGCGCCTTTATCCAAAGCGCTTTACAACGGCCTCTCATTCACCCATTCACACACACATTCACACACCAATGGCGGCAAGCTACCATGCAAGGCGCCGGCCCGCTCACTGGGAGTAATTTGGGGTTCAGTGTCTTGCCCAAGGACACTTCGACATGTGGCGAACCGCCGATCTGCCAACCTTGCGATCATTAGATGGCGGCTCTACCTCCTGCGTCACAGCCACCTCTTTAACAATCAGCATTATTACATTTATGAGGCTGACCATATCAGGGCTAGCTCTAATGACTACTAATGTTAAGTTATAGCTAGTTAAGTAATGTTAAGTTAGCTAGCTAGCTATTTAGAATGATTATTACATTCTTTAAAGTCTCACCTACCATAGGAGACTCCCTTACTGTTGAATGCTAACTAGCTAACAAGAGGGTCCAACCTCTTAATATTGGCAATGTTCTGGGTGAAATTGAAGAATTGGAAATGAAACACAGAAGAGGATGTATCGGGGTGCTTGGTGGTGTAGCACACTAAGGTGTCAGCCACGTAACCACAGGGTCCCTTATTCGATTCTGGCCGTCGACATAATTATCCCGCATGTCATCCTCTCTCTCACCCATCCTTCCTGTCAATCTCCACTGTCTCTATCCCAATAAAGCAGAAATGCCCAAAAGAAGAAAAAAAAACAAGAATAAGACATACATTAATCCCTAGTACAATTTAAAAACAGTTATGGATATGACACAGCGGACCCACAAGTGGTCACATGACCAATCAACACGAGTTAACATTTTTACGTTTTCGACAACGCTTTTCTCTGAAAGAAAAAGGCAGAGAAAATTGTTTTTGTCAGATTTCCTGTAATTGATGACCAGCCAACATTCTGGTGCCCACTGCGCAGCTCGTGTTTCATCTCTCGCCAGGGAAGGGAACATTGCACGAACATTGAAACATTGTGTCACTGAGGCGCGCTTGGAAGAACATTGAAACATTTGACGGCTGTCAAAAGTGTCTGTGTGCCAGATCTCTCACTGTCTCACTATCTGTCTCTGGCTCTCTCAAACTCTCTCAGATAAGATGTGTTTTCGAGCTGTCCTTTTATAGGGATAGCAGCTACACCTGCACAGTTCAACATCAAGAAAGGGGCGGCAGGTAGCCTAGAGGTTAGAGAGGCAGGTAGCCTAGAGGTTAGAGAGGCAGGTAGCCTAGAGGTTATAGAGGCAGGTAGCCTAGAGGTTAGAGAGGCAGGTAGCCTAGAGGTTACAGAGGCAGGTAGCCTAGAGGTTAGAGAGGCAGGTAGCCTAGAAGGTTAGAGAGGCAGGTAGTCTAGAGGTTAGAGAGGCAGGTAGTCTAGAGGTTAGAGAGGCAGGTAGTCTAGAGGTTAGAGAGGAAGGTAGCCTAGAGGTTAGAGAGGCAGGCAGCCTAGAGGTTAGAGAGGCAGGTAGCCTAGAGGTTAGAGAGGCAGATAGCCTAGAGGTTAGAGAGGCAGGTAGTCTAGAGGTTAGAGAGGCAGGTAGCCTAGAGGTTAGAGAGGCAGGTAGCCTAGAGGTTAGAGAGGCAGGTAGTCTAGAGGTTAGAGAGGCAGGTAGTCTAGAGGTTAGAGAGGCAGGTAGTCTAGAGGTTAGAGAGGCAGGTAGTCTAGAGGTTAGAGAGGCAGGTAGCCTAGAGGTTAGAGAGGCAGGTAGCCTAGAGGTTAGAGAGGCAGGTAGCCTAGAGGTTACAGAGGCAGGTAGCCTAGAGGTTAGAGAGGCAGGTAGCCTAGAAGGTTAGAGAGGCAGGTAGCCTAGAGGTTAGAGAGGCAGATAGCCTAGAGGTTAGAGAGGCAGGTAGCCTAGAGGTTAAAGAGACAGGTAGTCTAGAGGTTAGAGAGGCAGGTAGCCTAGAGGTTAGAGAGGCAGGTAGCCTAGAGGTTAGAGAGGCAGGTAGCCTAGAGGTTAGAGAGGCAGGTAGTCTAGAGGTTAGAGAGGCAGGTAGCCTAGAGGTTAGAGAGGCAGGTAGCCTAGAAGGTTAGAGAGGCAGGTAGCCTAGAAGGTTAGAAAGGCAGGTAGTCTAGAGGTTAGAGAGGCAGGTAGTCTAGAGGTTAGAGAGGCAGGTAGTCTAGAGGTTAGAGAGGCAGGTAGTCTAGAGGTTAGAGAGGCAGGTAGCCTAGAGGTTAGAGAGGCAGGTAGCCTAGAAGGTTAGAGAGGCAGGTAGCCTAGAAGGTTAGAGAGGCAGGTAGCCTAGAGGTTACAGAGGCAGGTAGTCTAGAGGTTAGAGAGGCCGGTAGCCTAGAGGTTAGAGAGGCAGGTAGTCTAGAGGTTAGAGAGGCAGGTAGCCTAGAAGGTTAGAGAGGCAGGTAGCCTAGAAGGTTAGAGAGGCAGGTAGCCTAGAGGTTAGAGAGGCAGGTAGCCTAGAGGTTAGAGAGGCAGGTAGCCTAGAGGTTAGAGAGGCAGGTAGCCTAGAGGTTAGAGAGGCCGGTAGCCTAGAGGTTAGAGAGGCCGGCTAGCAATCGTAAGGTTGCTGGATCGATCCCCACCTCAGGAGGGAGCTGCATGTTAGCTGTTGACTGGAGGGTTGCTGGCATCATATCTAAGGTGCCTATCTATTGTAACAGTCTCCTTTCTGGTCTTCCGAAGAAAGCTATTGGCCAGCTGCCATTAGTCCAAAATGCAGCAGCGAGAGTTTTAACCAAAACAAGCAGACAAGCTCATACAACTCCTATTTTAGACTTCCTGACTTTTAGGCTTCCTGTTAAGTTCAGAAAAGATTTCAGGGTTCGACAGTAATGCTTACTGGCGAACCCTGGATTTCAAGATCCTTCTGCTTGTTTATAAAGCTCTCACTGGCACAGCACCAGAATATTTGAAATACCTTTTGCTAGCATATCAGCCCAATAGAGCTCTCAGGTCTTCTGACGCTGGTTTTCTCTGTGTACCACATGTACAAAAGAAGAGATTTGGTGAGGCTGCATTCTCATTTTATGCACCCAGATTGTGGAATGCACTGCCAGTTTACATTAGGGATGCAACCTCAGCAAATATGTTCAAGTCAAGACTAAAAACCCATCTTTTTAATATAATATAGCATTTAAATGACTAAATAATTAAATTATGATTATATAATGATTAAAGCACTTTGAGCTGCAACGTTTGCAGGAAAAGCGCTATACAAATAAAGTTATTATTATTATCACTGCTGTCGTGCCCTTGAGCAAGGCACCTCTTAACCCCTAATTGCTCCAGGGGGGCTGACTATGGCCCTGTGCCTAGATAAAAAAATACATTTTGTTGTAAAAGGTTGAATCTAATCTAATCTAATCTAAAAGGCCCCCCTTTATGTCAGTGTGGCCCTGCACCTAATCAGTGCATTCTCGCCAACAGCCCAGGACACTGCATTACTGTACTGCATAGGCATTCTAGATTCACTGTATAGCCATTCTAGATTCATAGCCATTACTGCACATAGCCATTCTAGATTCATAGCCATTACTGCATAGCCATTCTAGATTCATAGCCATTACTGCACATAGCCATTCTAGATTCTAGGCCATTACTGCATAGCCATTCTAGATTCATAGCCATTACTGCATAGCCATTCTAGATTCATAGCCATTACTGCATAGCCATTCTAGATTCATAGCCATTACTGCATAGCCATTCTAGATTCTAGGTCATTACTGCATAGCCATTCTAGATTCACACAAAATCATACATGAGTATAATACTGATCATAACAGAATCGTCCAACAGTGTCTTTAGACTGATCATAACATAATAATTGAACCATGTATGACTGAAGAAAATATAAGTCATCATTACATTATCGGTTATACCGATTGAAATGGATTGTTGCATGGATTATTATTATTAATAATAATTATAATAATAATTATTATTATTGTTGTATGTATGTTGTATTGATTATAAGAATGCAATAAATGACAAATGAGAAATCTGCCTCCCTTCACACTAGGAGAAGCTGGTAACCGGCATGACCATGTTATACTGGTTCACGGTGGATTTTTAATTTCCTAATACTCATTTCCTAATACTCAAATGTCAAATCATTTCTGCAAACTGAGTGCAAAAAGAGTCTTCTCTAATTATTAGTTTAGCTGTAGAAGTACTGTGTGCCATACAGTAAATGAGTGAAGAGGGGAAATCTTGAAAAGCTACTCTAGAGCAACATCTATATCGAAGAAAACGTACCTTTGGCATTTAGCAGACGCCTTTATCCAAAGCGACTTACAACAAACACATTTGTCTCAGTAAGTGAATAATCTATCCATCAGTCATCATAAGAAAAAGTAATCTAGGCGAGTGCCAGGGGCCATTGGCAGTCATGATGCTAGAAAATAATATGTGTGAACTATAATCTTCCCTTTTCACAGAGCAAGTACATGCCAACCTTTAACATTTTAAACACATTTTTTAAATGACTTACTAGCGTTCTGACAACATTGGTGGGAGATTACGTCCAATTTTCCTTTTGATATTTGTTTATCCTTAACCATGTCTTTATTTTGTTTATTCATAGTGTTGTCATTTCTAAATGGTGAAACGAAACCAATATGCAATATGTACATAAATACCCTAAAATAAAAGCTGAGAGTCTATGCTTTAACCTCAGAGTAATTGTTTGATTTCAAGTCCAAACTCCATCCAGGAGTACAGAGCCAACAGAAGAAACAAGGCTTCACTGTCCCAATAATTACGCAGGGCACTGTATATTATATAGAACAATGGACATGTCACTCTACATGTTCATCCATGAGCATAGAGTGGGAAGTTTGAATGGAAATGCTGAATCATTTTCAGTCTGGAACTCAAACTTTTGATTCTAAGTTAGCTGCAGTACCATACATTTTATAACCCCAATTCATGTATGGATGAATCGGGCAACTGTGATGACAGAATAGCTTTGAAAATACAAACTCACAGGCTTAAACCATCTTGTTGTTCTACCATTGTCGCTGCTTGTGGTCTAACACGATTGCAATTGCAATAAACAGGACCCACCGATGACGTCAGGTTGTGTAGGTAGCCTATACTCTCCGGAAAAAACAAGCTGTACCTAATGGGCTTACCTCCACACCGACAATAAAAGCGGAGAAACAAAAAAACAAAAACAAAACATCTAAAAGACAGTATTTACCAGGAGGAGGCTTATATTTCATGCAGCATGAATCACCATCGGTAGCTTCTGATGAATCGAGTGTGTACTGTAAGTGGGTGGTATACCTCGATGACTGCTTACAGTCAGGCCAAACATCAAAAGAGCCAACGCAATAGGATAAGAAGACTCCAGCATCCCCCAAATGTGCTGCAATGATGTGCCCTGATGAGTCAGAGTGGAGGGTTATTATTTCAGATTGGATTTCCCAAGCAGAGGACATGTCCTGCTGTGAATGTCTGGGAAAAAGTCGCTCTCATTATTTTTCACACTCCCCTGGAGTATCTGTGGGGAATGTTTTCAAAGACCCAATGTTCCTGCCTCAAACCGACAGGCGCAGACAGGAATCAGACATCAAACCAAATACTGTCGTTTTTTTCCTTCTTTTTCTCTGTGTCTTCCGAGCCGACACGTCGTTGGTATGTGCTGTGTTATGGAGACACGCAGGCGTTGCCACAGTGTTGTTCTCTGCGTGTTGTTAGCGCCTTAGACATCGTGTGGAAACAGGTTGTTTGGCCTACGATAATTCCGCTGTTACTGAATACACTGGTGAGCCAAAAGATTATGACCACCTGCCTAATATGCTAATATGCTGTTGGTCCTTCCGTGTGCTGCCAAAACAGCGCCGACCCCGCCGAGCCGTGGACTCTACAAGACCCCTGAAGGTGTCCTGTGGTATCTGGCACCAAAACGTTAGCAGCAGATCCTGTAATCCAGAGTCCTGTAAGTTGCAAGGAGGAGCCGCCATGGATCGGACTTTCCGGTCCAGTACATCCCACCCACAGATGGTTAATCTGTGCCAGATCTGTGGTTGGTCCCCCCCCCCTTTGTCCCTCCTCGGACCTCCTCAGCCTCCCTCCGTGGCCCTGCGGGGACCACCCTCGGTAGGTACTCCCCACTGCTGACCGGGAGCACCCCACAAGCCTTGCCGTTTCAGAGATGCTCTGACCCAGTGGCCTGGCCATAACAATTCAAGTTCAAGTTCCAGTTGTATTGCTTCGTCACATCACACGAAGTGTAAGAGAGTCAAATCCTTAGGCTTCGGTTCTTGACAATTTGGCCCTTGTCAAAGTCGCTCAGGTCTTTACTCCGGCCTATTTCACCTGCACCCAACACATCATCAAGAACTGATCGTTTACTTGCTGCCGAATATATCCCTACCTCCTTGACAGGTGCCATTGTAACAACATCATCAATGTTATTCACTTCACCTGTCAGTGGTCAAACATTTTTGGCTCATCTGTGTATTTCTCAAAGCCATTTGGCACGACTATTCGAGGAACGACAGACTAAATATAGGCCATATTTCATAAAGATCTTATCAGCCTTTTTCATTAAAACAGATTGTGTGTAGCTATATTTAGCATTTCTTTGAGATGAAAAAATTATAAAATACAACGAGAGTCCACTAGATAAGGTGGTACATACATGAAGCAGTGCAGTTGCATGTCTACAGGATTGAATGTGTGGCTATTTTCATTCAAATCCATCTTCCACCATCATTCAAAACCATCGCGATTTCACCTTCCCATGTTATGTCAATGGTAAAATGTTCCATGCTAACCCATTGGTCTGAGTGGACTGTCCAATGTAAAGTAGCAGCTGCTGGGTAATATGTTTCTATGACAACGACCGCCAGTCAGCTGCATGCAGTTGGAGGTTGAAGCTAACCACAGCCTCCTCTCACAGGTCTCAGTATGGTTCACTTGGCAGAGCATAGCGCTAACAACTCATAGGTTGTGGGTTTGATTCCCGCTGGGACCATAAATACTGAAAAATGTATGCACTCACTGCAATGTAAGTCGCTTTGGATAAACGTGTCAGCTAAACGGCATATATTGTTAGTCTAGAGCTAAAAATGTAAGTACAATTATAAAACAGTTAACTTGTTTTTAATTTTCCCTCATGGTTTAGTGCCGCTCGTGAAAAAATAACAACCGAGTTTGCAGAAGTCTTCCAAGTTCACTGTCAGCTGCTGTTGCTACTGTTAGTTGTTAATATATTATGTTGGTTGCTATCATGAAGCTGCCCATTTAATTTGGCATTGCTTCAGCCTGTTGATAACACAAACTCACTCACACTCACACTCTCTCTCTCCCACACACACACACACACACACACACACACACACACACACACACACACACACACACACACACACACATACATACATACACATACATACACATACACATGCATACACACACACACGCAGCCCCAATTTGTGACCAGACGTACTACTTTTTACACTCGGATGTGTGTCTGGCGTCTAGTCACAGATTGGAAGGCAAAAGGGATGCTGTAACTTTGCTTCAAAGACAGCAGGCCACTAAACGACAATTCACATTAGGGATTTGAAGACATTTTTCAGCCATTTTCCGAATCCAGTCAGCATTCCGAAAGATGGCCACTGAAGAAAAAAAAACACTTGCATTCACACCAGCTCCCCTGTTAACATCCCCTGTCATTAACATTATTCTCCTGAACATCTTATTTATCATCCAAAATGTCACAGAACAGGTAGGTAAGTTATGCATGGGTCACATGAATGCAATTATTTCTTTCCGGTTGGCCAGGGATTTGGAACGCTGGCTTAAATTAGAAAATGCCTGAGACAGATCGTGACGTTAGAATTATAAGGTTCTATCTAAAAATAATTCAAAATTGAGTGTTTTACATAATCTGATCCATTAGGTGTTTATTAATGCCTGTGTGGTGTTATTTTTAAAATGTTGACATTTTTGAGTTAGTAATTCATAAAATACAAAGGTTCCATCTCACAAAACATAATGGAATGTAAAAACTTTGACGCTCAATATCTCTGAACTACCGTAAACTGAGATAGAACCTTATAATTCTAAGCTCACGAGGTAACTGTCCAGTTTAGTGTACCCCCCCTATCTAAAAACAAAAGGACATACATAATGCAAGATGATTTTACTTGTAGAAATATCTTCAAATGCCATTGAAGTCCCATTGCCGATGGGGATGGAGATGATGGCCCAGCCCAGCCCCTTTTTAGGGACACGGGGGGTGAAGGATTGGATATCTTTTTATTTTTTATTTTTATTCGATTCAACCTTTTTGTCATTGCACAGAGTACAACAACAATATGTTTTCGCTCGAGGCACAGGGTCAGCCATAGTCAGCACCTCTGGAGCAATTAGGAGTTAAGTGCCTTGCTCAAGGGCACAGCGGCAGTGGTAGGCACCTTAGATATGATGCCAGCAACCCTCCAGTCACCAGCTCACATGCAGCTCTCTCCTGAGGCGGGGATCGAACCAGCGACCTTGGAGACAGGAGAGGTAGAGACATTTCATTGCCATTGCAATCCTGCATGCCTTTAATCATCCCAATTTCTAAATTGGAGCATCTGAAATCTACCACCCAAAAAGCTACCACCCAACAATATTAATGATGGCAATTAACTCCCAAACTGCAAAGCAATGGAAGAAAAGAACAGCCTCTAATAAAAAACAACTAAATAGCAAGCAATGGTTCATATGTCTGCCTCGCTCTAATTGTGCTAATAGGTAAATATGCCACATAGTTCAAAGTACACAGAGGAGAGAAATACAAACTCTGCTGCTTGTTAAATAAGAACATGTTGTGCCAAGGATGTTTGTGTGCATAGGAACACAAATAATTACAGAAGATTGCGAGATTGCGGACGACGTCAAGAGTTTTTTTCCCCCCGCAGATAACAAGGTGTCATCATGTAAACGCTGTTGACGTGTTATTGTACGACAACCAGGAACAGAGACACTCATTAGGCTCGTCTTCTGACAAAATAAAGGCCTGTATGAAATTAGGTTGCAACCAAGTGGAATGAGGAAGGAGGAGGACTCATATTAATGATGTGAAATCAGGTTTAATGTTTTGGTAGGGGGGTGGAGGGGGGGGGGGGGGGGGGGGTTGTCGAAATGGATGCAAAAAGGAGTCAAGTGTGGAGTATAGACAGGATATTTACTTCCTTCATTTTCTTTCGAGACAGCAGCTTATTGCTTATTGCTTATTGCATTCCATTATTATTGTCTCCAACTGGGTGCAATTTATTTAGATTAAACCGCACTGTTGTTTCCCTAATGCATTTTGGGAAGAAAAAAAAAAACTCTAATTGTCTGAGGTTGAGGACGAGGAACAAAATATTACCATAAAATTGTTTTATGAACTACCAGAGAACCTAAGCAACACCGAGGCTGATTCTTCCCACAGACGTGGATATAAAGTCAATTAAAACAAAGATCTCTCTGTACTTTTGTACTTTTGAGCCCAACAACAACAAAAAGGTAATAATGAGCTCAATTACCAGGTCTTTCATAAAAACAAAGCAGTTTGTTTTCCCAAGGTAACAGTTAACTGACGCTAGTGTCAACAATGATCCCAGGCTTAGTGAGAATGTCAGACGAGGGAGTAGGGAATCATCCTTGAGCTAAGCAGGGAGGCTGTACGTCAAGGTCCAATTGAGGACCATGAGGGGCGGCTGTGGCCGGCGTCTAATGATCGCAAGGTCTGCAGATCTCCGGTTCGAACCCCGGCTGGCCACATGTCGAGATGTCCTTGGGCAAGACACTGAACCCCAAATTGCTCCCAATGAGCGGGGCCGGGGCCTTGCATTGTAGCTAGCCGCCATTGGTGTGTGAACGGGTGAATGAGAGGCTATGGTAAAGTGCTTTGGAATAAAGCGCTATATAAGCCAGTCATTTACCATTTATGCAAGTTATACTCTATGTGCAGAAAAAAACCTAACCCAGCTTAGCTAGCTGTCAGCTACACTCACCGAACACTTAATTAACACTATACTCAGGGGTGCACATAACTGGTGCGCCAGTGCGCATGCGTCGCCAAAATGCATGCTGCGCGGCAGATCAGCCGCATGAGGGCGCTTTTGCGCACAAAAAAAAAAAAAAAAAAAAAATCACAAAAATAACATCCTCTAGCTACCATGGTTGAAATTGAGGACAGTGATAATTTACAGCAGTCAAGAGAGCAGTGATGATGACGATTAAGCTTGTAGTATAAATAAATGCTTAGGCTGTAACTTTTTGTTGAAAAGTTGATTTCAGTGTTTACAGAACAGAGCAGTGCTTAAAGAGATCAGTTGATTTCATTGTGTTTAAAGGAGTCTGACAGACTTTCATGCTTAAAGAGCAGTCATTTGATTTTGCATTTGTTTCTTTTGTTTTGCACACAATCATTTGTTCGTTCATCTTTATTTATGAATAAATGTCGTTTTGCTAATATAAGTTATCCATGTATCCCTTTTTCATCCATCCTGTGGGACGGGTCGTGACTCGCGAGCTCGGGGAGCACCAAGCAGCATCCCTAGGTGCTCCTCTGAGCACTGGCCCCAAAAAGTTATGTGCACCCCTGACTATACTATTACTGGGTAGGGCCTCCCTTTATTAGGAACACTCTACTAATACTGGGTAGGGTCTCCCTTTATTAGGAACACTATACTATTACTGGGTAGGGCTTCCCTTTATTAGGAACACTATACTAATACTGGGTAGGGCCTCCCTTTATTAGGAACACTATACTATTACTGGGTAGGGCTTCCCTTTATTAGGAACACTATACTAATACTGGGTAGGGCCTCCCTTTATTAGGAACTCTATACTAATACTGGGTATGGTCTCCCTTTATTAGGAACACTGTACTAATACTGGGTAGGGTCTCCCTTTATTAGGAACATTATACTAATACTGGGTAGGGCCTCCCTTTATTAGGAACACTATACTAATACTGGGTAGGGCCTACCTTTATTAGGAACACTCTACTAATACTGGGTAGGGCTTCCCTTTATTAGGAACACTATACTAATACTGGGTAGGGCCTCCCTTTATTAGGAACACTATACTAATACTGGGTAGGGCCTACCTTTATTAGGAACACTCTACTAATACTGGGTAGGGCTTCCCTTTATTAGGAACACTATACTAATACTAGGTAGGGTCTCCCTTTATTAGGAACACTATACTATTACTGGGTAGGGCCTCCCTTTATTAGGAACACTATGTTAATACTGGGTAGGGCCTCCCTTTATTAGGAACACTGTACTAATACTGGGTAGGGCCTCACTTTACTAAGAACACTATACTAATACCGGGTAGGGTCTCCCTTTATTAGGAACATTATACTAATACTGGGTAGGGCTTCCCTTTATTAGGAACACTATACTAATACTGGGTAGGGCCTCCCTTTATTAGGAACATTATACTAATACTGGGTAGGGCCTCCCTTTATTAGGAACAATATACTAATACTGGGTAGGGCCTCCCTTTATAAGGAACATTATACTAATACTGGGTAGGGCCTCCCTTTATAAGGAACACTATACTAATACTGGGTAGGGCCTCCCTTTATTAGGAACACTCTACTAATACTGGGTAGGGCCTCCCTTTATTAGGAACACTATACTAATACTGGGTAGGGTCTCCCTTTGCTCTCAAAACAGCCTCAATTCTTCATGGCATTGATTCCACAAGATGTTGGAAATGTTCCTTTGAGATTCTGGTTCACAATGACATCACTCAATTCCTGATTTTTTAGGTACACTTTTAAGCTGTGAATCTTCCGTGGATCTACTTCCATGGAAGTAGCCATTAGAAGATTTAGATTACATTAAGGGTTAGGGTTAGATTACATGAAGGGATGCACATGGTCTGCAACCATACTCAAACAGGCTGTGGCATTCAAGCGATGATTGATTGGTATTAACAGGCCCCAAAGTGTGCCAAGAAAACATTCTCCACAGCATTACATCACCTCCACCAGCTTGGACTGTTGACAGGTGTTCCTAATAAAGTGTTCAGTGAGTGTATATTAGCATAATCATGCCTTCTAAAACCCAATAGAGACGTATGTCCATAATTGAAACTCAAAGCTACTTAAAATGTGATTACTGTGTTCACAGGTCTGGAGTAGAGCGCAGGTTTAACCTTGATCTCAAATCCTTTGTACCGCAAAAGTCACCTCCCTTCCCCAATAGGGGTTTAGTGAAATTGCGTATTAGCTTAAACTTTAATTTATTGATGGTTTGATACAGTAGAGTAGATGTGATCATATGATTTAGATTACTTTCTTTTGATACACACATTACTTTAATTATTAATCTTTAATAGAACAGAGAAACGAGCATGGTTTTCGTTCGTGAATGTTATTTTCAAAGTATTTCTGATGTAATGACACTGTTGTCTACATAGTCTATTTGAAGTCCATAATAAAAAAGAATACATAATAAGAGGAACTAACTTCCTCTTTTCATAGTAGCTTCATGCTTTGTTGTGGGCATGGTTTTCAACATATATATGATATATACATATATATAATATAATAATATATATATATGCCATTTAACTGATGCTTTTATCCAAAGCAACTTACATTGCGGTGAGCGCATAGATGTTTCAGTACATCCCTGCAGGAATCGAACCCGAATCCAAAACCTAGTCATAGTCAATTTTATTTAAACACGCACCAAACTACACTGGTTTAGGGCACCCTGGGCGCGGACTCTAAACAACAGAGAAAAAAAACATGATGGAATATGGTAACACAGCAAGACAGGTAAAAACCTAAGCATGGTTAGCACCATGCCCTACCAACTGAGCCACAGAGGACCACATCAACAAAAAAGCATGACTAGCTGTGAAAGGGTTAACGGATTCCTAATGGAATCAAGGAAGCATTATGTGAAAACAGATCGTGGCATATAGCAAAACTACGTCATTTATGATTACACTAAAATTATGTACAGGTTTGTCAAGTATACAGTATAGGCACTAATTTGAAGTTTCTCTGACGAGATTTAGGCATGTTATTCAGATGATATCGTGTTAGGGAATCCAGTCCATTGGAGAGGGCCCTGCTAACTGTAAGCCTGTGCTGCCGGTAGCAAAGTAGTGCATAACGCATTACCGGAGATTACCAATCATGAAAATAGGATAAACCATGCTGGCAATCCAGGTGGTAAGGGCAAAGATGAGGTCTACCATATTGCACACGCTTATTAATTCTCTCTCGATAAGGTTAGGGGACCGAGCATGTCTGTCTGTCTGTCTGTGTGTCTCTTTCTCCTCTCTCTCTTTCTACCTCCCTTTCTCCCTCCCTCCCTCTACCTCTCTCTCTCCATCTCTCTCTCCCTCCCTCCCCCCTCTCTCTCTCTCTCCCTCCCTCCCTCTCCCCCCCCCCCCCCCCCCCCCCCTCTCTCTCTCTCTCTCTCTCTCTCTCTCTCTCTCTCTCTCAGAACTGTCAAAAACCGACCAACTAATACCCCAGCCCAGTGGAACTAGATAGGCCACACACACCACAGAAGACAACACAAAACAATGGCAAAGCAGCTGGCTCTAACGAGGCAGGAGGAAGAGAGGAAGACCTCGAACCACCTGGAGATGAAGAACCACGGAACAGGAGATGAAGGTGGAAGGGCTGTCATGGCAACAACTGGATCGGAGAGCACAAGACCGGGGAGGATGGAGGGGTTTCATCCATGACCTATGTTCCCTAGGGCTAGAGTCAGTAACGTAGTTAAGTAGTACCCCATCCCAATTCGTATACTCTCAAGTATTACTGCCCTGAAAAAGTGCTTACATCTGTCTCATGAATTGTGAATGAACAATCTCATGAACAAAACATTGTCTAAAAAAACAAAATGTCCTCAATTAAGTGATATCCAGGCAACTGACCTGCCTGGACCTGACCATTTCAAAACTGAAAATTAACTATGAACAGAGGGGAATTCTGGGTGAGAGAAGCAGAGAGCTCTATGGACATTTACACTTCTGACAAGGCGCTCTACTTGTAATATATCACAACCAACCTATGCCCTATCTTTACTTGATCAAAATATTGTAAACATGTATTTTGTTTGTCTTGCCCTCTGGTAGCACCTGTGTGGTTTTTTTGCTTGTTTGTTTGTTTATTTGTTTGTTTGTTTTAGTTTTTTGTTCTGTTTTGTTTTGTTTTGGTTGTTGCTGTTTTGTTTTGTTGCTGTTTTTGTTTTATTTGTTTTTTCTGTGTTATTTTGTCTGTTTTGTTTTGTTTTTCCCAGATTGCGATGTGGGTATTAATGTGTGTCTGTCTTTCTTGTTGGATGTTGTATTGTCCTAATCTCAAGAAAAATATTAAAAATATTTGGAAAAAAAAAAAAACTATGAACAATGAATGCGAGCCAGGTCGTTCTTTTGATTGTGTACCCAGGTTAGTGAGTCCTATTCCGACAGCCGCAGAGGACCAACAGAGAGCCAGAAAAGTCGGAGTGTAATGTGAATAATGTAGACGTGTAAATAATGTTTTAGACATTAGAGGTGCAACATACAATCCGGCATTCTGGTAAGACCGTAGTTTTCTGATAGGAAACTAAAGCAGGCATGGCTTATGAAAATAATCCCTTTTGATACCTTGTGACAACAGCGACACATGGCTGGATATCTTAAACATGTCCCCTATCTGAAGACACAGCTTCCCTGGGACCTCGCACAAGCAAAGACACTTTACCGAGCTCAACTACGGCGCAGAACTCTTCCTAAAAAGCATGTGTCCCTGGCTGGCTGCCTGCTCGTCATATCCATTAGTGATGTGCCAGGTCGGACCCAGCTCACAGCTCAACCCCGATATCAAATAAAACAATGATATAAAATAATCATAGGATACACTGTGAGTAGCACAAACAAGCAGAATACAAATCTGAACGCATCCATATTTTATTTTAGAGGAATCTCCGAAGCCTATGAAGTAGGGAAGAAAATACCAATCCATAATACATACAAGGATACATACTACATATTAATAACCCATCGAATTTGACCTAAACCAGATCTCACTGTTATTTCTTATTGACCTCCTCCTCATCCGTGGGTTCTTGGTGCCGACCAGCGCATCACTCACTCGTACCGTATCTAAATCTTGTCAGGAGCCATTTTAAAACTACATTACACTACCCATAATACATACACTATACACTACACAAAATGACTTCTTTCTCAGGGAGTGCATGTTGTCCTGATGGCTTTGGGGGGGCCTCGGTCGGCCTTTGGGGGGGCCTTGGTGGGCCTTCGGGGGGGGGCCGTGGTCGGCCATATGTGTGTTGGTAGTTGTTTTTTTTCCCGCCTGGTCTCTGAGGACGCCCAAGCTGTCACAGTAAGGCTCCTAATGAAGGCACAAGAGCATGGCTGTGTGCTGTGCTATGCACGCACACACACGCACACACACACACCCACATACACAGAAACAGAGAGAGAGAGAGAGAGACAGACGGAGAGAGAGAAAGACAGTCAGAGAGAGAGAGAGAAAGAGAGACAGACAGAGAGAGAGAGAGAAAGAGAGACAGACAGTCAGAGAGAGAGAGAAAGAGAGAAAGACAGAGAGAGAAAGAGAGACAGACAGTCAGAGAGAGAGAAAGAGAGGCAGAGAGAGAGAGAGAAAGAGAGACAGACAGAGAGAGAGAGAAAGAGAGACAGACAGACAGAGAGAGAGAAAGAGAGACAGACAGAGAGAGAAAGAGAGACAGACAGTCAGAGAGAGAGAAAGAGAGGCAGAGAGAGAGAGAGAGAAAGAGAGACAGACAGAGAGAGAGAGAAAGAGAGACAGACAGAGAGAGAAAGAGAGACAGACAGAGAGAGAGAGAGAAAGAGAGACAGACAGAGAGAGAGAGAAAGAGAGACAGACAGAGAGAGAGAGAAAGAGAGACAGAGAGAGAAAGAGAGACAGACAGAGAGAGAGAAAGAGAGACAGACAGAGAAAGAGAGACAGACAGTCAGAGAGAGAGAGAAAGAGAGACAGACAGAGAGAGAAAGAGAGACAGAGAGAGAGAGAAAGAGAGACACAGAGAGAGAGAGAAAGAGAGACAGACGGAGAGAGAGAAAGACAGTCAGAGAGAGAACGACAGACAGTCAGGGAGAGAGAGAGAAAGAGAGACAGACAGAGAGAGAGAGAGAGAAAGAGAAACAGACAGAGAGAGAGAAACAGAAAGATGCAGAGGGAGGAAATATTAGGCGTTGCATATAATTATCGAGACACAAGAAACCAAGAGCATGGAGGTGTTATGCAGGAAAGCTTGTGTTTCTGGGAAGCCCTGTCTACCATGTAGCCTAAGTTTGTCGCAGATAGTACCCATGAATTGGAAAACCTTAAGTTCTCCCAACTCAGCTTTTTGGCCCATAAGAATAATACCTTATAACATCATGGGAGACATTAAAACAGTATAACTTATTAATGAAACAAAAAAAACACTATCATATTTCACAGTGCTATAGCCGTGGCATCGCGCACACCGGAGAACAATATTGGTAAATGAACAAAATAAAAAAGGAATAAAAAAAGATAAGTGGTGTAATATTGTAACAGTCCAAGGCTTGAGGCATGTAATAGTCGTGGTGAATTGTGTTGCCTAGGCAACGCAGCATCCCCAGGATTGCAGAAGTGCAGTGGCTGATAAGAGCCTGGATATATTTTTTATGAGATTGTATAAATGGAGAAAGTGAATAGACAATAACAGTGGTGTTGTGCTATAGGTACACACAGTTGGGTTGACCTTTCTGATTTCCTTAAGGTTCCACGCCTTTTATTCACTTCTGCTGTCTCACTTCTCCAAGATTTTCATTTTGAAAAGGTGATCCGTGTATCTCACCGGGTGTTCTAGACATTCACACCCACTGCCTAAAAATCACACCCTTGGCTGTTGGCCAAGATAAATCATCTATGAGCTCAATTCAAGAAATGCCATGTCCAACGGCTATACAACTTTTATTTGGAAGGCAGTCCTTCTGCATAGTAAAAATATAAAAACTTGGAATCTCATCATTATCAGAGCTTTAAAAGAAAACAACAACTAACAAAATAGCTGCTTTGGTCTGGAATTGGAAGAATACGTGTCAAGTTTGGCACTGTCAAACATCTCAATGTGGGGATTTATCTTCAAAACAGAGCAACATGTTTAAATGTCCTGTACTGTATGTCATTTCAATAAACCATAGCTTGCCTTGCAACCTGCTACATCGCTGGTTCAAATCCCACTATATATGAAAACGATTGATGCTAATGCAAATGTTTGCTAATGCCTTGCCCCAACAATTTAACCGTACCCTCACCACCCAAGGTTAATGCCTAACGTTAATGCACAATGCTTAATGGCCTGCCTTGCTCACTTCAGTTTCGATGGTCACTCCAACGATGCGGTAATGTCATATGAACATGATACATTACACTACCATGTAATATCATAACAGGATCGTTTCATAATCCAGCGCAAATGAATTGCCCAAAGACAATGTATGCAGGGGGCGGGGGGGATGGGATGATAGTGGAGACAAATGAATAGTCCAAATTTGTTTTCTGTTTGTTTTTATGATAGCCCTAATTGGTATGGTTGCTCGGGGGCAGAACAAGAACCGAGGATGAAGTTTACATGCACTAGTTCACACTGAAATGTACCATTTAACATTTTCTTTCATCATTCAATTGTTCTTGCTCTTCTCTCTGCGTCTCTCTAGTCTCTGGCATGATCTGCATAATTCAAGAGTCTGGTAGTAGAAACATTTCACAGTTGGCTGAACAGCACATTGAGCGCATCAATGGGAATGATAATGTCCAGCAATTCTAGTTAAATACATGCTAGAGAAACGGCCTGGCCGTTTAGCCATGGGCGGAGATTACCGGTATGAGAAGCTCATCACAGCGGGCACAGAAGTGTAGGAACAGGCCCCACTCCAATAAAAAACAACGCCAAATCTGAGGTTTCTATCATTATACAATTTGTACTCATGCTCACATTGGGGCTAACTGTCGGTTAGCTTGACAGTTTGGGCGGACTCTGTGAAGACCCTGTGGAGCCCTGAATACGGTCCACACAAACAGGGCTAATTCGTCCAATAAAGCTTTGCTTAACCCCCTCGAGGGAGGTGCAATTTCAATCCTAAAACACACAGCTCAAAATCGCCAACCGCCTCCAGTACATAACAGAGCCCGAGTTACAATTGGGATCTTGGGACCTGTTTTTTTTTTTCAGTAGTTGAGGATAAAACAACTTGCTTTTAATCCTTTTTTCTAAATATACTAGTTAGCTGCAGCCATTGTTGTTATTTCGTGCCAAAGGATGTGTGTCACATAATCGCAGCAGTGTATCCCGCTCCGTTGTGACTCAGCCCATCTGTTGGTCCAGGAAGCCTGTCTGTCACAGCCAGGGAAGGGCCCCCAGAGTTGGGCTAAGTAGCGGGAAAGGCCCCCCCCCGGCAGACCGATCCTGTTCCCTGCGAGGACAGGCCCCAGAGCTGGGCCTGCTCGCTAATTACAGCCAGTCTGTGGCAGTGAGGCATGTTACTCACCCCCTCCTCCACCCCCTCCTCCTCCATTTCTCCTCCTCCACTCTTCTCTCCTACATACAGTACCGTGTGCGCTGTGCGCTCAACCGACAGTATAGCCCACTTACCTAAATGAGATCTCATAGTCAGGTCTCTCCTAACAAAGTAGGTTTCTAATGTTCCGGTTATGTCTGCTCTCTAATTGACAGCATCATACTGTACTGTACAGTTACAGTGTCTTGACTTTGCTAAAGGTTGATGGTTGAATTAAGACTTTTTTCCAGAGAGTTTGTTTTTTTTTTACAAAACGTTGGTGAACAAAATGGTGGGCTGGTTGTTACACTAAAACAATGAACAAGGCCTTTTTGCAGGTATTCAGAATGACTAGAGAAAATGAACATTTTGATGAGGGGAATCAATTCCGTTTGACTTCTGACTTTCAAACCCCCCCAAAAAATTACCTTTCAAAGGACGGTAACCCACAGTATACCCTTTTTTCCGTCCATCGTCCGTCCCTCCCCCCCCCGCCCCAACTCAACCAGCTTGGTAAAAAAAACAACAACAACAATCTAGCTTCATCTCTAATCATTCTAAAAGTGTTCTAAAATCAGTATGTGGATCTAGTGAGTGCCACTCTCTATTGCTGACAGGGCCCCCGAGGAGGCCCCCAAGGCCCCACAATTCTTTGCGTTCGGAAAACATGAACATGTCAGTCATCTTTCAAGACTGTCAGAGATGATGATGTTTGCTTTTTCCCATCATACCGCGACGGGGAGTCCGGTGACATGTGCGATTGCGCTCATGCCTCGGCCGCCAGTCACTCGATACATCTGGCAGTCTCTCGGTGCCTCTTGTTTTGTCTTTCGGCCCACATGAAAAAGTACTTCTCTCTGGCGACTCCTAAAAACATCCCCAGATGTCAGAAGTGCTCTTCCTTCAAAACCAGGAGAGGCTGTCTGGATCTGAGGCGGGCGGCGGCCCCCCTCGGTTGAAATATAAAGAGGCGAGCACTTTCTCTCCCAGAATGCTAATCGTGTTGGGTTTGATTCGGGGCGAAACTCAAAGCTGACAGTGAACTATGAAATTAGAACGATGACAGCTGTTGGGACAAAATGGCATCGAGAAACTCCCCCACAGCTTCTAGGCAGACGGGAGCACAATGATGTAGTTTCAGAGAGAGAAAGAAAGTGACACTATTTCAAGTTCCTTTTTCAAATCACCCAAGCAACATTGCCACGAAACAAAGTCAGACATACTGACGAATGTCAGCAACACTAAAATCTCCCAAATTGAAGATGGTGCTATAAGTCTGTTTGTTTCAAGTTACTGGGCAGCAAAGCAGAGCTCAAACTTGACATTGTAAAATGTAAGCTCTTACAATGAGAACCCTGCTGATAGTTGTTGTAAGAGAAGAGAGAATCCATTCAGAGCTTTAAAAAAATAAATTAAAAAATAAAAAACATTTGGATGTGACAATTGAATTATTTCCCAGTACTACTTCAAACTCATGGCTCAAAGTAAACAGGTGTCCTTGAGCAAGGCACTGAACCCCAAATTGCTCCAGGGTCGCTGTCTATGGCAGACCCCTTGCCTAGAGCATAAAATACCAAATTCAAAATACCAAATTGACTGACAAGTTGATTGCATGGCAATATTATTATTATTATTATTATTATTATTATTATTATTATTAGACAAGATAATCTAATTTGAATACATTTTGAAGGTTGCTCCAAGCGCTTGGGGGCACAAGCGCTTGGAGCAATGAGAACCCTGCTGATAGTTGTTAGGAGAAGAGAGAATCCATCCCAAAAAATAAATAACAAATAAAAAAATGTGGATCTGGATCCTCCGTTGTCACACTTCGCAATTGAATTATTTCCCAGTACTACTTCAAACTCATGGCTCAAAGTAAACACAACATAACGTTTTAAGGAGTCGCCACGAGGCTCCTCGAATCAGCATGCCAATGAAAGCAAACATGAATGAACACAGTACAAATGCATGTTAGAAAACCCAGAAATACTAGACTAGACAGTCACTAGACAAAATCTCTCACTGGTGACTATACCGTGTACCGCATAGATAAGGTAACGTTCAGTGGGTTACAAGAACAGAACGTCCGAAAACCTGGTGTAAGCCGATTTTCTCCCAGTCCTAATTATGTCTCATCGAGCTGTTGATCAGGAGGCTGATACGAGTCTGTTGTCATCCGATTTTTGTTTTTCTTCCCCGGCAGTAATTCCTGTTTTAATCTCATCAAATTAATTGGCAGTAGTCAAGAGATTCATTAAAAACAAAGTCTTTTTGGAGATTTGTCAAAGCCTGAACATCCACTTTGCATAATCCAGAATCCTTATCAAATTAGAATTATACAACAGCATTATGCTTGATTAGTAAAAAAAAAAAAAAAATGGTCACATTAATTAATTATGCCATCTTAATTGTGACTTTATACACAACATTTTTTATGAATCAATCAAATTGATTATCTGTCTAATCAAATTAGTGTATTGTTTGTTTTAGTTATTGACTGAGAGTTGGTACTCTGACATATTAGAGGGTAGAAGATTTGTCCCTAAACCCTGTAAGAGTGCTCTAATAAAGAAGGTTACATTTCAGTTGAGTTACACATGGCTGTTTGGGATGCCCCAAAATGCAAAAACAATTAGTTAATTTGTCACGCCTAAATTCCTGCGGAACGATATTTAAAATCCCCAAGATTAGGCCTGTGTATCGGGAACTAATTACACGCTTATTACCAACCAATTAGAAACAGTGAAGCACATGTGAGCCCACTTGAGAGAAATTTGACACCCCTCATTATCCTAAATAAATAAAATAATTAAGCAAAAATGTGCGATTAAGTCACTAGATTAGGTAACTCAGTTACTTACAGACGCTACCTGTTCAGCCACATGGATATCATGTTCTTGCAATTCACATTATGCTCTCTGAATGTCCTATTCAACATTAAACAAGTTTGTGTCACTTTTCTTTCTTTTTTTTTCTACATTTATTTCAGGCAGGGGAGGTCCTACAGGAGCCCTGCTATACAAAGATGAAACCGATCATAAATGGTCATTCAGATTAAAAACAGAATACAAATATCAATTACGAATTCAATTTACACAATACAATCAATTAAAACATCTTCATTCCACGGATAACAGATCCTTTATCAATGTTTACGGTGCGGCTGTGGCTCAGGAGGGTAGAGCCAGCGTCTAATGACCGCAAGGTCGGCGGTTCGGACCCCGGCTGGCCACGTGTGGAGGTGTCCTTGAGCAAGGCACTGAACACCCAAATTGCTCCAGGGTCGCTGTCTATGGCAGACCCCTTGCCTAGAGCATAAAATACCAAATTCCAACAATTGACTGACAAGTTGATTGCATGGCAATATTATTATTATTATTATTATTATTAGACAAGATAATCTAATTTGAATACATTTTGAAGGTTGCTCCAAGCGCTTGGGGGCACAGAAGCTAACGGCTGATTTACCTAGCTCAGACGAAACGATTGGAGCTCTGAGCGTTTGAGCCAATCGTGGGACCTTGGGGCGGAGAAGGGAAGAGGACGTCTGACATCACAAAGCTACACAGCACAACAGTTTCCTCCTCGTGATTCATCCTGGTAGTGAGTGTGAGTTAATGAGGTCCACTGAGGGTTGATGTGTATTAGCTCTCCTCGCGGTTCTCTCTTCAACCAGGTGACCACCTCTACATCTCAAGCTCTAATCCTTCCTGTCCTATACCCCCCGAAAATAAGACAAATGGTGGAAGGGGACTGGAAGGGCTATAGATCTTGCTCAGCAGTGCATGTTGGGAAACAAGATCCTTCTGCCTGGTAAATTGTATCACTTGGGAATTGTGACTTTTGGGGCACTGAGGTGTTGATTTAAGAATAGTGGATGTCTCTTTAGGATTCAAGATATTGGTCTTCTGAGTGCAATACTCTGAATGAATGAATGAACGAATGAAAGTGTGATACAGTACAATGCCTCTGCAGTTTGGATTCCGCAATTTCAACCCATTTCATGAATCAATGCCGATTGCAAAGGTTGCAGGTGACATTTGATTTCATTAGAATAGGCTAAGTGAGGGCTGCCTAAATGATCTCACAATCAAGTGTCATGAAATACATTTCCTTACTGTCCAACACTACCAAGCTAATATATAAATATAATGTAATATGTCAATATCATGCTTATAGCTCCCCTCCTCATATCACAAGAAGGCAAGTGGGTAGTTGACATGGTGTGTTGTTTTTGCTTTCCATTCCATGAAGCAAAAACACCTATTATAACATAATTTTTGTTTGATTAAAACTGAAGTCATAAACAGCTATGTATTTAATCTAAACTATGTAAAGTTGCATGGAAGTTTGGGGGGGGGGGGGGGGGGGGGGCATTGATATTTCAAAGAATACCAAGTGTCCAGTCAACATGTTGTCCCCCACAAATGATGTAGTGCTTATTTGATTAATTATCAGTCTTGCGTTTTACAGCTTTTTACAGCTTTTTACAGCGTTTTACAGCTTTACGTTTATTAGAAGGCAATAGTAGATAGTCGTCTATCTGTACAGTATAGTACAGTGGATAGTGTACATAGCCTTTATTTATGTAAACCAGCTCCTTCCCTTCTTGTGATTTTTTTTTAAAGTTTTTTTTTTTCCCCTTTCCTAACACCAGGGGAGCCACCCCTCCTAAATGTTGTTGTTTGGTACCTGTACTGTAGCAATGACAATAAAGTCCATTCATTCATTCATTCATTCATTCATTCATTCATTCAAAAGGTGAAGGTGTGGTATTATCCTTGAGGTGTACTGAAACATTTTGGAATTGCTGCATTTAAAATTTTT
>NC_137676.1:5011020-5018520 GCF_963989245.1 Nansenia antarctica
TCATAAATAATAATAATAATAATAATAATAATAATAATACAAATAGAAAAAAGGACTATTACATCAAAGTGTTTTTTTGGGGGGGGGGTTCAAATGTCCAGTGAAGTAGGCCTGAATTTCGAAGTTGGCCGTATTTTTGGAGAATAGATCTTTTAGCCTGCACAAATTTTTTTCACTGTCCTGTTTCTGGGGGGGGGGGGGAGCGAAAATAATGAATACTAGTGAATTTGATCACGATGGGAATACGTTTGACAGCCAAATATCTGCATTATCATGTCAGTGTTACTTGTTGACATTCCACTTGACAAGCCCTATTGTAGCCTTGGAGCCAAGCTAGCAGGGTCAGGGAGAAATAAAACCCAGGCCCAGGAAGAAACCCTCGGGCAACAATGGAAAGCATTAGCCTACTTTCACAAGGACCACAGGGTGCAGGAAAACACTTTAGATGTGTCAATATATCTCCAGAGTGGATGAACTGTGGGCGCAAGGACATCACCATTGAAACGGCAACGGCATTTCATTTACACAGCAACAATGGTGGATGAAAACCTGCAAATCGACCCTGGTTGTGGCTGACCAACAGCACAGTGAGCGAGGATCAACTGGGCCACTTGTCAAAAAAGGTCTGTATAGATTAGCATAGTATTTTAAAAAGGAGGTCAGGTGTCCCCTCTTGTTCTGGCTGACCTGTTCTTGCTGACCACCACCGTAATTGATGTATACCTCACAGGTGGAGGTCCACTACCATATGGTAGTTCAACTTAATCATTGGTTATTTCTGCCTGTTCGCCAACTGCCCTGATTAGAGTAGCGAATGTTACAGAAGACGTGAGCATTTTCAATTGTGCTAACCAAGGGCAAGTCAGGTACTGTGTAACCCTCCGTTTAGCCCTGTGTTGACCCTCTAATTCACTCTAATGGTTTCTGACAGTTAGCTGCCATCTCTGGCACCGAAAATAAACACATTAGTCTCAGATGCAGACAGAGCAAACAGCTTATGGTTCATGGGTAATATGCCATCTCCAACAGCTCTAGATAAACACGTCTAGACTGAAAGAGATCGACGTGTATATACAAAGAAAGAGAGAGCTACCTAATCATGGTAACATGGGAATATTCAATATCGTTAGCCTCATAGCATAATTGCCTACGTCATATTTTTGGCCAAATTTAGATATCTGCCTAACTCTACTCTCCTATCACTGTGCATTATTGCCTATGCCATCAGCCTATCAGAATGCTTGTTTACATTCCAAAATCACTCAGCTAGCTGTCTCTTTGACATAGGCATTTTTGACACTACATACAAAGATGGCTCGGCTGACCACAAGCGAAGCATGACTTAGTCTTAGGCAATTATGCTATGAGGCTAACGACATGTGAAAAGGATACTGTAACTCAACAACAAGAACAGTTTTTTTTACAAGGCAAATTGTTTATGAGGGAAGACTCTCCGCAGAAACAGCCTTACTGAAAGAGAAGCTAGTATGAAGGAGACTGATGCCTTGGCTCCGTGACTTTCTCCGGTGTATCATTAGTCTGACTAATTAGATAATAATGACTCTGTGTTTCCCCGTTACGGGGCAGAGGACTCACGTGGCGCTGAGAGTTCCAAACCACCTTTCCTGTGCCAAGAAAAGTCATCTTGGCTGACAAATAAGCCTGAAGACAGTTCACTCTCCTCCTCTGTCTCTCTCAGCTTTGAGAGGAGCTCACACACACACACACACACACACACACACACACACACAACAACAACAGCAAGCGTGGTTTCTCTGGGCTAAGTACAAGCTGTAAAGAGACAGACCACTGGACTCATTTGCAGGTGGTGGTGCTAACATTGTGTGTCTAAGGCCCGGGGAACTTTCCAGAACACAAACAACAAATTCAAGCCGTTGCTAGGCAGTGCCATGTCAGTGCCATGTCAAGTTTGAGCTCTGCTTTGCTGCCCACAGTAACTTGAAACAAACAAGCTAGCACCATCTTCAATTTGGAGCTTTTTTTTTGTTTTGCTGACATTCGTCAGTATATGTCTGACTTTGTTGGAGGCAGTGTAGCTTGGGTTCCAGTCAGATTCTCCTTCAACTTGCTGGGGTATTCTGAGGTAAATCCATTTTCAACAGTGTTGTCAACAGTTGTCTGACATAAATGAGGTTTGGTGGTGGTGGGAAAGGACATATTGTGATTTGATAACTGCCTTACAGCCACCATTCTATCACATGAATTGTTATCACACTACGCACTGTGAACTATTTAACTACCTTACTATGCAGTTTTGTTTTGTTTTTCCTTCTGGGGCGTAGTGAGCGGTTGTAATGAATAGACGGCATGTCTTCAATGTATTCAAATTGTAGTGAAACATTGTGAGCCAATATGATAGTCTAACTTCATTGTACAGAATCAAGTCGGAAGTACATATCGGTTTTGGGGTGGCTGTGGCTCAGGAGGCTCAGAAAGCAGAGCCGGCGTCTAATGATAGCAGGGTTGGCGGTTCGATCCCCGGCTCCACGTGTCAAGGTGTCCTTGGGCAAGAGAGTGAACCCCAAATTGCTCCCAATGAGCGGGCCGGAGCCTTGCATGGTAACTTGCCACCATTGGTGTGTGAATGTGTGTGTGAATGGGTGAATTGAGAGGCCATTGTAAAGCGTTTTGGAATAAAGCGCTATATAAGGGAAGTCCATTGTCATGCTTACTAGCTTCATTGAGTCATTCATCATCTCTGTATCTCTGTATTCTCTGAGGTGTTTCAGTATGGAGTGGTGATTTCCTCAACGGAAATGAATCACAACGTTTACATTTGAGGTGGTAAAGGAGAAGACGGACAATGACGCTAATGTGTTTAACGTCGAAACAACTGAGCTCTCAGAAAGCAAAAACAAATCCCCTGAATAGAACAGTACGGCTTTCAGATTCCGGTTATGGCTGTTTGTGGAATTGAAATCATGTTTTGGAGAAACCTGACTGGCACTCAAGCTACAACTGCCTCCAACAGAGTCAGACATACTGACGAATGTCAGCTAAACTAAAAAAAGCTCAAAATTGAACACGGTGCGAGTATCCCACACTCTGAAGAAAGTAGACGTTTCATCAGAATGTGTTATTCGTTTAAACATGAAAGGTATCCGGGTCGGTGTTGATTCAGCGGATTCAGTCTCTTGCGTCTGCTGCCAACTGTAATAAAATTGCTTCTCCGTCACTGGTTACAGGAGCGCTGGGTTGCGCAGTATGACCCTATCTTTAGGTATATAAAATAGAAAATGTGACCTTTCGATCACACACACAACTGCTCAAACAACTGTTGTGACCTACGGTAAACATACCGCAGGAAATTGTGGGGAGGGAGGGGAGCAGAGCAGACCCCTAACTGGGAATCAAACTCACAATCCTTCAGTTCAAAAGCTAAAACCACCCTTAACTGAACAGCCTTGCCGAGAGAGATGCCTCCCTGGTGGGGGGTGCTCATAATCGTCTTCAAAGGGTTGTGGGTAGGTAACAGCACCCTCTCTCCGTTCAGCAAGCACCAAGTTTACACGCTTCCCAATTATTTTGTTCCCCAGTACGGGACACGGTCCTGATGTATCGTGACTTTTCACACCAATAATACAGTGAACGGCAGAGGAGGGCAGAGCTCTATAAGCGTAGATACAGCCGACACTCGATAACTCTAATACAGGCGACACTGCAGCAGTGTCGCCCGCTTTGAAAGCCCAAACACATTAATCTCAACCCCCAAGAGAGCCAACTCCATGGGGTACCTCGTAACCGTCTTACAGTACCATAGGTTAATTTCATCATGAAAAGACGGTCGAAAAGCCCCACCACCGCCCCCCCACCCCCACGCCCCCCCCACACTTACTGTGTTGTATGTTGGACGGCCTCATATTGACGATCACATAGGTGAAATTCCTTAGCATAGGTCCTCAGAGGCCCGAAAGATGTAGTTTCCTTGTCTTTTGTTGCCGCGGAAACTGCTGTTGCTTCAATACCTTTCATTTTTAAGCTGGCTTACCAATAGATAATGACCAATTAAAGAAGGGATAGCAGGGGGGAAGAACAGGGGGGAAAAACGGTGAGATGACAATAATAAAGCCCAACCCAGCACATTTTTACAGACCTGCTTGGGTCTGTGGCAAACCATTTCTTAACTGATGGATCCCTCCCCCGAGACTCATCAGTGGCGAACCACAGAAAATGACTTCATAAGCAATTTGGAAACTAATTGCTCTTTAAAAGTAGGGGTGAATGTTATTTTTGTGCACTGAGTAATGAATTGGGCTTTGATGAAAGCCTGGAGGAGGTGGGGAGGCTGTGGCTCAGGAGGTAGAGCCGGCGTCTAATGATCGCAAGGTCAGTGGTTCGGCGGTTCGATCTCCGGCTGGTCACGTGTCGAGGTGTCCTTGGGGCAAGACACCGAACCCCGAATTGCTCCCAATGAGCGGGCCGGCGCCTTGCGTGGTAGCTTGCCGCCATTGGTGTGTGAATGTGTGTGTGTGTGTGTGTGTGTAAATGGGTGAATGAGAAGCCATTGTAAAGCACTTTGGAATAAGGCACTATGTAAGTGCAGTCCATTTTTAGATATGGTTGTGTTAACGCCATGTGGCATGAATTCAGTTTGTTTTGAAGGAGAAGGCCAATTATGTTTTATTATGTGGATCATCTTTTATTTTTTATTTTTTTTTGCAATTTAGTTGTCATGGTAACCAACTGCTTAAGTGCATTAACAGTGTAACAACATGACTTTTCCGGAAGAAAAAAAGAAGGAAAAAAAAAGATAATGCAGACCAATGTCTTCAAAGAGAGAATTTTCTGTCATAACATGAGTTGGACTGGACTGTCTGCATCGTTTTCTGAATGAATGGTGCCCTATAGGGAAACATAATGACAACTCTGTATCCAAGAAAACAACATATGTAGCCTAACTAATAACTGTCCAGGATAATCCAACTACACCCAAGGGCAGGGCCAACGTAACATGTGGAACATCCCTTTAGATGGGCCGTACGAATCAAATAGTTGTAGTCATATAAACACATCTATCACTGCATATGAATTAACAAGATGTGGAGAAGACCCATGTGAGAAAATCAAACGACTATAGCGAAAAATGTGAGGGGGAAAAAAAATCAAACGCAAACATAAATCAAAACATTTCAAAAGCCTTAGTGAAATCACACGTCAATACGCCGCTGACAGACCTCATGCCATCACCGTCCAAATGTTGTCGCTCAGTGTTTTTCCTATTTAAATGCTAATGAAGTCACCGGTTTGGGAACAGTGTGTGCTCGGCCAGCCACTATGTGGTTTGATGTAACTGAGTATGTTTGATATACAAACAGAGTTCGCTTGTAACCCATATAGCAGTTTCTCTCACACAGGGCATTGTGTTGGCTGAAGGGGACAGTTAAACCCAGTCCACAATTGAGTTAATGTTCAGAGAGGACGTATGGACATTTCAAGTGCAAGATACTATCATCATAAATGTCTGCCAACAGATATAACACCATAATCCATCGCCAGCTCTGGATGTGCTTCTCAGAACAGTGCGTGGTGCACCAAAGTTCAGTGCGAAGTTGCACTGTTCCCAGTTTAAACAAACACCTACTTGTCACAGTTCTATTGTAAAGCACCAGATGTAAGGGTGTGATATTCGGTTGTTAAGTCGTGACTCGTGACGTGTTTCCGGGTCCAACGTTGGCTGAGGCGCTGTCTTCGAAATGCCTCAGTAATAATAATAATTCATTATATTTATATAGCGCTTTTCCGAGGCTCAAAGACGCTGACAAATATGGGGAAAACGGGAAAGTGCTGTGTCCCTTGTTGTATGAATAGATCCGAGTCTAAAAAACGATTGAACTGTCATTCTACCGCTGTAGTACACTGGTACTCTGGTGCGGGGAATTTCTGGTTTGGACCAGGAAATTGCTAAACATCACGTTTGACGTCAGACTTACCGAATAGCATGTATCATTAAGGATCTGCTTGGACCTGCCACTCTTTCTCCCTCAAAAAAACGACCAAACTCGTCTCGAATACTGCACATTCCCCATGGATCTGGAGTGAATGCAGTCCCCAGCAAAGCTGCCACATTTCAAAGACCAAGATGCCAAGGCCTGGATAACATACAGAGAGAACAGAACAAAACTATAGAATGTGCCTTTCACTTTCTCTCAGAATTTCTGTGAGTGCGCTGCTCTGTACCAAAAAAATGAATGGCAGTTGATACCGCTACCATGGCGACAAACTCTCGCAAAGAAGCCTCAAGGTAACTTCACAAAGGTTTCCAGCCAGCTTACTGTTTCACATTCGGCGGTAAGCTGAGAGCTTTTACCACCCCCCCTCCCCCCCCCCCCCCATAGGTCTAAAAAAAAAAAAAGCCATTTAATTCCATACCCCAAAAAGACAACAAAGGGCAGCAGGATAAGCAGACGATAAGTGGCATCAACATTATCTGCCTGTTTGCTGAAGAGATCTCCCGCAATTATTCCGTGTACTGAGAGGAAGGGAGGGTTTCGCGTCGCCCGCAGAGCATGGTGTTCTCCTGCCTCGCCAGCTTTTCCTTTCCTAAAACTTTTTTTTTCTTTTTCTTCTTCTTCCCATGGATTCCCCGGGAGACGTAATTATTGTGCAGCCAACTTGTAAGACCCACAGTTCCAGGGAGTACATCTTCCCCATCGACCATTCCTTGCGTTTATTTTTAACGGGTTGCGTTTGCTTCAGCGTCAGCATCAGGATGGGAGATGGATTTCCTGTGCGGGTTTAGTGTAGTTCTGCTAGTGTGTGTCCATGTCATGGCAATTAAGAAAACAATTGCCGTACGCGTTGTCTTGCATAGTTAACATGATAGAAACTTGATATATCATGTATGACTGATGGGAGGCGGGTGTACTAGACATCAACGGTGCCTTCCTATTGGCTAGGCAGACAGAGGTGTGGAGTGGAAATAAAGAGCATGAACAGAGAAGCAGGAAAACCTACCCATTAGATTGGAACTTCTTATAATTAAATAATGTTTAAAAGTGGGTTTAAAAACGACTTAAACAGAAAAAAAAGTATATTGAAACTATATTGTCGTAATGCAGTGCCCTGCGTAAGTAATGGGACAGTGAAGAACATTTGGAGGCTCTATACTCCAAATGTTTGGAATATAAATCAAAACATTACTATGAGGTCTCTCTTATGCACAAACACACACAAACACGCACACACACAAACATACACACGGTCCCGCAACTCAGACACAGCCTCGCATACAAGCTGCCTAGCGAAAGGCGGGGTAGAGTAGCTTGCCCTAAGCGGGTATATAACTTGTTACCTTCCTCTTCCAAACCGGCCATGCTAGCTACAACACCAAGAGACTTAACTGTTGGTCTTCAGACCCTTTGCTATGACACTCTTAAAATTAGCTAAAATGTCATCAACCAATCACTCACTCAACTTGAACTGAGTCCATTTGAATACAAAGATAATAGTTCACATAATTTTTTTAATTAATATTATCTT
>NC_137676.1:5023520-5081020 GCF_963989245.1 Nansenia antarctica
AGTCTTTGAAGAGGGAAATAGTTCCAGTTCTGAGAAAATCAATTAAGGACGACTGGAAGTTGTTTTTATTTTCGATAGTATACACATAAAAAAATGAAAACAGGTTTAAAACTACTCCAAAACTACCTTTCAGATTTACATGTTGCCAATTACACCCCCCGAGGATTAAACCCTGTTGTTTTTCGCACCGTGACAGAGATGACGTCAGTAAACTGCAATTAAACCCTGTCTGGCCTATCTGTCATGTTGGGGATATATTTTGTGTCACTAATCAGAATAATGAATAATGTGCGAAAGAACAGAAGCAGGTGGGATGGGGGTGTGTGGGAGGGGGCTGCTGGGAGGGGGGAGGCAGGGTGGGCGGGGGGAGGCAGACCCCTGAGGGGTAGCTAACCTATTTTGGTTCTGGTAGAGGAATGTGAGAAAGCCCTGTCAGATGCCAAGGAAGGAAAAAGCTCCACTCTGATGTCACGCAACTGTGGCAGATATTAAAGCCCACAACAGCAGAGGCAGTACAGTACAGTTAAGATAAGATATATCCTTATATGATAAAACCCAAGCCATTATATTATTTGTGTCATGGTACATAATTGTCATCGCATGATAAGGTTTTTTGCCTCACAATTTATTGTCGTGTAGCTCACTCTTTTCATTTCAGATCCCTCGAAGCATTTGTAGCTTTCCGGTCACGGCTGATATAGCTAATGACACTATAATATAGTATGTAATATAATAGGCCTACATATAATAATAATAATAATAATAATAATAATAATAATAATAATAATAATAATAATAATAATAATAATACTCTATGTACTAATATGTGCTATATTTAAACAGTGTAAAACTGTTTTAGGTGCAGGTGCTGGCAGGGTCACTGGAGCTTAGTGTGTCTGAAATATTAGTCCATATTAGTATTTATTGTTCTTAATATGTTTCTAGGCTCATTTCTGCTTTATTGGGATAGAGACAGTAGAGATTGACAGGAAGGATGGGTGAGAGAGAGAGAGAGAGAGAGAGAGAGAGAGAGAGAGAGAGAGAGAGAGAGAGAGGGGGGGGGGGGGGGGGGGAATGACATGCAGGATATGTCGATGACCTGGAATCGAACCAGGGACCTTGCGATTATGGGGTATGCGCATTAGTGTGCTAGGCCACTAAGCAGCCCATATTAGTGCTATTTTCAACACCGAGCAAGATGACCTGCTTATTGTCAGGAACATGCCCCTATTTTCCGCTGCTCCATCCACGTCAATGCTAACCCTAACAAGTGACACAAATAAGTCCACAAAACACCAGCGAGTGCCAAAATAAGAACCGATGCTTCACTGTCCTATTCCTTTTTCAGGGCACTGTACAAAGGCCTATTTTGACAAATGATAAATGATGTATACTGTTGTGTAGTTATTGTTTATCGGGTTAGTACTTTATTTGGATCGTTATTAGCTGATGCCTTAGAGACCACTCGTCTTCCTGGAGTCCACAAAAGGTTTGGGCCATTTTTCTCCCATTTATTTGGAGCAAGAAAATGGCACACAACAACAACAACACAATTGTGGCGAGAAAAAAGGCCTTCCTGTCATCAATACTTGATAGACGACTGGATTCATATCACTCCGTTCATGCATCCATTATACATTTGATGTTCCTGATCCTCCACCACACATCATCCCCACCGACCAATGACAGAAGCCTCGCTACCTCATTTGTCCCTTTCGTCACAGAGATAATTACACGGTTGGGTTATAATGATAGGGCCAGACTGACAACGACATCAAGGTAAACACACCTTTTACTTTCTCCTCCATTAGTGTCTGAAGGGGGGGGGGGTTGTCTGAAACGATCTTTACACAGTACCGTTTAAACACGTCATTGTGTGAACACATGCTTGTGTAACTCCGGGGAAAGAAGAAGAACGTTTATATAAGGATATTAAATTACATCAATCACTGGGGGGGGGCGAGGCTGTAATTCTCTCTGATGGATGCGGAGCCGCTTTTAAGTTAAAGATGTCGAGGATTGTGTCGTCAGCAAACAATTCAATCACTCTGTGTGTGCGTCGGTTGTCGAGACGACGATGACGACGATGACTGAAACGGAGGGAATGCTGGGTAAATAATTAACAACCCCCCCCCTCCCCCTCAGAGGGGGGGGCCTTGCCACCATGGGGCCGCGGCATTGAGGGAGAACTGCCTCATTCCTCATTCATAGAAATGGCCTGTCTCCTCCCCAGTCATATGGCTCCCGTCTAAAAATACTCCGGAGGTCATTTGCCATGCTTATTACAATCAATATCACCTCCCGCCTCTCCCTCCCTCTCCATTCACCAACCCCTCCTAGGCCGTGTTAATTGGCGCTGCCGTGTGCAAAGCTACGCAGATAGGGGAGGGAGGGGGGTGGGGGATAGGGGGCGGGGGTAGGAGTAATGGATGTAATAACTAGGGCCAGGAGAGATTTATTGGAGACAGTTTGTGTGATCAGGAAAAAAGTCCTGGCATGATTATAAAAGCAGCACATGTGTGTACATGTATGTGCACATGTATGTGTCTAAAAGTAGTCATGTACGTAGTCTTATGAACAAGGCCAGAGGAAGGTAATAACAGTTGGTGAAAAGTGTGAAGTATATTTACTTCTAAGAATTTAGTTGAAATAGATCACGAGTAAAACGTATAGACTATGTATTCAATCAAAGTTACATTACAGGTTTCAGCATTACTGTCATAGATGGTCAGCCGTGGGAAAGAGAGCTCTTTGTCTTTTGTTCACACATGTATCCCGATTCCCCCCAATGACCAAGGTGTGAAAAGGGGGTTAGGTTACAGACAGTGTCATTCAGGTTAAAGGGCAGGGGGCAGGTCAGAATGAATCAGAATCAGAATCAGAAGACTTTATTGCCATAATAATAATAATAATAATAATAATAATAATAATAATAATAATAATAATTCATTAGATTTATATAGCGCTTTTCCGAGGCTCAAAGACGCTGACAATATGGGAAAAACGGAAAACACAGAAACAACAAGCAACAGATAACATGAGCACATAGAACACAGAGTTAACGAACGGGGAAGGGGAGGTTGTATGCATGTCCATGGGGGGAGGGGGGTGGCAGGGTTAGGGGAGATGGTTAGGGATAGGGGAGGTTGTATGCATGTCCAGGGGGGGGGGCGGGGGTGGCAGGGATGGGGGAGATGGCTAGGGGTAGGGGAGGCTGTAGGCGTGGGAGAACAGGTAGGTTTTGAGGTGGGATTTAAAAGTGAGGAGTGAGGGTGAGTCTCTGAGTGGTTGAGGGAGAGAGTTCCAGAGGCGGGGTGCGGCTCGTGAAAAGGCACGGTGACCGAAGCCTTTGAGTTTTGAGGGTGGGACAGTGAGGGGAACAATGGATGAGGATCGGAGGGTACGGGTAGGGCGGTGGGGGAGAAGGAGGTCAGTCAGGTAAGGGGGGGCCAGGCTATGGAGGGCTTTGTATGTGAGGATGAGGACTTTGAATTGTATACGTTCTTTGATGGGGAGCCAGTGGAGAGAGTGGAGGACAGGAGTGATGTGGTCACGGGAGCGGGTGTTTGAGAGGAGGCATGCAGCAGAGTTTTGGACCATCTGGAGTCTATGGAGGGAGCGGGAGGTGATGCCGGTGAGTAGGGAGTTGCAGTAGTCGAGGCGGGAGGAGATGAAGGCGTGGATGAGGGATTCAGCAGCGGGGGGGGAGAGGCAGTGTCTGATTTTTGCAATGTTTCGGAGGTGGAAGTAGGATGTCTTGACAATGGAACTGACGTGGGGATCGAATGAGAGGGTGGGGTCCAGAATGAAGCCATGACATGTAAACATGTTAGGAATTTGGTTTGGGACAGTGGAGCACGGTTTACAGCAGGACAGGTGCAAGACAGGACAAGACAGTGCAAACCAACATCATCAGTGCAAGAGTCATAAATAATATAAATATACAGTAAGGTGTGTTCAAGTGTTCACAGGAAGGGAGGCCATCTTGAACATGTGCTAGGACAAAGAAATGACCATGTGCTAAGGCCAAAGACAAAGGCCATCATAAAAACCCCTCTAGGAATGTGTGTGCAACAAGACAGATATCTACACAGGTCTATGTGTGTGTGTGTGTGTGTGTGTGTGTGTGTGTGTGTGTGTGTGTGTGTGTGTGTGTGTGTGTGTGTGTGGAAATATACCACAAGTGCTTTTTTCACTCTCCCCAAAATTCCCTCCCCAGTGTTCCAATGAGACCCATACAGAGATAATAATCGAAGCGTATGTTTCTCAGTGTGTCCCAGCGTGACGCCTACTGTTGCACGCCTCTGTGCGCGTCGCTCTGTTAAGACTCAATATTAACGGGCAGGAGTAAATTCCTGTTCAGGGTCACTCATGAAGCAGTAGGGAGTCTGATGCAGTTAGACAGACAGAGGGCTGACATCTCATGCACACAGTACTGACCTACTCTACTCAAAACTTCCATTAAGAGACCCGGATTGAACCGCAGATAGCCTTAACCTTCACTGCTCCTCCTGAGACATCTACTGCCCCCTTGTACTGTTTCTCTGTCTCTCCACTCCAGTGTCTAAATATAAAAAAATATATTAAAAAAACAAACAAAAAAAACCTAGGTTTAGAAGAAGGTTTTTCCTTCTATCAATGGCCCCGGGCCTGAGCTGGATTACTCTTCCTGCTACGACTGGTGGACTGATGGTTCACTTGCTTAGTATTCAAATGTATTGATAGTAAGTTGCTTTGGAATAAGGCATCTGCTAAATGCAAAAAAAAAAAAAGTTAATGTAGATAGCGGCTCTCTACTCCACTTTAAGAAACTCATTTAATTCACGTACAGTACTTCATGTACAGCAGCACGATATCTCCTTTTAGTAAAAAAAAATTCATATATATTTTTTTAAACCTTTATTTAACCAGGTGACCTCATTGAGATAAGGAATCTCTTTTCCAAGAGGGACCTGGCCAAGAGGGGCAGCACACGGACACAGGCATACATTCAATACACAGATAATAACAAGATAAGATATTATCATTATTATCATTATTATTATACAGAATTGAACAGCCATGGAGTGTGAGTTTCTAAATAAAGTGTTTATGCCGCTGCATAAAACATTCCTTCTCACCCTGAAAGTGCCGTGTGGAAAACCAACACTGCAATCTGTCAGATCGCACGCTGTGATGGGGCACTTTCAACAAGACGTGACACACCTCATGTACAAATAGATTCTAATATCAACTGATTTGATACCCGTTTCTTCGGTTAGTGTTAGCTTTCAGTGGGCTGATGCAGGGAGATACAGGTTTCAATAACGTACTGTCGAAACCACCGTAGTACCATCACTTTATTACTTATTACTGAAGTGTGAGTTACTTATTTGACTTATTTACCTTACTTTTATGATTGCGATTGTGTATCTGAATACTGCAATGCCAATGTTGGAGTAACCAAAGCCAAAGAATTGTACTCTTGTGTACATTGAGGAGGGTGTGGCTGAGGAGCCAGCGTCTAATGATCGTAAGGTTGGCAGATCGGCGGTTCGAGCCCCGGGTGGCCTCGAGGTGTCCTTGGGCAAGACACTGAACCCCAAATTGCTCCAAATGAGCGCGCCGGCGCCTTGCATGGTAGCTTGCCGTCATTGGCGTGTGAATGGGTGAACGAGATGCCATTGTAAAGCGCTTTGGATAAAGACGCTATATAAGTGCAGTCCATTTACCATTTACTTGTACATTGAGATGTTATAAAAGCGATATTCTGATTTTTATTCCGATTCAATACTGTACTGTACTGTACCTCAAATACTTATGCTACATTACAAATTGAGCAAAGCGCCAACCTTTGTCAAGTCCCTGGTTGCATTACGTGAGCCCATTTAGGTCAGTCCTCTGGTGGGCCGAGATTAGGACGGTCCAGTGAACTTGTGCTGTAAGTGAAATGTTTGTCCAGAGTGACTGAATCCTCAGTAGTGCTGCAATGGCCTCGCACACAACAACCGTATGGTCAAGTTTCAAGTTCCAAGTGTATTGTTACGTCACATTACACAAGTGTAAGAGAGTAAAATTCGTAGGCTTCGATTCCTGACATTCCAGCACAAGACAATAGGTAATAATACAACATAATAATACAAAGGTGACAGTAGTAGTACAGGGCATAAGTGACACATAAGAGTATTTACAATTATCAGTATTTTAGTAAATTCTAGACAGGCATAATTCAATAAAAAGCGTCAATAGAACAGGACATAAGTGACAGTAGTGAAGTGACTGTGAGCTTAGGCTTAGGTAGTCTGTATGCATGTGCCTGTGGATGACAGTCAATTCTCTACAGCAGGCTTGTTCACGAGCCTGCTCTGCAGTACAGTAAAGCGTCCTCACTCACTCTTCTTATGACACATGACAAGTCGATTTATCCCGCGCTCTATCACTCTTAATTTGACTTTATGTCCTGTAACTAACTAGACGTGATTAACGGCAGCCGTCAGAACCATCTCTTACGTACTGTATGTGTTTAATGGGACAAGGAGTACGGAAGCCCTCAAAGGTCAAATTTGATGCACATCGTTTTGTTCGAGAAGGTATCACGTGCTATAAGCCCACGCGACGCTCTTGACGGAGGCCTGTTGGTCTTTGCAGATTGTGATAACAGCTGTCGGTTAGTGTAACTGCCCATAATGGTGATCAGAAAAGGAGGTAGGTAGAGAGAAAGAGGACCCAGGGTAAAATAAATATTTGATGGAACTCTTGATAAAAGGCCTAACAAGCTGAATTATTGAGAGGGACAAGTCTCCACTGAATTGCACCCAGAGCTAATCGGTGTACAGTTAATTATTTACTGTCCGCATTTAACTCAAAATCCCTCATCATCATCTTACATGTTGGCTGACCCCCCTGACCTTTCCCAGAATTCCAAGCTTGTGGTGAAATATGACTGCTGACAGATACTGTACTGATCAAAAAAGAGGATGACAGGAAAACGTTTTTTAGAGGCCATTTCTGGAGCTTTAGATTAAGAATTTAGACCACATTCAGAGTAAAAAAAAAAAGATTTTATCAGCTTGGACACAATTTCATCATTCATTCTACAACAGTCAATATTGTCGTTAAATGAATACTGTGTGGAAATAATCAATAACGTCATTCGTTTTTCAATTAGCTGCAATCGCACTGGGTTTAATTATGTCACTCTGTAATCATGTGTTACAAACCAACAAATCAGGCAAGCAATTAAAACGACATGGGCATTATGCCAACCTCCTCCAATCTATGGTTAACCAGTTGCCTCAAGCCTTATGTAGCATTATGACTGCCAATGGCCCCAGGCCCAATCATTGATTACTTTTTCTTGAGATGACTGATGGATAGATGATTCACTTCCTTAGACAAATGTATTTGTTGTAAGTCCCTTTGGATAAAGGTGTCTGCTGAATGCAAATGTAAATCTTGTGTACATATTTGATAATATGGACATATTCTGTACCAGTCTGGTCAGTGCTCATCCATGTCAGTATTACATCATCCAGTCAACGTTGTCTTCAGCACCTATTTTCGGGCCATGGCTCAGTCAGATTTTCCTCTTTTATCCTTTGTTCATCTACATTTCAATCTTTTTATTACCTTCCTTCTTTTCCTCCTCACTGGTTCCACTCTTCCAACTGCATCCAAGAACAGGGGACCTCATTCAAGCTAAAGTACAGTGGACTTTATTCAAACTAAAGTACAGTGGACTTTATTCAAACTTAAGTACAGTGGACTTTATTCAAACTAAATTGATATACTCTTATCTGTAATCAAGCAGCGATTCTCCTGAAATACATTAGATCATCTCAGGACCAAGTGAAATACTTCCTTCAGTGATAACAAAAACAAAAAGTCTACTAATCTACTAATTTAGAACAAACAGCTACAGTATGAAAAGTCAATGAGAGTCGACACAACGGACAGTAATCTTTGATCATTACATATTAGTTGTATTTCATCCCATTGCCTTTCATGTTATTGTTTCTTTATGGGAATTAAAGAATGCTTTCGTGCCATGGGTTTCAAACCAGGGCAGGATGTTCTTGTTTATCTACAATGGTTTCCTGCTACTGTGGATGGGGTTTGGTTAATTTTTAATTTGTCCTTTGAAACGCATCAGTAAAGTGGGTTTTCTAATTAACCTCATTGCGTATGCAGATTGAGGCTAGCGACGGCCTGAAACAAAAAACTGGTCTCCGAAGTGTTGTCTGTTTTATTAAGGCCTAGTTACGCTGCCTAGTTACGCTTTATTAAGGCCTAGTTACGACGCCTAAAACATCGCCTATGAAGTTCAGTTACTTCGAGTTAACCGCTGCCAGATCACGGTGCACACAGCGTGTCCCAAATATCCCCAAAGTTTCCTTAGAAAATACTGTCCAATGTCCAAACATTCACACACATTTGTTTCACTACTTTAATAATTACTACTACTACTACTACTACTACTACTACTACTACTACTACTACTACTACTACTACTACTACTACTACTACTACTACTACTACTACTACTACTACTACTACTACTACTACTACTACTACTACTACTACTACTACTACTACTACTACTACTACTACTACTACTACTACTACTACTACTACTACTACTACTACTACTACTACTACTACTACTACTACTACTACTACTACTACTACTACTACTACTACTACTACTACTACTACTACTACTACTACTACTACTACTACTACTACTACTACTACTACTACTACTACTACTACTACTACTACTACTACTACTACTACTACTACTACTACTACTACTACTACTACTACTACTACTACTACTACTACTACTACTACTACTACTACTACTACTACTACTACTACTACTACTACTACTACTACTACTACTACTACTACTACTACTACTACTACTACTACTACTACTACTACTACAAACATTATCTGTATCACATTGGCCCACTAACCCCACTTCTTTCGCGCACGCACGCACGCACGCACGCACGCGCACACACACACACACACAAAGGGTGGCCCCTTTCTTTTCCTGCCTGCTGTTTTCCTCCTCCGTGTGCTCATTGCCCCCACTACCTATCTACAGAGCGTGTCTTCGTTTCAAGCCTGACAGCTAAACTAACACGTTTGATGATGGCTGAACCTCTGGCGTACCTAGGAAACAGCCCTGGGCCAGGCACACCTTGGGTGAGACAGTTCCATCTATTATCTTGTTTTGGAATTGAACAGGGGCGAGAGCATAGAGTAATCATGTCACCAAATTCAATTCTTTTTGCGTTTCAGTAAGCGTGATACAAACAGCCTCCTTGGTAGACTAGGCAGTGGCATTTGTCCTATAACTGTTTTTGTCAAAAACAGTGTGCTGAAGAAAAAAGAAAGAAAATAAAAGGTATTGTCATATTTCTACTTAAACCTTGAGCTCTAGCTGTGGTTGTACATAGCTTTATTGTCAGCAGTGTTGATGGTACACAAAGAACAGGAAGCCATGCCTACGTATGTCTGACATTTGACAACGTGTGGTAATTGCATTCCAATAGGGCAATATCCGAGAACAGAATGCACAAGGACAACGTATGTCTAAGAATATGTATGACTGATATTTTCATTTCCTAATGTAAAACAGCTTACTTTATTGGTACATTGGTGGTACCAATAAATTGGTGTGTGTCTTATATAGCAACAGCCTGTAAAATAACACATTTAGGGCATGCTTATTGTATTATGATTCATTCACACTTTTAAAATGTTGTTCTATAAGATGATAATTCAGTGCTGGTTCGAGAACTGACATTGGTGCAAGTGTGCAAATGTCTGAAGGGTACTTTTAAGAAAGAGAGGAGGAAATGTATCTGTACAAAGAAAAAACGAGTGTGTGTTTACCTAACATCTTGAATTACGGGCTCATTTGAAGGTACACATTATAATAGCAGCCAGGATTATCAGGCTTAGGATCATCTGTGATGCAGGCAGAGCTTGCATAGGATTCTTGATCATATTTTAGCTAGAATGTGAATGTTGTTAATAAGACTATATTTGAAGTACCAGAAATAATGAGTTAGCAGCACAATCAGAGGATACGACTGTGTACTGCACCAGTGGTCTGAAACTCTGATGTGTCCTAATCATGTTTTTGTTCCAGCCCAGCACTTCAACTCATTAAAGGGTCAATCTGTAATTGGTACATTCGATTGTTGGACTTTTACATTGATGATATACAGCCGGGGTCCCCAATAGGCGGCCCACGGACCACTTCTGGCCTGTGACGGGTTGAATTATGGCCTGCAATAACTTTTTCGCAGAAGGAAAAAAGAATAATTTGATAGAGAAATTATAATTTTAAGGGGAAAAAAGTTTTCTTCCTTCTGGTATTTCTTTTCTTCTTCTTTTCGGGGGTGAGGGGGGGGGGGGGGTGAGACACACTTCCAAAGATAATTCATAATTTCAGCAATCAAAGAAGAAATGTTCCCTCTTAATTCCACCCTGCGTTTCCCCTATAGTCCAGCCCCCTTCCTTGGCGCGCCACATAATATTAGTTTAATTAATACATCGTTGCAGTGAATCAAAAAGCAAGACAGATAAGACAAATAAGTCAGTTCATTGCAATGGCTACAAAGAAATGTAAAGTTGACACCGAAAGTAGACTGTTTAATGCAGATTGGACTGATCATTTATTCTCCATACTACCCATGGACATGACGATGCTAAACCAACTGGCTTATCTGTCTATGAAAATGACAGTGGTTACATTTCTCCAGCCCCATCCCACGTCTATTCTGTTTACCAAAAAAGGAGAATTTGAATTACAGATTGCCCCATTAACAGTTTCATTTACCTAGGGGCGGCTGTGGCGCAGGAGGTAGAGCCGCCGTCTAATGATCACAAGGTTGGCAGATCGGCGGTTCGAGCCCCGGCTGGCCGAAGTATCCTTGGGCCAGACACTGAACCCCAAATTGCTCCCAGTGAGCGGGCCAGCGCCTGGCATGGTAGCTTGCCGCCATTGGTGTGTGAATGTGTGTGTGAATGGGTGAATGAGAGGCCGTTGTAAAGCGCTTTGGATAAAGGCGCTATATAAGTCAGCCCATTTACCTATTAGTCAATGAGTATTATTAGTAAACCAGGCATCGTGGTTTTGGTTCTTGATTTTAGTAAGAGGCATGCACGTCAAAGAGTTCACAGAACTTCTGCAAATGTCCCGAAAATGAGAAGAACTGATCCATGAAAGGCAATGGGAGTGACACCTGCCATGGATATGGGTCAAACGCACAACAGAAGATTCCTTGTGAGTGACATCTGAGACCCAAATACAAATCGTGTGAGGCATGGCAAATCAAAAGTGACATTGGAGTGTAAATAGTATTCACTGTGTGCTTGTGTGAGTATGTCCGTCTGTCTGTCTGTCTGTGAGAGGGCAGAGGACAGTATGAGTGCAATCTTTGCCAATCTTTTCTTCACATGTCACATGGGGATATTGGTTCAAATAGCATACCCGCCTTTCTATCACAAACAAAATGCAAGACTGTTTCATGTTTTCCATCTGACTGCTCCATGTGTTGTTGTATAAAGGTATTTCGGGGACTCAAACCGTTTTAGAAATCCCGAAATATGATTTTACACCCTGCTATCTGCAATAGCACAACTTTGACTGCGGCAAAAGCCAAATGCAATTAACTTTAAAGATTTAGGAGAACTGTAAGTGGTGTAAATGTGAAGCTGTTTAATCCTATGCTTATTCAGTGCCAAGACAATAGAAATGGAAGTTTGGGGGACATTGACCCATACCAATTTAATGAATTCAACCTTTAGAGAATGGAGGAAGATGAGATGGTTGCGAGTGTGTGAGTCGTCAAAATAAAATTATTTGTTACCGCTGTTCTTATGTACAGTTCGGTATGTGTTTAGGTCTTATCCAATGAGATCAGGCTAAGAATCACAGTACACATGTAATTGTGTCTACTCATGGTATATGCTTACGTGAGTGCCCAAGTGTATAACAGGAACACCTGTAATATGAACCATGTATTGAGAGAGCTCCCATGTCACTACAGACAGAACAATGTACAAAACCATCACATTTGTTTAGCCGACCATTTGAGTTTTCTTTCACATAACAACATGTAATAGCGTCCTATTAGCGAGGAACAAAATCGATATGAAATGCATTATGCACTATGCACTATGCATTATGCACTGTGAATAGTGTCATGGTTTAAATACTTTGTCTGTTTATGTTTCATTATGGTGGATGAAAAGATATTGAAGTGTTAAGAAAACGCATTGACTTCTAGGCCTACATCACAAGCATTAACTACACAAGCAGCACATTTTGCAGCTCTCTATTTCATATCCAATAAAGGAATTAACAACACAGCATGTGGGAAACAGAAAGAAAGTGAGACTACTTCTGAAGGCTCTTAAGCTGTGGAGAATGAATCATGATTATTACGGATCATTAAGTTGGAAGAAAATTATGAGGAGAGATACTGTTTTTTCTGGAAAATAATAGTCTCACTCTACTGCAGTTGTACTATAGTTTGGACTGGGGTTTGAATAACCCCAACACCATTAAAAAACCATCAGGGGGAGAGGTCACTCACAATGAAGATCACTCTTCAAACAGAAGATTATTTGGCATGTTGGAAAGCAGCAACAGATCTTAGAATTCATTTACGAAAGATATCCATATGTACCCATAGGAATCCATATGTACCCATAGGAATCCATATGTAACCATAGGTATCCATATGTACCCATAGGAATCCATAGACCTCCTCATGTCCACTACCCCGCTGTACAGTTTTTCTACATTATATAATAAATAAATAAATAATTGTTAATAATTCTCCCTTCTTCTAGCATTGTATCTGCCAATGGCCCCTGGTTTTGGCATAGATTAATATTTCTCATGACGACTGATGGATAGACGGTTTGGATAAAGGCGTCTGCTAAATGCCAAAAATGTAACTCTTAAGTAGGTGGCGTAACGCACTTAAGCGTCGACCATGTAACTGCAGGGTTCCCGGTTCGATTCCGGCTGCGGACATATCCTGCATGTCATCCCGTCTCTCTCTCTCTCTCTCTCTCACCCATCCTTCCTGTGAAGTCTCTATCACAATAAAAAATAAAAATATGAGCAGGACTGCCCCGCTCAGAAAATAAATACTTTAAAAGAAAAGAATGGGAAGTGGCGATATGTCGTAGCATCCAGAAGCAGTGGAACTAGCATGAAGAAGAAGCTCTCGGAAATAGGCCCTACAGTATGTACCAACATCAGTTATCAGTCTTTGGCTTTGACATTGCTTTGACTTCATGTTGAATTCTGTTAGATAAAGCTAGGGATTTGCACACAAGACTGAGGGGAGCTGTTCGCCCTGAATCTAGAAGATGCAATCCTTTATTGTTGACTGACAGGCTGTTGTATGATAACCTTAGGTGAGGCTGCGGGTAGACAAATAGACATGAGCGTAATTCAGGTTTCGACGTGATGCGTGTGGTATGGTATGACATGACATGGACGCAACCAAACATAGATAAGCTGCCATCTTGACTAATGGTGGTCATGGGTAAATATTTCCATCATTCAAATCGGGGTTTTCTGCAATGATGAGTTTGGGGAGGCACACTATCAAGATGAAACAGGCATCAAACATTGGAGTAGACATTGCCCCCTCCATCCATCCTTCCCTCCCTCCCTCCCTCCCACACACACACACACACACACACACAAACAAACCCATATTGTATTGATATCCATTGTCCTTGTTCTGTACATATCATACTGCACACATCTTAACTGTACATATATTTGCCTGTATGTCTGTATATATCACACTGTACATAATAGCTGTACATACTTTTATGGCTTTTGCACTATTGCAATATCTAGTTAGATGGCGAACTGCGTTTCATTGTCTTTGGACTTGTACTCTGTCAATGACAATTACATTTAATCTGAGTAGTCACTGACTAATGGTGAAAAATATGGCACAAAATTGGGCCCTATCTGCCTTCATTATCTGATGTGCCATCATATCAAATGTGTCTGTGTTGCAATTTGCTACATAATCAGGATATGGATTTAGAAAATGTCTGGTTGTGTTGTCTGGAGTAAGGGCATGTGGTTAATCACAGAAATGAGATTTTTTGAATAAAGCATCCCTTTAACAGTCAACGCACCATCCCTTTAACAGTCAACGCACCATTCCTTTAACAGTCAACGCACCAGACCCTCATTACTTTTTTTTAAGTTATCTTTTTTTCTGAGTGGAGCAGTCCCACTCATATTTTTCCTTTTATTGACAGATTGTCATCCCTTCTGCCCGCCTAACTACTATGGGATCTAGAGCCTTCAGCCGCTCTGCTCCCCGCCTCTGGAACTCTCTGCCACCCAACTTACGCAATATTGACACTCTCACCACTTTCAAATCCTGTCTTAAAACACACCTTTTCACAATGGCTTACTTGATTTGATCTGTATTTTGTTTGTTGTTATATCTGATTTTGCTGTTTTTATCTCATTTTGCTTTGTTGATTTTAATGTTTTGATATGTGGTTTTAACTATGTCTTGTTAGGTGTCCTTGAGAGCCTTGAAAGGCGCCCATAAATAAAATGTATTATTATTATTATTATTATTATTATACAGTAGAGATTTAGACAGGAAGGATGGGTGAGAGAGAGAGAGAGAGAGAGAGAGAGAGAGAGAGAGAGAGAGAGAGAGAGGAGGAATGACATGTAGGATATGTCCGCGGGCCAGAATCGAACCGGGAACCCTGCGGTTACGTGGTCGACGCTTAACCCGCTACGCCACCTAAGAGCCCCAGACCCTTGTTACTAAGCAGCGTACCCAGAGTGACGTCTGGAGACCTCTGTTTGTTGACTGTTAGTTTAACAGTGTAATCACTGAATTAGATCAATACAATGTACAACAATAATCGCTGAATTAGATGGATAGATAGATGTACAAAAACAATTAACTGGTTGTGTTGTTTAGTCAGGACTAAACACTTGTAATTGGACATGATTGCTGTACACAGCCCACTGTAAATAAAATGTAAAAAGCAGTCAAATGTGAAGCACCAGAGCCAATGCTTGTAAGTACAGCAAAAACAAAACCTGTTGCTTAGATCTGAAACAATAATGACATGTCATTAAATATAACATTTGCACGAAGGTCTATCTTCACAGCAGGAGGTAGCATTCTAAGAATTCCCGGCTCTTTAACGTGATTGGAGGAGCCTGGTGGGTGGGACTGACAGTCATCTACATTACATATCTACCTCGTCAAAGATTGTGAGATGGAATGGACCATTTTCGTTATGACACTTGAAATGACACTGTGGTTAAAGCACCGTTGAAATGCAGAAAAAGGGCAACTTGTCTCTGTTAGCCCCTGGTGCTGTTAGCACCTGTCTAGTCTCTGACAGAGGCTTCTGCAATTCAGAATATATCCACAGTTTTATTAAAACGAATTTCAATAAATATATATTTTATTCTATTGCTAATAGTAATAAAGTGTTTATTGACGATTAGTGGCTGTGGATTGACGGTTGCAAGAGGAGATATCTGGTGGATTCAGATTTGGGCCTACCTGAGGACTTCTCTGCTCAAGAAGTCATTCTCTGCCAAAATGAGGAAAGGGAAGGTTGTTAATCTTCTGGATTAGGGTTAGATGTGGTTTTCTTTGTCTTTTTCTTTTGTATTACATTGTGGACACTGATGTTTGTTATTTATTTATTTTGTGTTGTTTCAGTATTAAAAATGGAAAATTATGTTTATTTATTTATTTTCAATATTATTATATGTCAATATTAAGAATGAAAACATATTAGTACTGTTGATGCTGTAATTTATTAATTAATTAATTGGATTATTATTAGTAGTACCGTAGTATTATTGTTCTCACTTGGAAATGACGGATAGAGGTAGGACATGATAAGCTTAGGCTTCATCCTATGTTATGTTATGTTATGTTAATTTCATTTATAATGCGCCCCCCATCCAACTTTTACATCGGCCCGGGGCGCAGCCCGGGTAAAGGAACAGATAAAGACAAAGACAAGGAACACAGAAAGCAATCAGACACAGACGACTTAAACGTAAAACTCAGGCATACAATTCACAACAAATAGGGAGTAGATTTAGGGAATGTCATTTTGGAAGAGGTGGGTTTTTAACTTGGCTCTAAAGGAGACCAGAGTGGGGGCAAACTTGATGGCAGAAGGGAGCGCGTTCCACAGGGTCGGTGCTATCACCGCAAAGGCACGGTCACCCTTCCTCTTGAGGTTGGTACGTGGGACCCTCAGGCTGAGTTGGGCGTCGGACCTGAGCCTGGGTCTGGGCCTTGAGGAGGTAGACTGGTCCAGGAGGTCCTTGATGTATGGTGCGGCGAGACTGTTGAGAGCTTTAAAAACAAAGGTGCAGATTTTGAACTTCACTCTCTTCTTCACTGGGAGCCAGTGAAGGGAGATGAGGTCCCTCATTTTGGTGCCTGACACCAGCCTGGCAGCGGCATTTTGGACTAGCTGCAGGCGGTAGATGGTCTTATCAGGAAGTCCCGCATATAGTGAGTTGCAGTAGTCGAGCCTAGATGATATTAGCATGAGGACGACCTTCCTCAGGTCGCTGGGGGTGAGGCCCTTTCGAACATTGATAGGCCTGTACTCTTCGTATCAGTTATTTGTTCTTTTATTATATTAAATCATGTTCGAAATAAAAGATTCATTCATTCATTCATTCATTCATTCATTCAAGCCCTCTTGCCTGCTGTGGGACGCCTAACAAAAGATGTGACAAGATGGCGGCTGACAGGGCCGCTGATAAACCATTACCTAGGAAACCCCTCCGATCCCATCAACCTTGGCCCGAAAGTGTGAGCTGAGCGGTATGGTGGAGGTGAATGCATCAGTGTTGGGATCAGTCAACACTAGACTGAGCAAGTTGGATATGCTTGATGCACTGCAGCATGAAATCCGTGAGTTGAAAACCAGCTTGGAAATGAGTCAAAAGCAGATTGAGGACTTACAAAAAGGAAAACGACTTTTTGAAAGGTGTGGTGGGAAGAGGTCCAACAGTCTGCTGTCTCACTCACCTTGGATAACAAACGTATGAAAGAGACCTTACTGGATATACAGTGCAGAGAGATGAGACACAATCTGATATTCTCTGGCATCAGAGAGGATAATGCCAGCCCTGAGAAAACTGTAAGAGACTTTATGTCAAAAAAAAAAAACTCAAACTCTCCCCTGAGGTCGTTGGAGAAATATCCTTCTCTAGAATTCACACATTGGGCAGACCCGTAGATGGTAAAACTCGTCCAATAATAGCTAGTTTTGAGCACTACAGCAGAAATAACTGGTGGAGAGTCGTGGTAAGGAACCTCTCTTTGGATAAATGACCACTTTCCTGCAGAGATCAATGACAGGAGGACAATTTCTTTACCTATCACGAGAGAAAACAGGGCCCTGAACCACAAAGTGACTGACAGTCGATAGGCTGTACATAAATGGACAACTGTATAGAGACTCAAAGGGAACCCCCTGGCATTTTAGAATGAGTACGTTTTTCTTTGTTCTTTTGTTTTGTTTCATATTTTTACTGTTGCAATGACTACTTCCATTACTGTCATGCCCTGCATTAAGCTTGGCCTTGATAAGGGCCTGGTGTTAGTTCATGTGAATGTATGCAGCCTGCGTAATAAGTACCAGGAAGTAGAATGTAGTGTCAGAGCTAACTGTATTAACATCCTTGGTATTTCTGAGACACACCTCGATGGTTCCTTTTCTTATTCAGCTGTAGCTATTGACGGATTTTAATTTTTTAGAAAAGACAGAAATGGGTTGGGTGGTGGAGTGGCTATTTATGTTCAAAATCATTTACCTGTCAAGATACACTGTTGGTAAAGTATCTCAATTAAAGCAGGGTATGCATCTTTCAAACAACACTACATCAAATTACTTCATTAAGAATACTATAATGAAAGACAAAAGTTGTGAATTTGTATTTCGTCAGGTTGCAGCCAGTGAGGTTGAGAGGTTACTTCACTCTCTTCCTGATAGCAAGTTAGCAGGTATAGATAACCGTGATAGTAAATTACTAAGAATGACTGCTGGTATCATATCATCTCCTGTCTGTCATATCATTAATAGATCTTTACAAGTGGGCCTATGTCCAAATATGTTGAAGGAGGCTAAGGTTATTCCTCTACCTGAGGGTACCAAATCTGCTTTTAATGAGGGCAACTCTAGACCTATAAGTAAAAACATGGAAAGTTTGGTGTATGTGTTACGGTACATGTGGGAATACGGTACATGTGGGAAAACTAGGGTTAGGGTTCGGTGCTACGTCGACTTGGTACATGCTGGCATGTCTAACCCTAACCGTAATCCTAACCCTATCCCTACCCTTACCCCTAACCCTAACCTTAACCCTAGCACCGTAGAACCTAACCCTAACCCTAGTTTTCCCACATGTACCGCATTCCAAAATGTACTGTAACATATGCACAGATTCAAGCTTATTTTCAATTAAATAAGCTAGCAACAAGAGTCTCAACATGCATATAGAGCTGGCCACACTACTTTTACTGCTCTTAGGGTGTGTTCTCACTAGAACATCTGCTTCACTTGGAATCGGAGTTTAGGATAAAATTCGCTTTGCTCTGCGTCGTTTGGAGCTGTGAGAACGCGCATTCGAAGTCACTGCCGGAGCAAACAACCGACGGATGCTCCGCTTGAAAAGGGTGGTTTCGCTCCGGTTAGAAACGACGCATCCATCACTTTGCTTCTTTTGGTGAGAACGCTGCTCGAGGCAGTCCATAGGAAAACAACAGCGCATGCGTGTTGATCTGGATAAGAGCAGGACGAAAGGGAAATTTTCAAATTTTCTGAGCAATCAACTACCACGTCTGTTGCTTCGATTACATAAAGGGCTGTGAGAACGCAAATCAGAGAAATTATTTATGCAACAATGTTGCAATCTCATCCACTTGCTCCGGCTCATGATTCGGATTTTCATGTGAGAACATGACCTTATACAGATGACGGATGACTGGCTTAGAGCTACAGACAACTCTATGCTGGTGGGAGCTGTGTTGCCAGATTTCAGTGCTGCATTTGATGTGCTTGACCATTCTCTCTTGATGGAGAAACTTAACATGTTATGGTTTTCATTCCTTTGCTTTAATGTGGATGCATAGTTACCTGTTACCTCCAGATCACAGCAGGTGTATCTAAACGGTAGTCTGTCAAATAGTAGAGGTCTAGTGTGGAGTTCCACAGGGGAGTTGTGTGTAGTGAAACATGGTGGAGGCAGGGTTCATGGTTTGGGTTTGGGCAGGTATGACTGCCCCTACAACCGGCTAACTTGTCTCTAATTGATGATGTAACTGCTGATGGCAGCCACAAAATGCATTCTGAAGTGTACAGGAACATCTAGACTGTTTGAGTGTACAGACACATCTAGACTGTTTGAGTGTACAGAAAAATCTAGACTGTTTGAGTGTTAACAGGCAAGATGCCTCATAATTCATTGGACAGTGCTTCATCATAGAGTAAGACAAGGACCCCAAACATACTGCCATAGCAACTATGGAGTTTTTTCAGGGCCAAGTTATTGACTCGCGAATCTTCAGATTTAAATCCAATTCAACATGAATTTACTTCCCTGAAGATAAGGCCTAAAAACAAACCAGTCTTCCACCATAAACCCTGATTTCAAATTAGCATGTGCAGTTCGCAAAAAACACGACAACGTTGAACCTTGTCAACAATATCTTCTGGTAGTCGGAGGGTTGGGTGTGGTGTGGTGTGCACAGCAGGGTTGCACTATTCCCTTAAGTAAATTAATCTGAAAGTTTCCCCCCAAAACTTACAGGAATTTTGCAACCCTAGTGCAAAGTGACATCATGTCTGTCTCTGGCAGGCTGGAGTGCATTCATCACAGAGACAAGAGGCTCTGGAGTGATGTCAGAGAGACAGATGGGAATGTAAGGCAACGACTTCCACAGAAGTGGAAGGGGGGGGGAGGCTGGCGGGGCGGGGGGGGCAGCTAGCGCTGAGATGCTAGCGCATCAAAGCAGAGAGGGAGACTACTTTTTTAATGCAGTAGGGGGAAAGGGGGGCTAGCAGGACATGACTCAAGTTCTGACAGGAGGACACCACTGAGTGCTTTTGTCGAGCATTGTTTTCTTCAGTCCCAATGGGGGGTCCAGCAGTTGGGTGGGCAGCAGTTACATTTGAACCATTTAGCAGACATTTTTTTATCCAAAGCGACTTACAAGAGTTACAGCCGAAGGCTGAAGACCGATCTCTTCAGGCGACATCTTGACTGTCCCTCCCAGACCTCTTCTTCCCCTCATGGGACAAACTGTATGAAACAACCAACCAACGAACAAACAATTAATTGCATTCTCAGGTGAGGATGGTATTGAATCATTGTCTATTTGTGCAAGAGGCTGTCAATAAAATCCAATGGTTGTGGTCAGATAAATGAATGGACAAACCCGTTATGTATCAATATGTATTATTGGTGCTCTTGGTGCTAATTAAAAGCAACTGATCAGAATGTTCCGGAATTGAGATCAAAACATAAATGTCACAGGCGTCACTTTGTCGCGAAGAGTATTGCTTTGTCGCATTCCGAGCTCACAAGTTCATTCAAACCTGCGTGGTCTTGTATTGCCAACACATGTGATCAACACAGAAATACCAGTTGCGTTCTACCACCCAGTATCCCTTCCATTTTCAAAATCACATCAGGATAAGCTAGTGTAAAGCTGTTTAGCAGTTTTCCTGTGTAGGAGGCAGGCTAATTTACAAGACGAGCCAACTTGTGGAAATAGCAGCTTCCCATTCTAAAGACTATGGTCGTTTCACCCCCCGAGGCGGCTCTAATAGTAGATAATAGGCACGGCTGTTCTAGTGTTGTCTTGAGGAGTGAGTTTACCATCTCAATTCACATCCTCTAAACTCAAGGACACCACAGCGACCCCAGGCCGTTGAGTAGAGACCCGGGGTCACAGTACTAATGTAATGCTGCAAACAGTAATGGTTCCTTGCACTCCAAGCTCACAAGAGTCTCAAACCTGTATCCTTGCCAACTGACTGTCATTGAAAAAGCCAACTGACTGTCAATGAGATTTTTTTTAAAGTTATTTTTCCTGAGTGGGGCAGTCCCACTCATATTTTTCATTTTATTGGACAGATACAGTGAAGACAGACAGGAAAGTAGGAGAAGAAGGGAGAGAGGGCATGTCAGCAGGGCATGGGCCAGATTCGAACCCATGCCGACATGGGCATACTGTATGTGTGCACTGTAGACCGCGGTGCTAGACCACTGGACCACCCCAGGCCACAAGTTACTCAATGTTAACATGGTTTCCCCACCGAAAAACTAGCACTTCTAAAGCGCGGGTGAGGGTATTTCAACTTGATGTTACACAGACATGGTTGTACTTATGATGCGTAGCAGGGACATTTTCATGCACCACATATGACAATGTCAATGAAATACCCAATGTTACAATTGAACGGTTTGCTGAAGTATTGCACTGCATCCTTGCACAAGTACTACAGGAGTCTTTTAACAGGACTCAGACATGAATCTTACATACACAAAACACACACAGCCGACCCCACCGAAAAACTAGCAACTTTATAGCGTAGGTAGGGATATTTCAACTTGGGGTTGATTGAGATGACCATCTCAACTCTGTAATACAAGGTGGTGCTTATGGGTGACAGGGACATTTTCATATACCACGAATAAATCTCAGAAATACTGGGCACACAATTACAATATAAAAATCAGCTAGCACTACAAGTGGCAATGTTCTTGAGGACTCATGTAAGTCTTAGTGAAGAAAGTAAGAGTATTCTGCTGATACTAGGCTTAATGCTAGCAGTCCAAGAAGGTCTCTAAATTGGTGAGTCATGGCAGAATATTAGCCTGAGAAAGCACTTTGTGATTTCTTGGCGGCTCCATTAATAGCTCTTAGCATGGCCTAGAGTATATGCAATGTTCTCTGTCTTATGCATATCAGGGTTAATCAACGCAAAGTGTTAAAATGATTTAAAGTGGAGCAGAAGTGATGATTGGCCTACCTTTCAACCAGGTCCATCTGGACAAACAAACACACACCAAACACATGGTGGCAGGCAGGACCCGAGAGTAGTAGACCTCATGTGAGCCTGATGTAAAAACAACTTGGTAGGGTAAAAACAACATGGACACAATTTCTCGCAACACACGGTGAAATCTGAGTAATCAAAATAACCAGTCGATACAAATTTAAAATAACTGACAGGCTTTTTTTACACAGAGGAAAAACCTAACCTTGAAGCCCCTGCCTCACGTTCATCCCACACGCATCCACACCCACCTGCCTCAGGGGAGACCATGCCTAGCAGCTTTCAATTTGAAAATAAGCTTGCTTAATTACAGCTAACTATATGGCTGTGCCCAAAGCCATAAATTACATTCTATGACAGGGGCAGAGATCGATTAGTTACATCTCATGCAATATCTATCACCTAATTAAACACAACCAGAAAGTCCTGAAGTCGAGCACACACAATAAGCCTTTCAAGGGAGATGGATAGCTTCATCCAGCGTGAATCAATATATGCGGCACATGCTGAGAATCAAGCTAGGGATCAACTTGAGCTGCTTTAAATGAATCTGACGGCTGTGAATGTTTTAGTTAGGTTTTATAGTCAAACTTACCGAGACCTCCAACTGTGAATTTCCTCCAGAGCAAGAATATAAATGATCAGGAAGTCACATGACGTGCATAATATGACATGCAATCGATTGTCAAAAGAAGAAAAAATCTGACGTGTAACAGAAGCACATCTGCACATGATACTGTTAGTGTGCAACAAATAGACCATCTTTCAACCTCTAGTCACCTCATTCTACAGTCTGTACATAGATTATTGTTATTCATCTCGTGTATATGTTACGGTACATGTGGGAATACGGTACATGTGGGAAAACTAGGATTAGGTGCTAGGTGCTAAGGTTAGGGGTAGGGTTAGGGGTTAGGGTTAGGGTTGGGGTTAGACATGCCAGCATGTACCAAGTCGACGTAGCACCTAACCCTAACCCTAGTTTTCCCACATGTACCGTAACATTATATACCTACTACCTACTGTATTTATCATTCTATACTTATCACTTCTAAAAGCACTTTGAGCTGCAACGTTTGCAGGAAAAGTGCTATACAAATAAAAGTTATTATTATTATTATTATTATGATTATAACTGTACATATCCTTTTTTTGTATACAATCATGTTTTGCACTATATCACTATTTGCACTTCTGGTTAGATGCTAAACTGCATTTCATTGTCTGGTACTGGCACTCTGCAATGACATAAAGTTGAATCTAATCTAATCTAATTAGGTCAGACATGAGCAATGTGGCATCAATTCCACCTAGCCTGTCAGAGGGTAGAAGTCACAACAAAATAAAATGCTGGCCTTCCTCGTTCCACAAAATCCAAACAAAAGCTGACCCTACCTTCTGAAAAAGTGCACTTCACATTGCTCTAAAAATTAGCTTTACTGAAAGAGGAAAATGGACCAGAAAAGGCATATCAAAGTCGTGGCTTGTTAGTTTGAAGATACAGTTCTGATACTGTAAGGCAGATCGGCTTACCTATCCAATTCTCTTAGATTTCCAAATGGTTATGGGCTAGGGGGATAGGGGTCCATTTGGGGTAGGTGAAGTCCTTCTGAGCCAAGGCATAGAACATCAGGAGTGAGCTCATGGCGCCCCCCTCCCCTCTCTGGAAGAGCTGTACAACACACGCTGCCTCAGGAAGGCCTCCAAGATCTCCAGAGACCCATCGCACCCTGGGAACGAACACTTTGCTCGGCTGCCCTCGGACAGGCGGTTCAGGACCATGTTCGCAAGGACAAACAGACTGAAGCTCAGCTTCTACCCCAGGGCCATTCTGGCCCTGAACACAGCAAAGACCTAGGTTCTAGGCCCTGGACAATCTAGACAATTTGATGGCAGCTACTAGATTGAAATCAAGTGTAATACTGAAACACAACTGTGAACATTTCAAACCTGCAAACTGCAACACTTTAAATTAATGTGCAATAACACTATGTGCAATATGACAACCCTCGGGTACATAAGGTTCAGAGATAGGAAATGTTAGAATAGGTATAGCATAGCATAGAGTACAGCACAGTGTTTTATTTGTATAGTATAGTATAGTGGATAGTGTACATAGCCTTTATTTATGTAAACCAGCTCTTTTCCCTTCTTGTTTTTAGTTTTTTTTCCTAACACCAGGGGAGCCCCCCCTCCCAAATTTCGTTGTTTGGTACCTGTACTAAATCAATGACAATAAAGACCATTCATTCATTCATTCATTCATTCATTCATTAAAGTTGCAAACTAACCTACAAGTCATCTAAACTTGAAAGTGGTCCTCTTGTGTTCCGCTGTGGCACAGTTAGTAGAGCATAGCGCTAAGAACGCTTAGATTGTGGGTTAGATTCCCGCTGGGACCATATATACTGAAAAATGTATGCACTCACTCCCATATATACGTTGCTTTGGATAAAAGCGTCAGCTAAATGGCATATATTATTATTATTATCAGAAAGGGTCTAATGGTGGCTGAGTGGATAGTGAGTGGGACTTGTAATCAGAAGGTCATGAGTTCAAATCCCACCTGGGAACACCACCACTAGTGTGCCCTTAAGTAAGGCACTTAGCCAGTTACTCCAGGGGAGACTGTCGCTGTAATCTCTAATTGTAAGTCGCTTTGGATAAAAGCATCTGCTAAATGGTAAAAATGTAAATGCAATAAGAAGTTATTCAATTTGGTGTAATTTATGCGACCAGGGACAGAGCAATCACTCTCCGAAATGATGTCATGTTTTCCAAAAAGATACCACTTCCGTAACTGGGGGATATTCCATCAAAGTCTCTTAAGACTTATCAAAATAAGCCCGGATTTTCCTTTAGCGACGTTGATGGAATACCCCCCTGGTGACTAGGGTTCCCAACTTTTTCACTACCAAATATGGGCCAAAAGATGGCATGCCACTGCACAGGGCGGGGGGGGGGGGAATTGGAGCATTTACGCTGTACGGATGCATGAGGGGGGCTGTGATTGGATGAATATACTGGACAAGGAAGGTAAAGTATGTTCATCCATTGTGGCTAATATGGGACAGTTGGCAACCCTACTTCAGACTCTAGTCAGGGGTTTCAACCCTACTTCAGACTGTAGTCAGGGGTATCAACCCTACTCTAGACTGTAGTCAGGGGTATCAACCCTACTCTAGACTGTAGTCAGGGGTTTGAACCCTACTCCAGACTGTAGTCAGGGGTTTGAACCCTACTCTAGACTGTAGTCAGGGGTTTGAACCCTACTCTAGACTGTAGTCAGGGGTTTGAACCCTACTCTAGACTGTAGTCAGGGGTTTGAACCCTACTCTAGACTGTAGTTAGGGGTATCAACCCTACTCTAGACTGTAGTTAGGGGTATCAACCCTACTCTAGACTGTAGTTAGGGGTATCAACCCTACTCTAGACTGTAGTTAGGGGTATCAACCCTACTCTAGACTGTAGTTAGGGGTATCAATCCTACTCTAGACTGTAGTCAGAGGTATCAACCCTACTCTAGACTGTAGTTAGGGGTATCAACCCTACTCTAGACTGTAGTCAGGGGTTTGAACCCTACTCTAGACTGTAGTCAGGGGTTTGAACCCTACTCTAGACTGTAGTTAGGGGTATCAACCCTACTCTAGACTGTAGTTAGGGGTATCAACCCTACTCTAGACTGTAGTCAGGGGTATCAACCCTACTCTAGACTGTAGTTAGGGGTTTGAACCCTACTCTAGACTGTAGTTAGGGGTATCAACCCTACTCTAGACTGTAGTTAGGGGTATCAACCCTACTCTAGACTGTAGTTAGGGGTATCAACCCTACTCTAGACTGTAGTTAGAGGTATCAACCCTACTCTAGACTGTAGTTAGAGGTATCAACCCTACTCTAGACTGTAGTTAGGGGAATCAACCCTACTCTAGACTGTAGTCAGGGGTTTGAACCCTACTCTAGACTGTAGTCTGGGGTATCAACCCTACTCTAGACTGTAGTTAGGGGAATCAACCCTACTCTAGACTGTAGTCAGGGGTTTGAACCCTACTCTAGACTGTAGTCAGGGGTATCAACCCTACTCTAGACTGTAGTCAGGGGTATCAACCCTACTCTAGACTGTAGTTAGGGGTTTGAACCCTACTCTAGACTGTAGTCAGGGGTTTGAACCCTACTCTAGACTGTAGTCAGGGGTTTGAACCCTACTCTAGACTGTAGTCAGGGGTTTGAACCCTACTCTAGACTGTAGTCAGGGGTTTGAACCCTACTCTAGACTGTAGTCAGGGGTTTGAACCCTACTCTAGACTGTAGTCAGGGGTATCAACCCTACTCTAGACTGTAGTCAGGGGTTTGAACCCTACTCTAGACTGTAGTTAGGGGTTTGAACCCTACTCTAGACTGTAGTTAGGGGTATCAACCCTACTCTAGACTGTAGTCAGGGGTTTGAACCCTACTCTAGACTGTAGTTAGGGGTATCAACCCTACTCTAGACTGTAGTCAAGGTTATCAACCCTACTCTAGACTGTAGTCAGAGGTATCAACCCTACTCTAGACTGTAGTCAGAGGTATCAACCCTACTCTAGACTGTAGTTAGGGGTATCAACCCTACTCTAGACTGTAGTCAGGGGTTTGAACCCTACTCTAGACAGTAGTCAGGGGTTTGAACCCTACTCTAGACTGTAGTCGGAGGTATCAACCCTACTCTAGACTGTAGTCAGGGGTTTGAACCCTACTCTAGACTGTAGTCAGGGGTTTGAACCCTACTCTAGACTGTAGTTAGGGGTATCAACCCTACTCTAGACTGTAGTCAGGGGTATCAACCCTACTCTAGACTGTAGTCAGGGGTATCAACCCTACTCTAGACTGTAGTTAGGGGTATCAACCCTACTCTAGACTGTAGTCAGAGGTATCAACCCTACTCTAGACTGTAGTCAGGGGTATCAACCCTACTCTAGACTGTAGTCAGGGGTTTGAACCCTACTCTAGACTGTAGTCAGGGGTTTGAACCCTACTCTAGACTGTAGTTAGGGGTATCAACCCTACTCTAGACTGTAGTCAGGGGTATCAACCCTACTCTAGACTGTAGTTAGGGGTTTGAACCCTACTCTAGACTGTAGTCAGGGGTATCAACCCTACTCTAGACTGTAGTCAGAGGTATCAACCCTACTCTAGACTGTAGTTAGGGGTATCAACCCTACTCTAGACTGTAGTCAGGGGTATCAACCCTACTCTAGACTGTAGTCAGGGGTTTGAACCCTACTCTAGACTGTAGTCAGGGGTTTGAACCCTACTCTAGACTGTAGTCAGGGGTATCAACCCTACTCTAGACTGTAGTCAGGGGTATCAACCCTACTCTAGACTGTAGTCAGGGGTATCAACCCTACTCTAGACTGTAGTTAGGGGTATCAACCCTACTCTAGACTGTAGTCAGGGGTATCAACCCTACTCTAGACTGTACTCAGGGGTATCAACCCTACTCTAGACTGTAGTCAGAGGTATCAACCCTACTCTAGACTGTAGTCAGAGGTATCAACCCTACTCCAGACTGTAGTCAGGGGTATCAACCCTACTCTAGACTGTAGTCAGGGGTTTGAACCCTACTCTAGACTGTAGTCAGGGGTATCAACCCTACTCTAGACTGTAGTTAGGGGTATCAACCCTACTCTAGACTGTAGTCAGGGGTATCAACCCTACTCTAGACTGTAGTCAGGGGTTTGAACCCTACTCTAGACTGTAGTTAGGGGTATCAACCCTACTCTAGACTGTAGTCAGGGGTATCAATCCTACTCCAGACTGCAGTCAGGGGTTTCTTGGGGCCTCTCGTCTCATCTCTCTCTGCCACTGCCAAAGTCAGTGATTTTTCTGCTCCTCCCATTCTCACTGCCTCAAGAGGAGGCTACTAATAATCACTACTTATTAAAGGCTAATTACAAACGTGCTTCATGGTGCCTGAATGGGTTTGCAGTACCAACAAATTAATCCGTGCTCAGATTTATTAAATGTGATTTGGCAAAACAAGAAATCATTAACCCCATGACCAAATTACAATAACCCCCAAAAGTTTAGGAGGGGTTCTGATTGGCTGCGGCTGTGATCATCGGGGTTCCATTCTTAGCATCAGAACAATGACAAACATTCTAGAGTTCAGGCTTTTCAGAATCCTTGAGTAATGCTTGTAATTTTATAATTGCTTTTCCCTACTCAACTTCTTGTCAACAAACTCCATGACAAGTCCCAATTTTCTGGTCGATAATGGCACATTTTCTAAATCTCGACAGCCGTGAAGGCCCCCCAAAAAAGAGAGAAAGAAAGATGAATTCCCCCAGTGTCTTTTTGAGCCTCAGGATCTGCTATTCCCTATGTTGTTTATTGCAAAACAGAACCAACCTTCCAAAAACATGACTAAAACATATTTTCTTCCAATATCTCTATTTTTCCCTTCGCCCTAAACCAGCCCCACCATTGAGAGGTTTTTAAGCCCAACCTGTTAATATGCATGATCCCTTGTTGTGAATGCTAATGAGGAGGACCACTGGGCAGTGTTAAGACGTGAATACATTATCCCCGACGTTGATCTAAAAACCAGCGAGCCCATCACCGTGGAGGGCTGCCGGAGCAGTGTGATTGCTAAATTAAGCAGCATCCAACAGGCTTCGTGGCGCAGATGACTATACTACCAACCAAAACAGGTCAGGCATAAAGAACTGGTTTCCACAGCACGCTTCACACCATCACATCCCCAACGTATCCTTCAGTGGGATCACTAATGTGTGATTAAGAGGAGGGAAGACAGAGTGGATTAGGTTGAGTTTGAGTTTGAGTCTGGATTGAGACGTTTATTGACAGCGGGCGGAATAGGGGATGGTTGCTTTACTTGTTATAGTTTCACTGTTCACTATAGTTTAGTTTAGTTACTATTAGTTTCTATTCACTATACTGTGTGTTGGTGGGTGGGGAGGTTTGTTGACTTCTTTGAATACATTTCCAACCAGATGTACTCCAAAGTCGTTTAAACGGGCTCCAACAAACACACTGTGTGTACTTGCTGAATAAACATTCATGAACAAACACCCTGTCTTACAAACCATTGGGAAATAATTAACTTTTATGTTTGTTTGTTATTACAAATAAAAAGACATGTTTTACTTAACTTCACTCAGTAAAACAGAACAGCAACAGTCTGTAGAAAGGGGTAGAAATCACATAAATTCAGCTGTGTGGGGATAAACAAACAAAGGATTCAATACAATCTAGACACAAAATAAGTCAAATAAAAGGAATGATTCAACTATCGTCGAGGTGTGCTGCAATATTTTTAGGAGGACAAATAAGTCTGGTCTTCTGGTCACAGAAATGCTCTATCACATTTCAAAGGACATAGTTCTGGTGATTCAATACCTGTATATTTCCCTGAGATATTGGTAATGGAATGATATGCAATGTATAGCTCTTGTTCCTCAGATTTTTGCTAGGTGCCTAGTCAATATGGTGGCAGCTCTATCTCTATGATTGATAAGTTCTGGGTATGTGCCTCAGCTTCCCATTAGAGGAGAATGCCTCCCTGTTGATTTATGCTGTCATGTGAAAGCCTCATTTCTTCATAATCCATTGTTTTTTCGGCCATGTTTACAGTGACAGCTATTGTCTGCAAGGTCTCTCCTCTCTCTCTCTCTCTCTCTCTCTCTCTCTCTCTCTCTCTCTCTCTCTCTCTCTCTCTCTCTCTCTCTCTCCCCCCTCCCTCCCTCTCTCTCCCCCCCTCTCCCTCCCTCCCTCCCCTCCTCTCTCTCACTTTCTCTTTCAACATCACCTCATTAAGTGTATTAAAGGCTGGGTATCTATGCTCTTGGGAAGCGGATTAAGCCGTTGAATACACTTCCTTATTTCATTTATTTACTCATTTATGCGCGGCGCGGCTCTCCAGGCTGGCTTGGTTTGTGTGTCACAAACGCCTGACAGACACATTGCCGGGGGACCCCAGGGAGGAGAGGGAACATCTGTTGCTGAGGAGCGAGGTAGGCTCTCCCAGGCAGCAACCACCGGTTTTATGTTGAGGGTACAGGAAAGAGGGAGGGGGGGGGGGTTGGGGTGAACAGGGTGACGGTGAGTGGGCACCCCCCACAAGAGTTGTACTTTTTTGGCAGAGGCACCCGTTAAACATTAGCCAAAAAATGGAAGGGAAAAAAAGAAAAAGTAAATATGAAATCATCACAGAGCATTGTTTTCCCATTATGTAATCATTATGCCCTCTCAATTCTGTGTTCTAATTAGTCTCCCACGGAATTTGAGCGCATCCAATTCGTGGAATAATCAAACATCTTCACAATGCATTTTTTCGGGTGAACGAATAATCACCCGCAAAACAATAGAGTTGTTAAACGACTGGAACGTTCCAAACCTCATCCCTCACGCTGCCGCACCCGCTTTCTCCAACCAATCACGTTGCCGCACGCCTCTCTCCAACCAATCACGCTGCCGCAACCCTCTCTCCAACCAATTCCCAACCTGACAACAGGGAAAACATGGAGCCAAGCACAAATTACCTGTATATTTAATTCCGTACGGAGGAGAGACTGCATGGGGACGACGGGGCTAGCTGTTTTTCCTGTCTAATTTGGCACTTATGCCCTCTATTGTCACTTTCTTTTATTATTATCTTGAATTATGCCTCATTGTCTTGTGCTGCAGTGCCAGGAACCAAAGCCTAAGAATATTACTCTCTTACACTTGTCTAATGTGACGTAACAATACAGCCTGACACAAGCTCAAACTGTGAATAAACATAATACAACACAGCAGCAGACTCTTCTCCACCCGATACGTTGTTTGTTTATCAAATTGGAAAAACAATTTGATAAAATCAGACCAAGTGAACCTACAGGCCACCAGCAGTATACACTTGGATATTTGTTCACATTTCAAAAGTACCTCAGAACTGAGTGAGGTTGTGGTTTAAAGGTGTAATCAGAGTGCAAGTTATACAATGACAATCGAGGAGGGGGGGGGGGGGGTGTCACCTTTTTCTCCAGGGTGTAAAAGGAACACAGTACAGCGCAGACCGACGCATGCTTCAGTGAACTGAAGTCTTACAATCCTTACACTATCTTGCTTGTTTAACGTCTGCAGTCTGTTGTTGTTTAAATGTCTGCAGTGTGTAGATGAAGATTAATCATATTCATTACCACCAGCTCATGTACCACACAACAACTTTTGTAGTCAGGGGTGACCAACAAAGTATTCTAGAGCAAAACTCATCAGTTTCTGAAAGTACTATTTGCCTAAATATCTGGTATGATGGCATAGATGTTTAAGTGCAGTTAAGTGTCCTTTCTAACTCACCTCTTTGCTGCTAGGCCCAGCCTGCTCACTGTCCTCCTAACCTCCTCCCGCCTGCTGACTGTCATTCTGACCAACATTTACATTTACATTTTTGGCATTTAGCAGACGCCTTATTCCAAAGCGACTTACAATCAATACATTTGAATACTAAGCATGTGAATCATCAATCCACCAGTCGTAGCAGGAAGAGTAATCCAGCTCAGGCCCGGGGCCACTGATAGAAGGAAAACCCTTCTTCTATCTTTTTTTTTTTTTTGGGACACTGGAGAAACAGAGAAACAGTACAAGGGGGGCAATAGAAGTTCTTAGGGACACAGTAGAGGGGAAAAGCGGGTGTCTTCAGGAGACGCAGTGCTGAGGGGCAGAAGATGTCTCAGGAGGAGCAGGACCTCCCGATGCTTCCTTAATACAACAGCACATACGTAAAACTCACCATCACTCATACTGTCCTGCTCAGCATTAAGCCAGCATGACAACCACAGAAAAATACAGGCTGCATTAACATCTCTAAAAGTCCTAATTCTTAGAAGTTTCAACTTACTTTCTTTTTTCTTTTTTTTGCACAAAAAAAGTGCTGGATATCTCCTTTCCTCTTGCTCACCGTGACTCTGTGAATTAAATCTAATCAAGTTCAATAAGTTCAATACAGGAGTCATACATTTCAACTAATACCATTACTCTAGCCTTCAGCAGAGATGGATTACAACATTACCCAACCAGGTATAACTTCTGCATTCCTGAGTTAAAACAAAGGGGGTTTAAAAAAAAGGCAAAAGACTAGCTAAACCACCACAGCCACACAAAAGCCTGTTAAAATTAAATAGATAAATAGATATGTATATAGTTATATTATTATATTTCATGTAGCTAGCTAGTTGGAGGGAAATTACTCGCTTGCTAGCTCGCTAACTGGCTAGCTATCTTCAGTTCTCAACTCTAGACTTCCAATATCAGACAGAGAATATTACACACAGTATTACACTGCCATCGAGTCAACATGTTTGTGTATCGCCAATATAGAATGAATGCTTGTGTTTTATACATTAATTTTTAAAAAAAAGTTACTCACCTGGCAATGAGACAGGCAGTTCAACTCAATGTGAATAAATGGTTTGGTCCATTTTAGGGGTGTCTGAAATAGTATTACAAGATTCTTCCAGGCATGAATATGAGAAATATATTGCAATATTTACAGGTAAGAAGGATATATAAATGTTTCGAAACGTTTTAACCTTCCTAAAAGTTGTAATAACTATGTTAAATCAGTAGCGATAATGGTTGTTTTGGTAACAGTTAATGTCCACACTGTATATCCATTTTGGAGGCTTATATTATTATTTGGGGAGGATGTTGTTGTTTGTTTGGAGCTTCAAACAGAATTTCATTGCAGTGGCCAGAGGTTGCAGATTCCCAACAGACAACAAAAAGTTTCTTTAATGAGGCAATAATTTGAATAGATTACACGAGGAGTCGGCTAAACCATACAGTTGAATTTTAGCCAAAATAAAACCTCTGGAAAGTTAACAATTTACAATGGTTTACTGTATGTGTATTACTGCCAATACTAAAAACGATTGTACCCTTGCCAGGGTGTGATGAATTAGTTGAAGTAGGCCTGTACTCACTTCAACTAAAGTCTCTGATTCTATGAGTTTAAAGGGGCAATCTAGGATTCAATCTATCTCCCTGTCACATGTTGTTTTGGTAAACAGCTGAGGGACTATGCAAGCCCTCTCAAATTGACTGAAAAATGATAGTTTTAACCATGTTAATAGGCTACACAGTGTTTTATTACAATTATATTATTAACAAACAATGGAGTAAAACAAGCTGATATTTCGGGTTCTGATGGCGTAAGACAGTTGAACTACAAGACTCGAGGCCTTAAAAGTATGTACCGGTACCTTCACAATCCCAGATTGCCCCTTTAGCTCAAAGTATGGATTAATACAAGTCTTATGATCTATCTTTAATGTGGTCTGGGTTTCTTACAGTCTCTATCCCGACTTACAGTACCGCACCATATATCTGTATACCACGAGATGCTGTTTTCCCTTTGAAGGCTGAGCAACCAGCCCATACCATAGATCAACCAGCAGAGACCATAAGATCTGAGCAACCAGCCCAGACCATCAGATCTATATTCTAAATCTTTCAGTTTGAAATCAATCAAAAGTCAAAAGGTGTGTTTAATAAGTCACGAAGCTTGGCTGTGCTTGTGGAAAGCTATTCCTTCTTCCTCTTTGGCTTGTGTTCTTCTCTCATCTCTCGCTCCAAAGCCAAATGTGAATTCCGTCCTATCGAAAGGCGTCGCCTTCCAAAAGAAAATAGCTCTCATTAACACGATAAGAAAAAGGCAAAGAGTCATCATTAACATTTCAAATCAACCCAATCGACATTTAAAAACTGTAATCAGTGAGTTGTCTGTTTGTTTGTTGACTGCAAACTAGAACTCTAGTTCTGTAATTGTGGGGAAAGGGCACTTGCATGTTTGGAACCCTACTGATGTGCCCTCTGGAACGTGAGCGCAGAGCCGCCAGGACGACGGAGTCAGAACCACAGGAAAGCAAAGGAGATGGTATTTACCATAAATATTTGTTTATTCTTTTGGCTCTACACTCCAAAAGTTTGGATAAACAAATGACGTCTGTATTCCTAAGTGGTCCTCTGTGGCTGAGGAAGTAGAGCATTGTGCTAACAACGCTTAGGTTGTGGGTTTGATTCCCACTGGGACCATATATACTGACAAATGTATGTACTCACTGCTTTGGATAAAAGCGTCAGCTAAATGGCATATATATTATATATTATATATGAATTACTATGAGGTTAAAGTACAGATTCTCTTGTTTTGGTACATGGTAGGCTATTTGTGGACATATTGCGCAATTCAGAAATTACCACATTATTAATACTTTTCAGACATAGTCCTCCTACTTTAGGTCACAAAAAGTGATGGGACAGATCACGGTCAACTCATTTCGCTTAAGCCAAGAACTGCGCCCCAGAATGCATTGCACTCCTCTCCTCTTGCTTTATGGGCATTATGCAATCTCTCACATTGTGAGAGGGAGGCTTGAGTGGTGTTAGCAATCAGTGGAGTAATGAAGGACCCAATGTAACATGATATAGACATGGTTATCTTTCTTGCCCACTCAGCAATCATTGAAGTACCGAAAAACAAATCATCCCCTGTGGTATTTTAAATACGGTATCCAAGCAACACACATTGTGAGTTCTCAAACATACTATTGAGTAGGAAAGCTTGGATATTTTCATTTTAGAATGCCATCTGAACTCAATGACTCACACGCATCCCTCTTTCGTTGTGGCACACTATGAAAACTTGGGAGAGAGAGAGCGAGGCAAATGTTTTATTCAATGTTTTATTCACTCTTGTTGGAGTGATATCCAGCCCTGTTGGAATCCCCCCATTCCTGTCCCAAGGGTACGGCATTGCACTGTGCTAATGGATTTTGCATCAAGCGCGCATCTCTGGGAGGTTTTGAAGATGCAATTATGTCGGTAATGGCGGTGCCACTGTAATATGAAAGCATCAGCAGGAGTGGAAATGATCATACACAGAACCCTGCCAGTGTACTGCATGATTGGTTTAATCGTTACGGTGTGTTTCTAATAAACACCAGGGTGACTGCTCCATTGTTGTCTACGGACAAATGTGTATTCCGGCGGAAATAACACACTGACTTGTACAATAACTGTGATAAATGTTTCTGAACCGAGATAGTGGTGATCCATCGTGACCCACAACGTCCCGGTTGTGTTTGGTTGATTATGATGAAGTGTGCAAAACAACAAATCATATGTTGTATGTGCAACGGCCGGGCAATCCATCATGATATGTCTCTCTGGGATATGTAGGGGGTGAAAGGGGACACTTGTACACCAGGTCCAGGGTTCCAGGGTAGGCCCATGGATACTTGTCAATCTTGGGTTAATTTGAATGTAAAAGTAATACTCAGTATGTAGCCACGAGCTGGTGTTATTTTTTTTTATTTTTTTTTACAGAGGCTACACTGCACGGTGCAACCACCAGTTCGCCTCAACAACAAGATGGCCAGGTTACTGTTTGTTAAAAAAGTAACAAAAAGATTCTGAAGAGTTCTGGAAAAAGGTGGACAGATGAGAAAAAAAAATATATGTACCAGAGTGATGGCAAGAGTGAAGTTGTGAGCTTAGAATTATACGGTTCTATCTCCGTTTAGGGCAGTTCAGAGATATTTAGCGTTTTAGCAAAGTTTTTACATTCCATTATGTTTTGTGAGATGGAACCTTTGTATTTTATTAATTACTAACTCAAAAATGTCAACATTTTAAAAATAACACCAGACAGGCATTAATAAACACCTAATGGATCAGATTATGTAAAAAAACTCAATTTTGACAACAATTTAGATAGAACCTTATAATTCTAACGTCACGAGGTGAGGAGGAAAAAAACTGCTCAATGTCCATAGCATACCACCTCACCTGTGAAATATGGTGGAGGAGGTGTGAATGTTAGGGCATATACACTCACCGGCCACTTTATTAGGTACACCTTTTCAACTGCTCGTAAATGCAAATATCTAATCAGCCAATCACGTGGCAGCAACTCAATGCATTTAGGACATGCAGACATGGTCAAGACGATCTGCTGAAGTTCAAACCGAGCATCAGAATGGGAAAGAAAGATGATTTAAGTGACTTTGAACGTGGCATGGGTGTTGGTGCCAGACCAGCTGTTTTAAGTATTTCAGAAAAAGAGAAACAACTGCAGTTCTCTGGGGGCGAAAAAAGGTGGTGGTGCTGTAATGGTGTGGGGGATATTTTCTTGGCACAAATCTTCAGCAACTGTGTGATGCTATAATGTCAATATGGACCGAAATCTCTGAGGAATGTTTGTATGCCACGAATAATGAAGGCAGTTCTGAAGGCAAAACAGGGGGTCCAGCTCGGTACTAGCAAGGTGTACCTAATAAAGTGGTCGGTGCCACAAAAACTGTCTTGTTGATGATATAACTGCTCACAGCAGGAGCTAAATGTATTCTGAAGTGCACATAAAACATCTCGTCTGCTGAAGTACAAGCAAACGCCTCATAACTCATCACCATTGGATAGTACTTCATCAGACAGCGGCACAATGGCCCAGAACATACTGCCATAGCAACTAGGGAGCTTTTCAGGGCCAAGTAGGAAGTGGAAGGCCAAGTAAATCTCCAGAATTAAATCCTACATAAATTCAATTTGCTGAAGAGGAGAGACTTAAGGCAAAACGTCCTCAAAAATAAACAAGAAAGATGGCCGCAGTAGACTCCAGACCTGGCAGACCTGGCAGACCTGGCAGAGGCTCTCACTAGAGAAGATACGCCGTGTCTGGTAGGGTTCACGGGTTAGAGACTTCAGGCAGTTATTGCATTGCAAAGGCCAACCCGAATGAGTGCATATTTTGGACGTTTCATAAATCTGCCCCATCATTGGCCTAAAATAGAGGGACTGTGTCGTAATTTCACAATGGCGAAACCAATCATCACCTGTCCCATCACTTAGGCAGGGGAAGTGAAACTACCTGCCTGTGAGTTATGGCTATCGAGGCAGACAGCCTACTCTAAAGAGCCATGCAGCCATCCAAATACGTCAAGCTCAAATGTCTTACCGTTTTTCCATAGCAATAAAAAATGGTTCCACTGCGGTGACTACTGCTGTCCTGACTGAAATGACACCGTCGCCTGGCGGTGCTAGAGCAACAGGGCTTTGCTAGGCAGTCATCAGAGGGAGGCTAAAGACACTCCTGTCAGTGCCTTGTCACTTAAGCAGAACACCAGCAGTACCCCGGGCTGCCCACGGGCCTTGGTCTTCTCCCCTGGCGGGTCCCCCGGGGGGGGGGGGGCGCTCTCTCTCTCTCAAACACCTGCTCTCCCAGATGTGCCGGATAGGCTCCCTAATCCGCCTTCAGGGTTCCGGGTAGTGAAGGAAAGGGGGGGGGTTTGTCAGATGTTGTCATCCTGTCTTGTAACCTGATAGGTACATGACTGAGAAGGTAGAAAGTATAGGGGCGTCTGGGGAGGTAAGAAAGAAAGGCACAGGATCTGACTGCAGATAAAAAAATGTGTTACATATTTCTGTTGGGGGGGGGGGGGGACTGGAGGGGGGTGTTTTTGTGATGACTCGAAACGGAGTGACTTTTTATGATGGAAGGTAGATAATAGAATTATTGAGCTGTACCGTGCTTTTTTTCCGTAGTCTGCATTCGTTCAATGTACTGTACTGGTTCTCAACACGTAAACCTGATTCCCCTAGAGTGCCCCCCCCCTAAGTGCTCTTAAGCCATGTACTCTAGAATTCCTAGATAAATAACATGTCTTCTTCTCATGTCTCTCTGTTTGGGTTCATCCATGTTGACGCTGCTCATTATTAGGTGGGGATTACAGCTCGACCTTGAAACGCTGACATTTTTGACATGACATTGTTCATTTATCTTGAGAAACGGCAGGGATATTAAAACAAATGCACGGCTGCGTGACGACGACGACGACAACGACAGTGATTGACAGTCCCATTTGGAATTCGCAATTTCACAGAGAATATTAGAGCGGGGGGGAAAAAAAGGTGCTATATGGCAGAGATCAATATTGTCTGTCTCTCTCTCGGTATTTACTCCGTCACCAAAAGCCTGCTGCTGTAACACTGTCACCTTTAAGCCTGCCGCAATAAAAGTCGCTCAAAATAGGATTCCAAATCATTTTCCCTGTGAAAACGTGAAACTGCACAATGACGTCAGATACGCTACTGTCACTGGCTGACTCAGTGGGGGGCAGGGGGGGCGACCACCCCTCCTGGCGCCCCCACGGTTGAAAAACGTCTGTCTTAAATGCCCTTTTGAGTGGCAAAAATGCCCCTTTGAGTGGGGAAAATGAGAGGACGTGCCCTATTGGTGCCCCTCCAATGGTCTAAATTTGACCATGTGCCCCCACAGTTAGAAAAACGTCGCACTAAAGTGCCCTTTTGAGTGGCGAAATTAGTGGATGTGCCCTATTGGCTGCCCTTCCAATGGTCTAAACTTGGCCATGTGCACTGATGGGGTCCCATGTTGTCCAGTAGGTGCCCTTTTTTTCTTTTCGCCCCTGCCCTTCAAACAGCCTGAGTCCGCCACTGGCTACTGTAGTGTATCAAACCATGCACTGCGGGTTGAGAAGTCATAATTAAGACGAAACAGATTATTTGCTCATGATTTGGTTGTGTTTCCCTCAGAGGAGGTGAGTCTCGTTATGCTGATCCCAGCTCACGGTCATATAGACCGTTCATTCATTCATTCATATAGGAACGTTTTGGGTCAATTGCAACCAAAATTGAGAATGGGACGACCATAATATGTTGGTCTCTTGTTAAATCAGATACAGGTGTTAAAGAGATGATTCCGATCAGAATCAGAATCAGATTTCTTTTTATTGCCAAGTATATTTGCACATACAGGAAATTGACTTGGTGAGGCGAGGCTGGTGCATAGGACATAAAAAACAACAATATATAAGCAAAAAGACCAATAGAACAATAATATAATATAATTATGTAGGCTGTAAATTAGAATAAATGTAAAACCAATATAAATAATTGCATTAAGCAATTATAATAATAATTAATAATTATAGTGCAAGTGCATTGTGCATGTGTGTGTGTGTGTGTGTGTGTGTGTGTGTGTGTGTGTGTGTGTGTGTGACGGGGGGGGGGGGGGGGGTTGATTGCAACCAGGATTCCCCCTGTGACGAGAGCACAAGACTTATCAATTAGTATACACCTGGGGTTCCTCTTCTTATAAAGATATGGAGAACTCAAGCTGCCAGGGTTCTCACCTATACCAAGCCCTGGCAGCACATCACCCCCACCCTCATCCACCTCCATTGGCTCCCGGTCAAGTCCTGCATTTTATACAAAATCCTCCTCCTCACCTACAAATCCCACCATACCCGTGCCCCCCAGTACCTATCTGACCTCCTCCACCAACATACCCCATCCCGGAACCTGCGGCCCTCAGACATGGGTCTGCTTTCCACCGCCCGCACCAACCTGCAAACCTTTGGGGACAGAGCCTTCAGTGTGGCAGCCCCCACCCTTGGAGCTCTCTCCCCTGAGTGATCCACAACGCCCCTAAACTGGACACCTTCAAATCAACCCTCAAAACCCATCTGCTCACCAAGGCCTATGGCCCCTAGTTTAGCTATTTGGCATTGTGTCTGTGTTTTCTGTTTTTGTCTGTCTGACTGTCTTTCTGTAAACTTGTGTTCCTTGAAAGTCCTTGGGTTCCTTGAAAGGCTCTATATCTAAGATATTATTATAATTTGTATTCTTTTCTTCTATTTCCTTTTATTTTGGTGCCTTCTACTCGGCTCGAAGAACGTACAATGACGCAATTAAGAGCACGAAGAGATATCACAGGTAATAAAATGATTTATTGATAAACTGACTGCATCAGCTACATGATAATTGCAAAAAGGTACACTTATGTGCAGAGAGCCAGTGTCTTATGGTAGAGCCGGCGTCTTATGATCGCAAGGTAATAATAATAACAGTTTTATGGCCATGCAATCAACTTCAGTCAATTGTTGGAATTTGGTATTTTATACTCTAGGCGAGGGGTCCGCCATAGACGGCGACCCTGGAGCAATTACGGAGTTCAGAGCCACAGCCGCCCCCAATTACATCAGCTGGGCCTATTTAGATTGAATGAATTCAAGTGTGTGTGTGTGGGGGGGGGGGGGGGGGGTGCAAATATCAACAACATTTGCACCCGGGCCCATGGTGACAACAATCATCATTCCAACTCACTATCCACTAGGCCTCCACTAGGCCACCACTACCCGCCCCCCCCCCCCCCCCCATGGTTCCACAAACAGAAGAGGCCAGTGTGCCGTTGTTGCTCATTCTACTTCCTGGCTGAATACCCTGGAGGAGTCACCACAGAGTAGTCATTAGAGAAACACAATACAGGGGCCATTATATGCCAGCAAAGCCCAGAGTTTGGGGAAATGACCAGCCATCCAAACGCAATGATGGAGTTAATTAACCCAGCGTTTCCAGTTTCATCCCCCGCCACCCTCCCCGCTACAATTACCCAGCGCTGGTGGATTAGACCTAATAACAGCTAAGGGACCGTGTTTAAACAGACAATAACACCAGTCTGGAGACCCAGCCAGAGTCGTGTTGTTATTAAAGACATTACTCTCTTTTCCTACAGGTGTTTTTGTTTGAACAGTGGGGACAGGGGGGAGGGGGATGGGGGTTTAGTGACTGTGTTTAGGCTGGGGGGCAATTTGGCATTTAGAACCCTGGCATGAGCCAATGGGGTTGGTGGGGGGTGACAGGAGGACCACAGGGGCTCCCCCCCCCCACCCCCGACTTAAAGAAGGAAAACAAGAAGATAGCGGTGCTTCAGTGGGGTTGTCATAACATATCTAGTCTTTTCCTTCAGGCTCTGGCAAGGTAAGGCAGTAGGGTGTACGGTTTGGTTTGGTTTATTTTAATATGTATCTTATTTAGACTGTTAGTGAATGTTAATGATGACTCGCAGTGAGGACATGCATGTTGATGACGACACAACGGCTCAACACTCTCTCATATATAAACCAGATAAGAAGGTACATTTGGTGTTTGGGTAAGGCCCTGGGAGGGAGAAGGGGAGAGCAGATTCAATTGTTCTCAAATTATCTTCTGTTGTAGAACAGCATCAGAGGCATGCCAAGGAAGGAAAAAAGAAAAAAAACGGTCAAACGTTATTACTCTCTCTGTGTGTATCTCCTAGCGGTGCGGACGTTAGAATTACCTCCGGCTCCGAGGTAGAAAAAGATGCTTTAGCTTTTATTACTGGTTATACAATTATTGTTGATATTGCTCAAGAAAGAGCAGTGGAAAAGTGCAGGAAACAAAAGCATTTCCTTGCTCCTCTGGGGAGGGGTGGGGGTGCAGAGCTCCTTTAGGGAGTCGTCAGGACAGACAGGGCTGCTGACAGAACACACTGTCCGTGTCCGGAAACTTCCAGAGCCGAGGAGACGTGTGACACGTGTTGTATGGGCATGTTGAAGTACAGTAAGTGTTTCTCGCACACAAGGCAAAGTGCAGTTGCATGTACTTGTATATAGAGTGTGTGTGTGATCGTATGTCGTCGGCTGTGCTGTATATTACAATTCTTATGCGGTCAAAGTGGATCCTTTCAGAATTCACCTCACCGTAAGAGACCGGCCACATTTCTTTTTTTTCTTGAATAGAGACAACATGCGGTGCACTCCAACCCGTGTGCATGTCTGCATACATCTGATCATCAGCAGGGCCTCGGGGGGGTGAGAGAGAGAGAGAGAGGCCTTCGTTGACTCACAGCTCTGGAGGGTTACCAGGGGCTGTGGATTCGGCCTGTGTGTGTGGTGGTGATGATTGGACCTGGTGCCTGGAGGAGAGCAGCTATCGTTCTAAGCTGAGGGCATGGATGGACACTCTGGGGGGGTGGGGGGCCGGGGGGGGGGTGGGGTAGGGGCTGGGGGGGCGATGTGACGCAGAAGACTAAACTACGGCAGCTCTACAATGCAGGAAACCCTTCATTCAACCCTTCATTTCTTCCACACGGCGCTCGGCTGGAGAGCAATTCAGAGTTTAGCCCTCGGGCATGAGCCATCGGGTGGGGGGGGATGTGACACAGCCACGGACAGACCCGCTGGGAGGGACCACAGGGGCTCAATCCCTGGCGTACAAAGGGGAAGCAATAAGAAAGTGGTGCTTCAGAGGAGTTGTTATAACCCTGAATAAAAGCTGTGCAAGCAGCTTCCAGACATGGGGAGAGGGCTCGCTGTGATCCCACACCGCCAGAGTTTCGAGTTTTCCCAAAGGATTCTGGGAGACTGCGGGGCTCGGTGGACCACGTATTAACAAAAGGGAACAAAATATCAGAGAAAAAAATGTCGACATCGACCGGGGGGGCGGGGGTGAATCCAACAGATCGCTTGGACGGCTCACAAACGCCCTAGTGCTGACCTTGTGCCGGACACCTTCCCGCAACGTCAATATTAGAAGTATTCTGAGCGTGAGAGATGTTTTATTTATTTATTATTATTATTTTTTTAGATTAGATTCAACCTTTTTGTCATTGCACAGAGTACAACAATGTGTTTTTTGCTCGAGGCACAGGGTCAGCCATAGTCAGCACCCCTGGATTAATTAGGGGTTGTTCAAGGGCACAACAGCAGTGGTAGGCACCTTAGATATGACGCCAGCCACCAGCTCACATGCAGCTCCCTCCTGAGGCCGGGGATCGAACCAGCGACCTTCCGATTGGTAGCCGGCCACTCTAACCTCACGGCTACCTGTTACCATGTTATTATGAGAAGCGTGAAAATATTTTTAGTTTGTTATGAAACTGTGGCGGGACAAATTAGCAGGCAGCCACAGTCTAGGTCATTAATGGTAAACACCGTGACAGGTTAGGCATGGTGGGTTGAATTGATAAGCAGGGCTAGTTTGCACGCAGGACCCCATGTATCAACACAGAAGCCTGGTGACGTACCCCTAATTAGCTTCAGAAAACAAGACAATCAATTTACATGAGAAACAAATCAGACGAAATCGGTTTAACGGTAGAATCAGCAAGATGACATCAGCCTCCACACCTTGGGGCAACTTCCTGCTTATAGATTAGATTACATCCAACTTTATTGTCATCGGAGTACTATACTATACAAGTACTACACAACGAAATGCAGTTTAGCATCTAACCAAAAGTGCAAATAGTGATATAGAAAGATGATATCAATAAAACAAGACAATGATGACAGTGATGAAGTGTGAAATATACAGCATGTTCAGAGGTAGTATTGTAAACTTCAGTTTAGTTTAGAGTTCATAGGAATCAATTGAATTCAAGACTGACAAGATTGCCATTCGCTTGTGACAGTGTGGGCATGCCACTAGGGAAGGGTTTGAGTTGGGAGGAGCTAATAATGGCAGACTTGATAGATTTTAATTACTTTTTTGTTGACGACTGTGAATGTGCCAATTCCCAAAGGCACTTCTACTGGAAACGCCTACGCAGCAGTGGGTTGTGCATGAATGCCGTCATTAACATTCTAAAGTCTAAATAAGATAAATATGAAATCCAATTGAACAGCCTACTATCTTGCTACCTTGCTAGAGCCGGAGGAAAAGATTCGACTTATCAGCACTTTTAGTTATCGTGCACTTATCAGAGAGAAAACATGGTGAAATGCCATTTGAATACATATCAATGACAAGTTGTAGGCCTACAGCAAGAATGATCGTAGTATGACTAACTCTTGACTAACAGTGCACCCGTTGTCGCCTGAAGTATACGTGTGATGGTCCCCTGTGGTGCCCTCTAGGGGTGTGCACTGGGGGGTTGAGTGTTTGGTTCTAATCCATCCTGCGTCTAAACTCATCTTGATTGGCTAACTCGGTGCACCTGGGCCCGGTGCATTGTGGGCCACATAAAGGCCACACTGCAGGACCTCACTCGCTCTCTGCTTTTGCGCTCTGCTTCTGCCACTAGGCTTGTTCCTTTCCTTTACAGGTGTCCTTTATTTGGATTATGTTATGGTTAGTGTAGTTTGCTTTTAGCACCTTTCAACAACCCCTCCACCCATACACTCACCCCTCCCACATACACTCACCCCTCCACCCATACACTCACTCACCCCTCCACCCATACACTCACCCCTCCACCCATCCACTCACCCCTCCATCCACACACTCACCCCTCCACCCCTCCACTCACCCCTCCACCCATACACTCACCCCTCCACCCATACACTCACCCCTCCACCCATACACTCACCCCTCCACCCATACACTCACCCCTCCACCCACACACTCACCCCTCCACCCATACACTCACCCCTCCATCCATACACTCACCCCTCCACCCACACACTCACCCCTCCACCCCTCCACCCCTCCACTCACCCCTCCACCCACACACTCACCCCTCCACCCCTCCACTCACCCCTCCATCCATACACTCACCCCTCCACCCACACACTCACCCCTCCACCCACACACTCACCCCTCCACCCATACACTCACCCCTCCACCCCTCCACTCACCCCTCCACCCATACACCCACCCCTCCACCCATACACTCACCCCTCCACCCACACACTCACCCCTCCACCCACACACTCACCCCTCCACCCCTCCACTCACCCCTCCACCCATACACCCACCCCTCCACCCATACACTCACCCCTCCACCCATACACTCACCCCTCCACTCATACACTCACCCCTCCACCCACACACTCACCCCTCCACCCATACACTCACCCCTCCACCCACACACTCACCCCTCCACCCACACACTCACCCCTCCACCCACACACTCACCCCTCCACCCATACACTCACCCCTCCACCCATACACTCACCCCTCCATCCATACACTCACCCCTCCACCCATACACTCACCCCTCCACTCATACACTCACCCCTCCACCCACACACTCACCCCTCCATCCATACACTCACCCCTCCATCCATACACTCACCCCTCCACCCATACACTCACCCCTCCACCCATACACTCACCCCTCCATCCATACACTCACCCCTCCACCCACACACTCACCCCTCCACCCACACACTCACCCCTCCACCCACACACTCACCCCTCCATCCATACACTCACCCCTCCATCCATACACTCACCCCTCCACCCATACACTCACCCCTCCACCCATACACTCACCCCTCCACCCACACACTCACCCCTCCACCCACTCATCCACCCCTCCACCCACACACTCACCCCTCCACCCCTACACTCACCCCTCCACCCATACACTCACCCCTCCACCCATACACTCACCCCTCCACCCCTCCACTCACCCCTCCACCCCTCCACTCACCCCTCCACCCATACACTCACCCCTCCATCCATACACTCACCCCTCCACCCATACACTCACCCCTCCACCCCTCCACTCACCCCTCCACCCATACACTCACCCCTCCATCCATACACTCACCCCTCCACCCCTCCACTCACCCCTCCACCCATACACTCACCCCTCCACCCCTCCACTCACCCCTCCACCCATACACTCACCCCTCCACCCACACACTCACCCCTCCACCCATACACTCACCCCTCCACCCACACACTCACCCCTCCACTCATACACTCACCCCTCCACCCATACACTCACCCCTCCATCCATACACTCACCCCTCCACCCATACACTCACCCCTCCACCCATACACTCACCCCTCCACCCATACACTCACCCCTCCACCCATACACTCACCCCTCCACCCCTCCACTCACCCCTCCACCCCTCCACTCACCCCTCCACCCATACACTCACCCCTCCACCCCTCCACTCACCCCTCCACCCATACACTCACCCCTCCACCCATACACTCACCCCTCCACCCATACACTCACCCCTCCACCCATACACTCACCCCTCCACTCATACACTCACCCCTCCACTCACCCCTCCACCCCTACACTCACCCCTCCACCCCTCCCACATACACTCACCCCTCCACTCACCCCTCCACCCATACACTCACCCCTCCATCCACACACTCACTCATCCAACATACATCACCACTGATCACTGACGTTCACACCTCATAGCACATTCTTTTGTTGTTGTTGTGTTCCATTATGTCATACATTTGAGTTAATAAATCCTTTTGTTACTCTTTAAAACTGTGGTGCGTCTCCCTTTCGTTGTGGCCTTTGAGCCAAGGTCATATCATAAGTAACACACTTCTACCTGTACATGTACATTACTACCTGTACATGTACATTACTACCTGTACCCGAATACTGTAACAACAGTATAACACCCCACTAAAGAGTATGTTCTGTTCTGTGACTGTACTGTGACACATAGCTGTGCTATAGCCTTCACTGGCATCTCGACCGAGCTGAATACTGTTTCAGATTTACCATATTGTACAACAACATGCCAGAAAGTGACTCTACACCAATGACAAATGAATGTAAAGAGGCCTGCATAATATTTAGTAATCTGTTTGTTGACTGTAGGATTAGTGCGTCCTGTTTGGCTTCTCCCTGGATTGATGCGAGACGCGTCTTTCCTCCCCGGTCTTTTCTTTATGGCAGGGTTAATGCGGGGAGACGTAGGTGGACCCATGCATTATTCATGGGGAAAATGTGATTAATGCTGCATTTAAAAGTAGGAACTTTTCAATTTAACTGCAAACACTTTGTCAAGAGCGGAGAACACTGGAGGCTGTGGTCTTGTGCTAGCTCATGTGAGACAGATGGAATTGTTATTTGTGTTAGAAAACCGCCAAGTAGACTGACTGTGTCTAATAAATTGAACGGCGCTCTCTTGCGCTCTTCAGGTTTATCATCTTTCCGAAGAGTCGACATAAGCAGGGCTCTACTGGAACCGTTTTCCTGTTTTTAGAAACTAACATTTGTGTGAAATCGGTGTTACGGAGATGCTGTCGTTCTCAGTCAGATAAATCAACCTCAGGTAGCTAGGTGTTTTACCTGTGATGGATTAAGTACACAAATGTCTTCAACGGCATAAACACACAGCTCGTTGGTATACTGTATGGCAAGACGACAAGAAGACTCTCTCCCTCTTGTTCATGTTCAGTTATGAACATCATGTATTACCGCCTTAATAGCGGGTGAGAGAAAATGGTCGCTCTCATATAAAACAGAGAAAAGTTACTATTTCATGTTTGGGAAAGAAGTGCCCTCGAAGTGAGAGGTAGAGCAAAATCCAATTGTTCTCCAATTATGTTCATGTAGAACAGCATCAGAGGCATGCCGAGGAAGGAAACTGTCAAACGTGATTACGATCTCTCTCTGTGTATCGCCTAGCGGTGCGGACCCTTAATATTACCTCAGTCTCTGAGGTAGGAGAATATGCTTTAGCTTTTATTACTGGTTATACAATTATTGTTGAAGCTCAAGAGCAGTGGAAAGTGCAGTGAACAGAAGCGTTTCCCAGCTCCTCTGGGGGGTGCAGAGCTGCTGGAGGGAGCAGTCAGGACTGACAGGGCCGTGGCCTGGGGGGGTCCAGCGGTCTAGCACCGTGGTCTAACAGTACACACATATGCCCATGTTGGCACGGGTTGGAATCCGGCCCATGCCCTGTTGACATGCCCTCTCTCTCCCTTCTTCTCCTGACTTTCCTGTCTGTCTTCACTGTATCTGGCCAATAAAATGAAAGATATGAGAGGACTGGCCCAATAACTGACAGGGCTGCTGACAGAACAGTGCAGGTGTCTGTGTCGCAGCCTACGATGCAAGAAATAAATTCAACCCTCCCTTTCCTCATCCTTGCATTAGAAAAGATCTAATGGATCGATTGATGAGGTGGCAGACAGAAACAGTGTTCAGTGGTCATTTCACTGAACGTGAAGATGTGTGTGTCCTGTTGAAGATGTCTGTGTGTGTGTGTGTGTGTGTGTGTGTGTGATGTCACCCTGTTGAAGATGTGTGTGATATCACCCAGTTGAAGATGTGTGTGTGTGTGTGTGTGTGTGTGTGTGTGTGTGTGTGTGTGTGTGTGATATCTCCCTGTTGAAGATGTGTGTGATGTCACCCTGTTGAAGATATGTGTGATGTCACCCTGTTGAAGGTGTGTGTGATGTCACCCTGTTGAAGATATGTGTGATGTCACCCTGTTGAAGGTGTGTGTGATGTCACCCTGTTGTGGCAGCAAGCTGTGAAAGGTGCTGGTTACATACGACTCTTCAATACCATCAACAGGAAATGGGAGAGTAGCGGCTTCTGATAACACAACTGCCAACTACCTGGCATGACTAAGAGGTTCCCTGACCTTCGACCCCTCCCCCTGAGAAATCAGAGGGCTATGTTATCTCTGAGAGGCATTTGTGAATATTTATAATATTCATAAAGAGAACAGGTCAGGATATTTGACTGTACTGTACTTTATAATGAACGTTTAGCAGGGCGATAGGTGAACAGAAGGGCCCGATGCTTTTTCTGTTACAGCATAACTTATGGAGGCAGGTCGACTCTCCCAGTCAGAAGCCTCTGCTTAGCTAAATATAAGACACACGTTTGTACACGTCTGATGGTACGCTCGTCTCTCTGATCAATGCCTCTTTACAGATCTGACTGAATTTGAACGCAGTCTTTTGAGCGAACGAAAAAAAAAGATTCTATTAGATTCAGCCTTTGTTATTGCGCAGAGTACAACACATTTTATTTTTTTGCTCTAGGCACAGGGTCAGCCATAGTCAGTGGCCCTGGAGCAATTGGGGGTTAAGTGCCTTGCTCAAGGGCACAACGACAGTGGTACCTTAGATAGGATGCCTGCCAGCAGCCCTCCAGTCACCAGCTCACATGCAGCTCCCTCCCTGAAGCCAGCGAACCAGCGACCTTCCGAACCAGCGACCTTCCGATTGCTGGCCGGCCTCTCTAACCTCTAGGGCCTAGGCTACCTGCTGCCAATGAACAATGTACATGAACGTGTTGGGCTGTGACTTTGTAGGTCAGTCGATGATGTGACTGATTATACTGGCCTGAATCTGGGTCCTACAGCAGCTGTTCAGGGGGGTCAGGGGAGAAGTCCTTAACAGCCCAGAGGCCTGGGAGGATGAATGAACACTGGAGCAAGATTAAAGCCCCCCCCCACCCCCCCCGACCCCTTCATTTTGTCCGTAAGGAGCCCTTGTGCCATTGCGCAGCTTTTTCGAATTATACCGGAACATTCTGCTGACAGAAGGAACTGGATGGTGACTCCCAATCAGGACTTCATATTTAATTTCCTGTCACTCCATCCCAACTTCTACTACATTAAACCAGATCTCGGGTGGCCCCCGTTTTCAAAAGCTCCTTGATTAAATCCAGGAAATGGGACAAGATTTCCCCCATTTTATATTCAGAACGGGAAACACTTAACTAGTTTAAATCCCTTCCAATGTTTGACCATTTGATATCTTACGACAGATTGAATAAGTTCACCGTATAACTGCTGCATTCCATTTCTATTCAAAATCAAGATGATAACACACAACCACATTCTTCACTGAGGTATATTCGGAGTCCCCCCCCCCCCCCCCCCTCCCCCTTTCATTTTAAAAGGTTTGCCAATCAAAACACAATCATCTGCTACAATTTATAGTACAGGGCGTTATTCAATTTAGGTGGCCTTTCCAATTCAAGAAGGATTCGAAAGGGCTGAATAAATGAATTGGTCCTGCTTTTGTGCATACTCATTTTCCATTACTGTTAATAATGTCTTGTGCCCATTGTCGTCGTCCCCCCACCCACCCACCCCACCCCCTTCCCGGTCTATGCAACCTAATCATCCTCTATCCTCATGTGCAGAATCAGTCATACAGATTCCATACAGCAGTGGCTATAACATGCCCTTCAAGTCTGATGAACTTCTTTACTTTAATAGCCAGTTTTTCCTTCCTGCCTGCGTCACATATTCCCCGAAGAAGAATTGTGAATAGAACAGCGGACACAATGGATACTCTGAGATAAGAGGTGTTTCAGTGAGGCTTTGATTTACAATCAAAAGATTAGCTCTTGTGGTCTCTACAGTGGCTCTGACTGTAGTTCTGGTTGCTATGACTGTCATTGTTGTTATACATCTGCGGTTCATCTACAGGTGAGTTGCCCATAAAAAACCTCAGGACGTGTCTGTAGTTGTCATTCACTTCAGGGACCTGGCTGCTTCTGTCAAAATTGGCAATAGGGAGTTCAGGTGAGGGAGAATTACACCGCAAGGTAGAACTCATATCTCCAGTGGGCTTTCTGTCTCTCATTACTCACTGTACAAAACCATCTGAGTAGAAATCTCAAAGTCTATAAATGCTTATAAATGCTTATTTTGCTACTGCTGCTGTCAAAGCTGTGTTTGTAGATGCCAGTGCATGTCTGTGGATGACACAGCAAAGACAGTTGATATAGTTGTCATTTCTGAATGCTAAATATACAGTAGCGGCCATTCATGGGAAAATGTGTCCAAACGTTTGCTTGGTACTGTATGTTGTTGTAAGTTAAATAGTTTTATTGGGAAAAAAACCTTGACCTTCTTTTGCGAACCATGACATTTTGCAAGCGTCTTGCAAGGTCGCTAGCATGTTAGCAGCTACATTGAGGTAACTTCGCCATGTTAGCAGTTACGATGAAGGCCCAAGTGCTTGTAAGAAGGATTAAAGCTTGTAATGTGCCCTATTTGTTTTGTACCGTTACTTAGGCTTTCATACCAAGCCAAGTCCTCCAGTATAGCTACCTGAGTGTGCACAGTATCAACAAATTTGACTTTGATGCAGGTTGGACATTTGGATGAAGTGCTGTAGACTAATTAAGGTGTAGCCTACATCCTGATGAGCCTGGTCATTTTGGACGTCTTAATTTGGCATTAGGCAGTTCATTCAAGGACAAGAATGCTTATCAATCAATTTGGCTTAATCAAAAGATACAGTTGTGGAATTGGGTTTTGGGCCTACGTGATGAGGTCAGTGTAATAAAGGTTTCTAAACCTATTAAACAAGCAACGACCTATTGAAGCAATATAGGAGTAGGTTCGGGAATAGGTTCGGGAAATAACTTGGTTGCTCGGTTCATAATAACTGCTTTGTCTTTTCCCAGATGACGAGCTTGACTTGTTGGCTATTGTATGATTAATTATCATAAACCTGATATAACATGTTATAGTACAGTACTGATGGACAAAACCCACAGGACATGTTTGCTTTGACAGAGCTGACACAAGGACCTAAAAAAAAACATTAAATGAAATGCGCAAAAAACTTTTTTTTTTCCGATTTAATTGTATGGGTTGTTAAATTCAGACTCTAAACAAATATCTGGATTGTTCTTGCTAAAGTCACAACAAAGTTTAACAACTCACTAGGACTGTGTTCGTCAACTCGCTCTGGAATCTTGACCAGCACTCATGGAATGCGTGTTGTCAAATCAAATTACTTGGTCCGTTTTTTACGTTAAACCCAGTGTGCGCTCCGGCACTCTCAGAGCAAAGTTACGAACGCAGCCCTAGACAGCGAGAGTGCTGGAGGAGAGACGCAACTTTCGGTATCGCATTTTAGGCTTGACGCAATTATTGACGTCATGCAGCTATAGGCTACTTCAAATAATTAAAATTGCAGATTAGTTGTGGAGTTTCTAACAATATAACCTTCTGTTATGAAGTGTAGCGGAAAGTTTTTTTTAAGATGGCTTCCCTTTATGAAATAATATCGTATTTTGTCATCATCAACGTTTGTGTCAGCGCATCTCGTCTCGCTCTTGGTGCAGAACACCGTTAACGGAGGTATGATGACGCACCCGGTGCGCTCTGGTCTCGGTGCGGTGGTGGTGTAGTTTTCGCGTTAGAAAGGTAAAGGTAGGGTGAATTCGGGACATCTGGGACATTGGATAATGTGGGACACCTGTGTTTATTTCCTGTTCTAACAAAATCTAGTCAACAGGAGCTTAGTTTAGGTCCCACATTACCCAATGTACCAGATGACCCGAATTCACCCTACAAACACAAACTTATTCAAGACAGTCGTCATCCTTGCAACACTATGGAGGAAAGCCAATTAGAGGGTGACATTATACTTAACATGAAACGGAATAGAAACATCAACAGTCACAGGCTCTAGTTGGCATCAAAAGCAGTTTTATTATATTCCAAATATACATATGAATAAAATACAAAAATACAAAATCATGTTCCAAAAAATTGGGCACTATTGCAGATACATACAGTATACGTTACAACTCTATAGAAGCACTGGATATTTAACGTTCCTCATTCCTTTTGAGGTTAAACCTGAAACATCATTCATGAGGAAGGGAGAGAGAGGGAAAGGGAGAGAGAGAGAGACAGAGAGAGAGAGAGAGTGGGGTGGGGGAGTGTGAGAGAGAGAGTGGGGAGTGTGTGTGTGTGTGTGTGTGTGTGTGAGAGAAAGTGGGGTGAGGAGTGTGTGTGTGTGTGTGTGTGAGAGAGAGAGAGACGAGAGGAAGAGAGGTATTTCTATGTGTAAGGCTGCCATCTACTGAGAACGAACTGCTTTCTTTCTGAGTACGCTTTGTGAGAGAGGGGGGGAAACAAGCAATGTTCCTTCAGCTAAAACATACACCTTTGTGTTTGGTCATGCCTAAGGTTAGTGTCCCCGTCAGGGGAAAAAAAAGTAATGCAATTATTCCCTCGGAGGTAATTGCATTTCAGATGTTTGTCAAGAGCCCCTTTGCCCTGCTGCCAGTGTAATCTGCCAGCCCTGCCTGATGAGATGAGATGGCCACCGCCGCCCCTGCTGCCTTCCCACAGCTCCGTCTCTCTCACCTTGTTTTGTCCCTCTCTGTCCCTCTCTCTCTGGGGTCTGTTTCTCTCTTTGTCCCTCTCTCTCTGGGTTCTGTTTCATAGACGGACCATCACAACATCCTCTATTACACACTGTAGTCTAGCGCACACAAGCACGAGTGCGCGCACACTCACAAGCACAGCGATACAGACACAAAAACACACTCACACGCACAAAGACACATGGACAAAAACATGCACACGCACACACACACACTCACACACACAAAGACACATGCATGCACACACACACACACACACGCACACACACACGCACACACACAGACAAACACACAAACACACAGACACACTCACACACACAAAGACACATGCATGCACACACACACACACACACACACACACACACACATGCACACACACACAGACACACACACACACACACTTCCCTCCACTTCACCTGTCACGGTCTGCTAGGTTAAGCCCAGCAGTGTACCTGAGACTTGGAGAGGGGAGAGAGAGAGGATGGAGGAGGAGGGGGGGGGGGTGATACAGTACATACTTCTCCTCTCCTTTGTGATATCCTGTTTCTCTGTGCTGCTGCTGTTGTCATGAACACGATGATGTTTGTGTCCGGACAATACACCCTTACATCCCTGCTGCTGCTGAGGAGGAGACCCTGAGATGACGCTGACGTCGGAACACATCGTGAGCTTAGAATTATAAGGTTCTATCTCCGTCTAGGGCAGTTCAGAGATATTGAGCGTCAAAGTTTTTACATTCCATTATGTTTTGTGAGATGGAACCTTTGTATTTTATGAATTACTAACTAAAAAATGTCAACATTTTAAAAAAATAACACCACACAGGCATTAATACACACCTAATGGATCAGATTATGTAAAAAAACTAAATTTGGACAAAAATGGAGATTTAGAACCTTATAATTCTAACGTCACGACATCTAGCTGAAGGGATACACACCGCCGTTCCACTCCCCTAACAGCACCACACTCTGACTGTGACTCTATAGGGTCCGAGACGGCACCATACTATCCACTATAGCACTCCTATCCTATCTATCCATCACAGGCCAGGGAGACGGAGCAGGCTGACCGTGACTCCACTGCATTCAGGTGTCCCTCCCTCAGGAGGGGAGAGCAAACAGCTGATAAGACCTTCAGCAGAACCGAACCCTCACAGAGGGTAGAACCATTCCTTTATTTCGGTGGTGGTGATGATTTCATTTAAAATGGAAGAAGTCGTACAACGAGTGCAAGACTGTTACCACATGGTGTGGTCATTGTGAGAATGATTACAGAGGGTCAAAGGAGACAGGCTTGAGCCTGAATGTGTATGTCTCTTCTGTCTATGAGAGGAGTCTTTCTCAGTTAAAGAGACCCCCCAAAAAACGAACGCTTGCTTGTTTCATCCCCCAAAATATTTGAAGTCCCTGAGAAAAAAAACAGAAAAAAAACGTAATTTAAATATAAAATAAATTACTTATATGTAAACTAATCTTTGTACTTTCGGTTCATTCGTCTGTTCTGCTGTCTCTCAGTATGTGAGTCTTTTTTGCCGCCTGCATCCTAATCAAGAAGGGAGGGATTGTGTAACGCAGTGTTACATAAGACGGAGCGGAGGAGGGGGGGGTGGGGGGTGGGAGGAGGGAGGGGTGGGGGGTGGGGGTGGGAGGAGGGAGGGAGGGGTTGTTGACAGAGTGAGCAGGGCTTCGGCTCCTCTCTGACAGGGAACGCTTGTGGAAGAGGAGGAGGAGAGAGAAAGGCGGTGAGGAGGTTTTTAAAGGGTGCTGGTGGTTAATGAGGACTACGTGGAGAGGCACGGTCCTCGTCTGAAATCCTTCTCCCTCGTTACGGGACATGTAATTACTAATTACGGCAGCCTCACAGACCGCCGCGTGGGCTGTGGTAAAACCTGACCCCCCTCGCTTGACGGGCGTCTTAAATCTCCCGGCGTTAAACAACCACACTCAGATATACTGTGACTCGTAAACATGTCTGCAGTGTATATGCAAACTGTGTGTTGACCGGGTTAATGATCATGGATTTAAAGTTTATTGTTACGACCTAGTAAAGGTATCATGGATGACACACTCACACACGCACGCACTCACGCACACGCTCACGCTCACGCTCACACTCACACTCACACTCACACTCACACTCACACTCACACTCACACTCACACTCACACTCACACTCACACTCACACACACACACACACACACACACACACACACACACACACCTGTTGGATGTCTCTGAATCTTTAAGGAGATAAATAGTACCCCTCCAAATAATAATAATAATAATCCAAACGGACATGAGTAAAGCTGAATACTAGGTGTGTGTATATGAACCCGTCAGAAGTAATGTCTGTACCTCTGGCTGTTGTGTGTGTTGTGTGTGTTGTGTGTGTGCGAGGGAGGGCGAGAAGATAAGAGCCGCCTCTGCAGGGTCTACTCTCTTGGCATCCTATACCCTATTTGCATTTTGATTCTTTGAAATATGACCTATTTAGGTGGAATGCTATGCAAACAACACAGCATGACTTCTTCTGTCCATGCCGTTGTGTACTTGTTTTTTCCTCATATTTTCCTCACATATAGCCCTCCTCCTAACATAGATAATTTACAAACTCATGTCTCAGAGAACGAAATTACTCTATTTTTTCCACAAACTGTAAAAAACCCAGATTTATACACACAACTGGAAAAGGATGTCTTTCACATGTCTTAGCGTGCAGTTAAAGAGTTGTTACTAACAGTATGACAGCTCACTGAATGTTTTTATTACATCCTCTGAACCTGAACGTTAGACCTAGCGCTTAATTTGTGCTAATTTTATTTACAGTATACTGCAAAATTACGTTATTAATATGGAGTCACGCATTTGAACTCTATGTCTGACTCACTCATACATATACATACTACTTTCAGTTATATACAGTATAGTCATTTATCTGTAGGAGGGGGGATTTGGGTAATCTGGGACATTGGGTAATGTGAAACAGCTAAGCTACAGACACCTTTCTGTGACCCCATGAAGTGTCACCCGCACAAAGTGATATGTTTTCACAAGACATCCGTGATAAACCTATAAAAATAAGTATAAAAGTCCTCGTTGACTAGGTTTTGTCGAACAGGAAATAAACGCAGAAATGTCCCACATTTACCCAATGTACCCAACGTTACCCGAATTCACCCTTCATATTGAAGCTAGCTAGCTAGCTAGCTACAGTAAGCCACTGTAAGCGATACAGTCACATTGATCTGTGCTGCTGACTGGTCAGGGAGTTGCGGCTGCGGCTGCGGCGGGGTCAGGAGTACTTGACCTTCACACAGAAGGTTTCCTCCGTCTTCTCCTCCAGGTTGTTGATGTAGATGAGGATCTCCTCGCTCCCAGGGCTCCGGCTGGGGGCGAAGCGCAGGCCGATGCTGTAGCTCTCCCCTCCCCCGATCTGAGGAGGGAAACGCTGACTCAGTCAGGGGAGAGAGAGACAGACAGACAGACGGACAGACAGAAAGGCAGACAGGCAGACAGGCAGACAGGCAGACAGACAGGCAGACAGGCAGGCAGACAGGCAGACAGACAGACGGACAGACAGGCAGGCAGGCAGGCAGAGAGACAGGCAGGCAGGCAGGCCGGCAGGCAGACAGACAGAAAGACAGACAGACAGACTGACAGACAGACAGACAGACAGACAGACAGGCAGACAGACAGACAGGCAGACAGACAGAAAACTGGGGGCTGCGTACACTCCCCCGTCTACATCAGTGATGATGAGATGGAGGTATGAGCGTGTTCCCAGCTTCAAGTTCCTGGGTGTCCACATCTTTGAGGACCTCTCTTGGACCCTCAACTGGGGACCCTGCGATTACATGGCTGATGCCTTAGTGAGCTACGCCACCACCAAGCGGCCCTCGCTCAAAGTTTTAAAACAAAATAATTTTTGCGTAAGAGAAAGAGAAATAATGTTTCAACCAACACACGTACTGTAACTGTACTGTATACCATCTCTCTCATGTCATTGATATTCTGTAATGGGGGCGCCGGGATGCCGTGGCTCACTAAGGCTCATGCCACGTAACCGCAGGGTCCCTGGTTCGATTCCGGCCCTCGACCTATCCTGCATGTCATCCCTGCTCCCTCCTCTCTCTCTCACTGATCCTTCTTGTTAATCTCTACCGGTCTCTATCCCAGTAAAGCAGAAATAGGCCTAAAAAGAAACACATTTGCCGTGCATATTTGCCGTGCTTAAACTCTTAAAACTCTTCAAGCACTTTCTCTGTTTATTTATTCTCCGGGTTGAATTCTCTTTAATGACCAGTTGAGATGTACGGGGTCGTTGTCCAGGATTTATCCTGTAATCTTCTGAAAACACACCGCACTATTGATCCCTCCTTCCCTTTTTCCGCTCACAATTGTTTTTTATTATGGCAGGGTGGTTATTTCGAAGGAGGGAAAAATGCAACGCTATTCACATTGTTAAAGATATAGGCCCGATAAATCCTTCCAGGCGAATGGCACCTGGAGTGCAAAATAGCGAGGTGGTTAGTTTCTTTCTTTCTTTCTTTCTCCCTCTCTCTCTCTATTTGGTTAAGTATCTTTTGTAGGGAGGTGGGGAGAAGAACCATTCATTATGTTTTCGTAAGGTTCATTTTCTCTCCCGTTTAAATAATCTCCTCAGCCTTTATTTGCTTCGCTTGCTGTTCTATCG
>NC_137676.1:5086020-5093520 GCF_963989245.1 Nansenia antarctica
CTTAAATCAAGGCAACATATGCTTGTTTTTCTGTCTGACTGCATTAGTTTTAAGACATCCTTTACTTGTTTTAAGAACACTTTGGCGAGTGAACTCTTCCTGTGTTCCGTTGGCTGATCATTTTGCTCATTTTAAGTTATATTCCCCCGTTTTATTGCTTTTTTTTCTTGTTTTTGAGAGCTGACTGTGAGTCAGTGAGGGCATACATTTTTCAGTATCTATATTCCCCAACGGGGACATAACCCACAACCTAAGCTATGTTAGCGCCGTGCTCTACCAACTGAGCCACAGAGGACCACAAATAAATAAAAACATGTGGTATTAATGTTGTATTAAAAAGATGTATTAATCATCACTCAACGTACTCAGGGAAGCCAAGCGGCTCAATAGCAGGTTTCCTTCCCTGTGTGAAACTCTCTCACGTTCCAAAATACATATTATACAACAGATAGATCCGGTCCATTGTCTCTATTGGTCAGTTTGCGTTCCAGCTGTGCCGATATCCATGGTATACGCACGGCTAAATGTTGACACATCTTTTCATAATACTCGTTAGGGAACTCGAAGCCGTGGTATATCGTGGATATCGGCACAGCTAGGGGGTGTAACGGCACTCCGCTTTGTGTCGTACCTATCCACCCCGCTAGCTGTGCAGATATCCACAATATATACCACGGCTTTGAGTTCCATAACGCTTAATTGGATTACCTTCAAGGAGCAGCAAAGAGTAGTGACAGTAGCTCACGCTACACTGCTAAATGGCAACAACAGTAGTTAACTACTGAAAACACTACAAAGATTTGAATTCAGTTGAACTACCACCGAACTACTGCAAAATGTAGTTCAACTAGTTGAGCTAAATGTAGTATCTTAGTTTCAAGTTGTATCGTTACGTCACATTACACAAGTGTAAGAGAGTAAAATTATTTTAGGCTTCGAGTTCCTTGACTTTGCAGCACAAAGGTACAAATAAGGCAAGATAAGTCATATAATATCAATAATATCTGTCTTCCAGTGTTCAGTGAATATCTGTCTTCCAGTGTACAGTGAATATCTGTCTTCTAGTGTACAGTGAATATCTGTCTTCCAGTGTACAGTCAGTGAATATCTGTATTCTAGTGTACAGTGAATATCTGTCTTCCAGTGTACAGTGAATATCTGTCTTTTTGACCAGATAACCAGATAACCAGATAACCAGATAACCAGATAACCAGATCAACAGATCAACAGATCAACAGATAACCAGATAACCAGATAACCAGATAACCAGATAACCAGATAACCAGATGAACCGTACCTCCAGCTCTCGTGGGTGGGACGTGTGACACTTGACCTTCCGGACGGCCTGCGTGCCCCTCAGCACCAGTGATTGACAGGTCCGCTGGCCAGTCACGCAGTTGATGTCCACCCGCTGTATGAAGTGGACGTACACCAGCCACGTCTGAGCGGGGGCGGCCAGCCACTTATCGCTATGGAAACATCGAGGGAAAACAATGAACGTCCCGAGGGACGGAGGGGGGGAAAGGGGAGAGGGGGGCGGAGAAAACATTTACATTACATTAACATTTTTGGCATTTAGCAGACGGCCTTATTCCACCAAAGCGACTTACAATCAATACATTTGACTAAATAAGTCAAGTGAATCATCAATCAACCAGTTGGAGCAGGAAGAGTAGTCTGGCTCAGGCCAGCTGCGATTGGCAGTCGTCGTGCTAGGAGAAGAAACGTTTTCATTTGTTCTTTTTTAGTATCAAGTTGAACACCGTGTAGATTACGGAAAATCTTGTTTTATAGTCATTCGAGCGCCTTGTCTCGTCTGAAATTGGTTACAGGTCACGCCAGCTGGTGAAACCATAAACTAATCGCAGACTCGAACGGCTTCGAAAATGAAAGTGAAACTTATTTTTTTTCTCTTTTTTTCACAACACCAACTTGAAGTTTTAAAGTACCCAATCGATATAATAATTATTAGTTGCAGCTTTACTTTAACGGGTTAAAAAGTAAGCGAGCGCTGTGAGGTTGTGAGGTCGTCTCGTTCACCCTGGGCGCCGGGCGCGCGGGGGGGGGGGGGGGCCTGCCAGTCTGGGTAGGTAGGAGGAATAAATGGATTCTGCCACATGAAGCAATCAGCCGGCAAATCCGACGTCCTGATTAAATCAATGAGATTAAGCCCTGCGTGGACGAGCTAATCACAGAGGAACAGCAGAACGGCATCGCCGTTTCTCCATGCTGGGCTGCACATGTGTGGAAGTGTGTGTGTGTGTGTGTGTGTGTATATCTGTCTGTGTCTGTGGAAGTGTGCGTGTGTGTGTGTGTATATGTCTGTCTGTGTGTGTGGAAGTGTGCGTGTGTGTCTAAGTGTGTGTGTGTGCATGCGTTCGTGTCTGTGTGTGGACGTGTCTGTGTGTGTATGTGTGTGTGTATGTGTGCGTGCGTGCGTGCGTGCGTGCGTGTGTGTGTGTGTGTGCATGCGTGCGTGTCTGTGTGTGGACGAGTATGTGTGTGGACGTGTGTGCGTGTCTGTGTGTGTGTGTGTGTGTGTGTGTGTGTGTGTGCATGCCTGCGTGTGTGTATGTCTGTCTGTGTGTGTGGAAGTGTGCGTGTGTGTGTGTGTGTGCGCGTGAGTGTGTGCACGTGTCTGTGTGTGTGTGTGTGTGTGTGTGTGTTACATACCCGTACACCATAACAAAGAACTTTCTGATTTGCGGGCTGGGGCTCCCCGGTACTTTTATATACACATCTTGAGGCTCTCCTGGCGCCTGCAAATGAGGAAACTGCAATGAGGCAAAAAAAAATAACTGCTGCACGGTCCTGTACATGTAGGCTAATTCCTCACTCCTTCTTTTGTGGCATAAATGGAACTAATTTTCTATCCTTTTGTACTATAAGTGCCTGACACACAGAAGGTAGCTTCCAACTACTTCAATCATTAAATTAAGAACACCCTTCACCAAACCAGCCCTGTCCGCCTCTTTTTGACACAGAAATCGCGAAGCCGCGGGCTTTCACTTTTATTTCAGTTAGCGACTCGCTCCTCCTGTAATTAACTTATTTAATTTCAGCGGGAGCTTTTTAACACTAGAACAGCCATGAGTGGGGTCATTTGACCCTGTGAGTAAAAAATATGTTATATCTTTGCACTCCATCAAATTTCAGGACCCTCCTTTCATGACTTCTCCTAGATACGTGCGTTCTACCACCTAGTATCCTTACATTTTCAAAAATCACCTCCGGATAAGCTAGTATGAAGCTAATTTAGCAATTTTTCTGTGTAGGAGGCAGGCTAATTTAAAAGGCGGCCAACTAGTGGTCGTTGTGTGTAAATAGCAGCTTTCCATTGTAAAGACTATGGTCATTTGACCCCCGACCCCCTACTTATAGCAGGTAAACCAGGCAGGGCTGTTCTAGTGTTAATACGGAGCACGTTCTGTTTCCCTCACCAACATCTTAGTCTCACAGATGACGTTGGGGTCGCTGCAGCGCACCGAGATCTGAGGACAAGCATCCTGATGTCCAGCTGGTGGCCCCCGATCACCCCGAAACACCACATAGTCGGGAGAGACAGGGGGGGAGAAGGGGGGTGGGGAGAGAGAGAGAGACAGAAGACACAGACAAACAGAGCAATTAGGGCAACACCTGTGTGTATGTGTGTGCGTGTATGTGGCTGTGTGTGTGTGTGTACGTGCCAGTGTGTGTGTGTGTGTGTGTGTGTGTGTGTGTGCCTGTGTGCGTGTTCATGCCTGTGCCTGTGTGTGTCTACGTGCCTGTGCCTGTGTGTGTGTACGTGCCTGTGCCTTTGTGTGTGTGTGGGTGTACGTGCCAGTGTGAGTGTGTGTGTGTGTGGCGGAACAGCAGAGAGAGAGAGAGAGGGAGAGAGAGAGAGAGAGAGAGAGAGGGAGAGAGAGAGAGAGACAGAGAGGGAGTGTGCCGGGGCTAATGAGGCTAATTGTTCACACCTGCCGAGCGCTCCCAGGGGCCCAGGCGGATGGCCTTCTTCAGGAAGGAGAGCTCGGGGTGGTGGATGCGGAAGGTCTGGTCGATGACGTGCGGCGTGGGCTCCACGTCCACCTGGCACACCGCCAAGGGCTTGCCGTCCTCCGCCGTGAACGTGACCTGGCGGGGTTGCATTTTGAACGAAGGGAGGAGGAGTGTCCCACTGTCAGTAACGAGAAGCTAAAGCTATCGGTGGGAAACATTAACGGGGGGAGATTAGATGGAATAATGATGCAGGGGATGAAGGGTGGGGGGGGGGGGGGGCTTCGTTAGGGGGGGGGGGGGGTTCATTAAGGGGGGGGGGGGGGTGGTCTTGATTAAGATGGTGGACGGACGGTACAAAGGAAGAGCATCCGAGGGAGGATAATCATTCTGACCTGGATAACAAACAGCAAACAGCTGACAGCTAACAGCACAGTAAACAAACCTACGGACTTGTCCTGCACTAAACACTTTGGATGTCTGTAGGAAGCATGCCCCTCTGTGACCTCCTGTACTGATTAAAACTAATGTACGCCAAAAACGACAACATAGAAACACCAGCAATATGCTAAAATTACGCTAACCTCCACCCTCACTGAATATAACCACACAGACTGAACACACACTCTGAAAACGGCCCAAAAAAAAAAGTCTGACAAACCACCAAAAAAAGAAAAGAAACCCAATAGCCTGAAATCCACCGAGAGAGACCGCCCGGCCCGTGACCCTAAGAGACCGTTTTTTTTTGTTTGTTCTTCCTTTGACGACGAGACTGACAGCAGTGCCGGCGTTGGCACCCGGACAGCTGTTGGGGTTGTCAGTTTCAGTGGGACACGGATTTGATTTAGACTGACCTTTGACCTCTGACAGGAGCGCAGTGGTTCGGTGTAGAGACGGGGGGGGACCGGGAACTGGGAACCCCCTCCGGGCATATTGGCATGTGTTGCATCAGACACAGTGTGTTCAACAAGAGAGAGGTCCAGACTTTTAGACTCTTACTCGACGAACGACATTAAACTTTTTGGGGGGAGTTGGTGGAGGTTATGGGGAGGCTGTGGCGCAGGAGGTAGAGCCGGAGTCTAGTGAGCGCAAAGGTTGGCAGATCGGCGGTTCGAGCCCTGGCTGGCCACGTGTCGAGGTGTCCTTGGGCAAGACACTGAACCCCAAATTGCTCCCAATGAGCGGGCCGGTGCCTTGCATGGTAGCTTGCCACCATTGGTGTGTGAATGTGTGTGTGAATGGGTGAATGAGAGGCCGTTGTAAAGCGCTTTGGAATAAGGCGCTATATAAGTCAGTCCATTAGGTTATGTAAATGTGTGGTGAATAAAATGGACAGCACTTATATAGCGGCTTATTCCAAAGCGCTTTACAACGGCCTCTCATTCACCCGTTCACACGCAACGATGGCGGCAAGCTACCGTGCCAAGCAGTGGCGGACTCAGGCTGTTTGAAGGGCAGGGGCGAAAAGAAAAAAAGGGCACCTACTGCACAACATGGGACCCCATTAGTGCACATGGTCAAGTTTAGACCATTGGAAGGGCACCAATAGGGCATGTCCTCTCATTTTCGCCAATCAAAATGGCATTTTTGACACTCAAAAGGGCACTTTTTCAACCGTGGGGGCACCAGGAGGGGCGGTCGCCCCCCCTGCCCCCGCCAGTGGTGCCAAGGCGCCGGCCCGCACATTGGGAGCAATTTGGGGTTCAGTGTCTACCTCCTGAGCCACAGACGTGATGTGGCACTGAGGTACTGTCGTGGGAAATTCACCTGATTACCTCAGGTAACATGTTGGCAATGCAGCGATATTCGAGGTATCATAATGTTTGAAAAACACTTCTATCAATAACATTTTCAGCGCAGTGCTGTGACAGAAATGTGTACGGTTGATGTCATTTTTCTTTTGATGAAGTTATATCATTGTGCTTCTGCATGCCTATCCTTCCGTGGCACACTAGTGGCTGTTGTGGTGGAGTCAACAACACTCTGACTAGACGTCTTGACAAGACGTTTGTGGGAGGTTTATTATCATGGGAGGTTGAGCATCTGTAATGCATCACAAATCCATAGCTGACATAATCCCTGTTTCCTAGACAGACGAAATAGGATTGCCTAGCTATCACAGAAATCACAGAAATATGATTCCTCATCTGTATCAGCTATATAAAAACAGGGGTTTTTTAAGGACTCTCAACACCTGACTCACTGCACTAACCCTGCCAGTTGTACCGCACTTTATAGTTGTAAATATTGACTATATATGATTTTGTCTTGTGGTTATGTGTGTACATTAGGATAGTCATGTGTAATGTGTGTATGTTTGATGTATTTGACACTGCTGTATTGAGTTTTCTTCCATCTGTACCGACAACAAATTCCACCGACCTTGGTCGTGTGGTCATTAAAGGAGCCATTCATTCATTCATCACAGTATCACAGAGATTTGTGATCTTTACAACTTATCATTGTGATTTATATCTTGGATGCTGCAATGCCAATGTTGAGGAACCAAAGCCAAAGATTTGTACTCTTCTGTACTTGCATACTGAGATGTAATATGAATATGAATATTATATATACAGTATATATATATATATATATATATATATATATATATATATATATATTATATACTTTCTGAAGGCGCTGTATATGTTGAGGCAGAAGTGTTCGTACCTTGATGGACTTGGCCAGCACGGTGTTGGACGGGTGCTTCTTGGCCACCTGAGTGCTTCTTTCCCCAGGCGCGAAACTGGGCCCCTGCAAGATAAAGATAAGAATGATGTTTTATCTATCGCATATGATAACATACACATCTCCTCATCAGTCCAAACATCTGGAGACAAACTGTAACAGACACAACAGCAGTGCAGGCCCCAGAACCTAGATAACAACGGGAGATGAAAAGAGGCATGTGAGAAATAACAGATAAACTGAATACAACAGATTGGATCATTTACCTGTGGCCATCCTCAGGGGCATAACCACTGGTACCATGGTCAACCCCCACTGGATCATACCTGCATTACCACCGGTACCACAGTCAACCACACTGGAGGCCGGGTCTGATTCTGGACTGATATCCGGTAGGTCTAACACAGAACGTACTGGCGGACTTAGAGTCAGGATGGAGGATGTTAAAACCTACTGTATATAAGGTTTTCAGATGTCTATTTATTTTATTTTGTATTTTATTTTGTATTTAAGTCTACTATCCAACGGTTACTTTGACTGTTTGTGGTCTGAGATGCTGTAAATGCCTGCACTGCAAAAAGTACATCTAAGTAAGATTAAATATCTTAAATCAAGGCAACATATGTTTGTTTTTTTGTCCGATTGCACTAGTTTAAAGATATCTTTAACTTGTTTTAAAAAAAAATATTGGCAAGTGAAAAATCTCCTGTTCTTTTTGGCAGATAATCTTGTATATTTTGTGTGTGTATGTATGTGTGTGTGTGAGGGATGGGAGAGACACATGCATATTTTGTGTGTGTGTGTGTGTGTGTGTGTGTGTGTGTGTGTGTGTGT
>NC_137676.1:5098520-5103520 GCF_963989245.1 Nansenia antarctica
ACTAGAACACATTAACACTAGAAGCCATTAACACTAGAACACATTAACACTAGAACCCATTAACGCTAGAACCCATGAACACTAGAACCCATTAACACTAGAAGCCATTAACACTAGAACCCATTAACACTAGAAGCCATTAACACTAGAAGCCATTAACACTAGAAGCCATTAACACTAGAAGCCATTAACACTAGAACCCATTAACACTAGAAGCCATTAACACTAGAACCCATTAACACTAGAAGCCATTAACACTAGAACCCATTAACACTAGAAGCCATTAACACTAGAACCCATTAACACTAGAAGGCATTAACACTAGAACCCATTAACACTAGAAGGCATTAACACTAGAAGGCATTAACACTAGAAGGCATTAACACTAGAAGGCATTAACACTAGAACCCAGTAACACTAGAACCCATTAAGACTAGAATCCATTAACACTAGAACCCACTAGAACCCATTAACACTAGAACAGCCGTCCCTTTTGTACATACTATAAGAGCCGCCTCGGGGTGCCAAATGACCATAGTCTTTAGAATGGGAAGCTGCTATTTACACACAAAGACCACTAGTTGGCCACCACCCTGTAAATTAGCCTGTCCTACACAGAAAAACTGCTAAATAGCTTTATACTAGCTATTCTGATGTGATTTTGAAAATGTAAGGATACTGGGTGGTAGAACGCACATATCTAGGAAAAGTCATGAAAGAAGGGTCCTGAAATTTGATCGAGTGCAAAGATATAAAAAGAATGTTACTCACAGTGTTAAACGTACATTACATTTCAACCTTTTAGCAGACGCTTTTATCCAGAGTGACTTTCAATTTAGAGATTACAGGGACAGTCTCCCTGGAGTAACCAGTCTCCCTGGAGTCACTTAGGGCTAAGTGTCTTACTCAAGGGCACACTAGTGGTGGTGATCCCAGGTGGGATTTGAACTTATGACCTGATTCTGATCAACCAGTTCAACTCACTATCCACATACTATAAGCCACAGGGAGAGAATGAACGTCAGAACTATTCAATAACAACACCAATCAATAATGATTTTTCAGTGGTTAATAATACCACACCACACGGTTATTACCACCATGATGAACGTATGTTTAAATCGATGCAGGAAAAACCATTTAGGGGGGGCAAAAATTATATTAAAGACATTTCTGGAGGATCATCGTTCGTTGAGCTATCATTAAAACCCAGTTACACCCAGTTGAGATTGAAAAGGCCCTTTGTTCCTTTGTGTTGAGCCACTGAACCTCGGCTGCATTGGTTGTGTTCGCACATCTTTTTTTAACACTGATCTAAACAGACATGGAGACATCATTATCACTTTTATAGCATTTACACCCTTAGGTTAGATGAGTACAAGTCTTGGTCGCCCCACGGTACAAGAACAATTAATGTTGTACATCTTGTACAGCTGTACAGGCGGCGGTACGTAGAGGGGCTGAGGGGCTGGTTGCCACCGGCGTAGTGAACCGAGGTGACGCCGTATCTCCGAGCGGCCCTCCCAAGACATTTCACAGCTTGCTGCCCCCGAATTGAGACGATGATTATGTTCCCCTCAGTTGTACGTCGACGTTGTTCGTTTGAATTGCGTCTAGTTAGTTAAGAACGTGATTGGAATAACGGATTCAGAGCGTTCCGAGGATTAGGATAGGTTAGGTTAGGTCGGGATTCTCTGTTAGGGAAAAGCCGGAAAGCTTTTCCGGTCGTTGACCTCACCGTGAACCTTGGGTGGTTGACCTCACCGTGACCGTAGGTGGTTGACCTCACCGTGACCTTGGTCTTGTTGACCTCGCCATCCGCCGTCCCCTCCTGCCCCTCGCGTTGTCTCACGGCGGCCATGCGGTCCAGCTTCCTCTGGCGGACATCCTCCGTCTCGCCCCGCGTCTGCCCGGGAGGGGGCGCCACCCCCCCGCCGCCCCCCTCCTTCATGCGGCTCTGGAGCAGCGCCACCAGGTCCCCGTCGATCTCCACCAGCCGCTGGGCCCGCGCCGCGTTCCTCACTGCAGCACAACACAACATATCATGGGGTGCTTAGGTGGCGTAGCGGGTTAAGCGTTGACCACGTAACCGCAGGGTCCCCGGTTCGATTCCGGCCGGGGACATATCCTGCATGTCATCCCTCCTCTCTCTCTCACCCATCCTTCCTGTCTTAATCTCTACTGTATCTGTCAATAAAATGAAAAATATGAGTGGGACTGCCAAAAATTACTTTAAAAAAAACATATCAATAAGCCATTAAATGAAAAGGGAAAATAAGGCAAAAAATGTTTTACGAAAAAGGTGTAGGCTGACGCAATGAGATTTTCTTGCCTACCCTTTTTACATGTCATGTTTAGGACAACAACAAAACAGAAGCAGTCTTTACAGAACATTGTTACAACAGCAAGACGTTTGACACAGTAATAGCATACGTAGTTCACCTGTAAGGGTTAGGGTTAAGCAACTAAATGCATTGCCCACAATTCTATACATCCCCTTATTGATTTACAAATCAAAACATTCAACATTTCTGTATTTGCCATTCAACTTAATCCATAGAGCTAAGCAAACCTAGGTACATTTAGGTGGAATTTCTTTTCTTTTAACTGTGCTTAATATAGCTTGCCCAGTGCACTGGTACAGGTGGCCTGTGGTTCGTACTTTTGGGAACATACTATTAGTTCCATTACACCAGGCATTACGCTAAATTAATCAATTATGGTAATTTTCTGTAATTATCAAATTACACACATTCCCTGTCATCGGCAACCAATATCTATATATATATATTCACTATAATGCCATCTTTGCCCAAACTAATCACCAGGACCCATATGAGCTGAATCATGTTTTTTTATTTTATTTTTTATATTGTTTAATTACATGCCCACCTACACCCCTCAATTTCAATTGAGGACAACTTAATTCATGTATTAAAAAAAAAGAAAAAAAAGAAAAGAGAACAGAAAATAAGATATCAAACAAGTGAAACAGTCAGTTAGTTAGTGCTGGCCTGGAACGATCCCCCAGCACAGTCTGGAGCTGGCAAAGGACAGTCATATACGCCATGTAGCTTTCATCCAAAGCGGCTTACACTGCAGTGAGTCCATACATTTTTCAGTATATACGGTCCCAGCGGGAACCAAACCCACAACCTAAGCACTGTTAGCGCCATGCTCTACCAACTGAGCCACAGAGGACCACAACCAACAGGACAACAGAAGTGACTCACACAACCACCTCGTTGATGTCCTGCGTGTGTGTGTTGCTCTCCAAACAGCAGTCAATCTAACCAGCGCTAGGCTTCACACACAGGGAACATACTAGTTCATATTTACGGCCAACGGCAGCCCAGGGAGAAGCTATGACCCCCCCCCCGCCCCCCCCAGTCATAATTCTCTGGTTTTCCCATTTGTCGCCAAGCCTGTAAGCGCTGTGAAATGATAAAACGTGCTTTCAGACAGCCCCCCCCCCGCCCCTACCCCCTCTGAACCAATCTGAAGATAAATAAACACCTCACTGATACAGTCACAAATAATCCGGGATTGAGCGGAGCGGGTCCAATAAAGAGAGATAAAGTAAGAAGCCGCGGATCAAAGGAGAAGAGAGAGAAAGAGAGGGATGGGAAGTGGGGGGCCTCAAGGACTTTCTCTCACATAAAGAACCTTCTAGAATAGCGGAAGGCTCGGCTCTCTCCCACGATGTGATTACTAACCAGGGGGATTTTTCTCTCTCTCTCTCTCTCCCTCTCCCTCTCTCTACTCTCTCTCTCTCCCTCCCTCCCTCTCTCTCTCCTTCTCTCTCCCTCTCTCTCTCTCTCTCTTTCCCTCTCTCTCTCCTTCTCTCTCCCTCCCTCTCTCTCTCTCTCTCTCTCTCTCTCTCTCTCCCTCCTTCTCTCTCTCCCTCCTTCTCTCCCTCCCTCTCTCTCTCTCTCTCTCTCCAAGCATTTCACATCCCTCCTTATCAGAGAGGCATCAGCGAGCTGCCAATCACGTTTCCCGGCAAGTGCCCGGGTGACTTCCTCAGACCTTGAGTTACAGAGCTACAACAGAGCTGTACAGACTGGAGTTCTGTACTCCAGCGATTGTAGCAGTCCAACAATGGCACTGCCTTTGTGAGGCATCTGACAATGACAGCAAAATCAGGAATTGTTTGGAAATCCGTAATTAAGTCACATACCTTTATCGGCTTTATCTGTAAAGCGTCCTGTAGGTCTTGGAAACCTGTCTTTATTGCCTTTTATTTACCTTCATATGCCATTATCATGAATGTTTGTGGAATAATCGGCAGACTGGAGTTATTTGGTTGTGTTTAGACATGGGCTGCGTTCGTATTAAATTCGCTCTGGAAATCTGATCAGCACTCACGGAATGCCTCTTGTCCGATCAAATTAATTGGTCCCTTTATGACGTTGAAGTCATAAGTGTGCGCTCCAGAGCCCTCAGAGCGAATTTACGAACGCAGACATGATCTTGAGTGCAGCTGACCAAGGCTTTTATACAGTGTTGTTTCCGCTACGTGTTCATTTAAAGGACCGATAAAAACGGATGAACAAACCCAAAAAAAAGACATGATCTTGTACACTGTACTTGTAGTCTAACCATGTTAAACACTAGAACAGCCGTGCCTATTTCACCTACTCTTAGCGTCGCTTCAGGGCTCAAATGACCATAGTCTTTAGAATGGGAAGCTGCTACTTACACACAAATACTTGTAGTTGGCGCCTCTTGTAGCCTAGAGGTTAGCGAGGCCGGCTAGCAATCGGAAAGGTTGCTGGCGTCATATTGTAAGGCTGCTGTTGTGGCCTTGAGCAAGGCAAGTTAACCGCCGATTGCTCCGGGGGGGGGGGGGGCTGAGCTGACCCTGTGCCTTGAGCAAACAATACATTTGTGTTGTACTACTCGACGACAATGACAGGAAGGTTGAATCTAATCTAATCTGAACATTCTTGGCGCAACCAGCCACCGGAGATGCTCGGGCTCAGGCTCAATTAGGCCGC
>NC_137676.1:5113520-5120419 GCF_963989245.1 Nansenia antarctica
CTCTCTCTCTCTGTCTGTATCCTTCCCCCCCTCTCTCTCTCCCTATGTCTCTCTCTCACTCTCTCCTTCTGTCTGTATCCTTCCCCGTCTCTCTCTCTCTCTGTCTCTCTGTCTCTCTCTCTCTGCCTCTCTCTCACTCTCTATATCCTTCCCCCTGTCTCTCTCTCTCTGTCTCTCTCTGTCTCTCTCTCTCTGTCTCTCTCTCTCTCTCTCTCCTCAGATAAGCACTCAATTGCACGGTGCTGAGTAGAGGCTACGCTCATCACAGCCCCTCCTTAACAGTCTCCTCCACATCTGTCTCTGGCGTGGGCAAATTCCACCATCTCTCCTTCAAACAAGCTAATCACCCTCCCTCACTGAGGAACAAATACGACGGGAGATTCATTAAGGCTTGATGAGAGAGAAGGAGGAAGGGAGAGAGAGAGAGAGTGAGAGAGAGGCAAACAGAGAGAGAGAGGAAGGGAGAGAGAGAGAGGCAAACAGAGAGAGAGAGGAAGGGAGAGAGAGAGAGGCAAACAGAGAGAGAGAGGAAGGGAGAGAGAGAGAGAGAGGCAAACAGAGAGAGAGGGAGGAAGGGAGAGAGAGAGGCAAACAGAGAGAGAGGGAGGAAGGGAGAGAGATAGAGAGGCAAACAGAGAGAGAGGGAGGAAGGGAGAGAGAGAGAGGCAAACAGAGAGAGAGGGAGGAAGGGAGAGAGAGAGAGAGGCAAACACAGAGAGAGAGAGAGAGAGGAAGGGAGAGAGAGAGTGAGAGAGGCAAACAGAGAGAGAGAGGCAAACAGAGAGAGAGAGAGGCAAACAGAGAGAGAGAGGCAAACAGAGAGAGAGGGAGGAAGGGAGAGAGAGAGAGGCAAACAGAGAGAGAGAGAGGAAGGGAGAGAGAGAGAGTGAGAGAGGCAAACATAGATAGAGAGGCAAACAGAGAGAGAGAGAGAGAGAGGCAAACAGAGAGAGAGAGAGGGAGAGAGAAAGAGGCAAACAGAGAGAGAGGGAGGAAGGGAGAGAGAGAGATGCAAACAGAGAGAGAGGGAGGAAGGGAGAGAGAGAGTGAGAGAGGCAAACAGAGAGAGAGGGAGGAAGGGAGAGAGAGAGAGAGAGAGAGAGAGAGAGAGAGAGAGAGAGAGAGAGAGAGGGAGGGGGGATAAGGCTTGATTCACGGACCTCCTCTCCTCACTTTAATTGATTCCAACTGTCGGCGGTTGGAAGACAGCGGCGTTCTGATGGATATCTCAGTCCTGATTGGAATTTACGTGCCAGACGTTTCCAATGTTCTCACCGTGCACTAACCCCTGCTTCAGGAGATAAGCTGGGTTGGGGGGGGCGGGGGGGGGCGCGGCGTATTTAGTCTATTTACCACCATGGGAATAGGGATGGGGTGGGGTGGGGGGGTGGGTTTGAGGACCGTTGGTGAAGTATGTGTGCTGTTAATGAGTGTCGTATCATTTCTTGAAATGATAAACTCCTGAAACCAGCTGCTGTGATACTGTGGGTGGGGGGTGGGGGTGGTGGTGGGATGCTGGGGGGGGGGCGCAAACAAAAGCCAAAATTGAATCACCGTGAAACAAGGAGGGGGGGGTGCTTCGTCACAAACCCAGCGAACCCAGTGGACGCGTGCAGCATTTCTCCTCAGCCGTAGCAGCACAGAGAGACAAGTGCGTGAGCTCGTCCCTCCACCACTGGATGATATCATTATGCACAATGTTAGTGTACCAGTCCCTGGCCCGTCCAGACAGACTGAACGCATCGATCGATCTGTGCTCTTCCATAAGACCGCCTTGACTTAATTACCTCTTAATTACTACTTCTTCTTGATTCTTCTTCCTTTCTTACGGAGGCTGAAAGGGCAGTGCTGTCCACCACTCTGCCTCACGCATCCCAGACAGACGCTCCAACGTCAGTCACACAACACACTTTCTTTGTCCTTTTCCATTTAAATGCGATTACGATCGGGGTGTGACGCAGGGGTTAAGTTTAGATCAGATTAGATTAGATTCGACTTAATTGTCATTGTCACAGAGAACACAGTGTAAAAAAAGTACAAAAGTAAAAAAAAAAGTTTAAAAAAAGTACTGAGAGAACAAAATATTACTTTGGCATTTAATTAATTAATTAATTTTGCCATTTAGCAGACGCTTTTATCCAAAGCGACTTACAATTATGAATTACAGGGACATTCCCCCTGGAGTAACTGAGGGCTAAGTGCCTTACCCAAGGGCACACTAGTAGTGGTGTGGCTTCAGGCGGGATTTGAACTCACAACCTTCCGATCCCAAGTCCAACTCACTATCCACTAGACCACCACTACCCTAACCACTACTGCATCTAACCAGATGTCTGCAAAAGACATGATCATGTAGATATGGTATGACAGTATACAGTATTATAGCGAGTATAAACAAACAAATATAAATGAATATATATATAATCGAACAACAAGTTAAGTTCAAACATCCAGAAAGCACTGGTTTTCTCTGGTACCACATGTACAAAAGAAGAGATTTGGTGAGGCTGCATTCTCATTTTATGCACCCAGATTGTGGAACACACTGCCAGTTTACATTAGAGATGCAACCTCAGCAAATATGTTCAAGTCAAGACTAAAAACCCATATTTTTTAATATCGCCTTTAAATGACTAAATTATTAAATTATGATTATATAATGATTGGAGCACTTTGAGCTGCAACGTTTGCAGGAAAAGCGCTATACAAATAAAAAGTTTGTATTATTATTATCCACACCGGGCGTAGCATTTAGCATGCATGACCAGTACAGTACGGTGCTTGGCGGGGAACCTGGCCAGCTTCCTGACTCCCTTTGTCTTAAGTGGTAGATCAGTATGGATTCTGGAACGCACCCAGCGTTTGTTTCCTGTCCTGGACACCAAGATGGCGCCTTCTCTGGCCGCCTCGGTGAGTCGGTGCACATTTCGTTTTGTTTGTTCTTTTAATTCAGTTTATTGCGTTTTAAACGATTTCTGTCTTATCTATTGTTTTTTTATTTATATGTCCTATGCGCCCAACCTCACCAAGTACATTTCCTGTATGGGGAAATATAAGTAAGTAGCTGATGGTTGTAGCCGATGGAACCGATGGTTCTCGAGCCTAACAGCCCTTAGGGGGCAGGAGCCTATCTCCTGTTTCTGTAGCGTGAGGCGGTGGCTTGATGTACAAGTACACCCCCCTGGACGTGACGCTGGTATGTCGCAGGGTCTTACCCCCCAATCCAACCCTTAATGCTGAGTGCCAAGCAGGGAGGCACCGGGTACCATTTTTAAATAGTCTTTGGTACGACTCGGCTAGGGATCGAACTCACGACCTCCCACTCTAACCGCAAGAGGCCACTGGTTAACTGGTTATGTAAATATACTTAAGGCAACACTTAAGTGCTTACCCACGTTCCCCAGGCGCAGGTGCAGCCTCCCCCTGACGGCGGTGTACATGTTGAGAGGGAGGGGGGGCGCGGCGGCGGCCCGGGGGGGGCGGAGCTCAGCAGCACCGTGTCCTCCCCCTCGTAGTCCGTGGTGACCACCTCCAGCTCCTGGGTCACCTGCACCGCCGGCCGGCCCTGCCGCAGCAGATGCTGCTCGACATGGAGCACAGACGGGAGGGGGGGGAGAGGGGACGGGGGGGGGACGGGGGACGGGGAGAGGGGGATCACGGAACACAGACGGGGAGGGGGAGGTGGGAGGAATGGGGGGGGGGGGGGAACACGGAACACAGACGGTGAGGGGTGGGTGGAAGGAAGAGGGGGGGGACGGGACATGGAACACAGACGGGAGAGGAGGGGGGTGAGGGGGGGGTGGGAGGAGGGGTGGTAGGGGATGAGGGGCCGGTGGCGGGATGAGGTATCAGGTTCACAGACACAAACACGAACAAGAGACAGGGACACAAACACAGGGTGGGAAGAGGAGGGGGGGGATGGGGATGGGGGGGTTGGGTATCAAGTTCACAGACACAAACACAAACAAGACACAGGGACACAGACAAAACACGTTTAAGGCCGTCACTCAGAGGCAGTTAAGTCAAGTTCTTTTATTTATTTATTTTTTACAATTAACAAGGGATGTTGTCGTTTTAATGAACAGGGTCAAGATAAAGTATTCAGGTGAACCAGTGGAACGGCCGGCTGTGATTACAAGCACAAGGGGGATCATAGCTTTTCTCTGGTCAAAGGCAAGTGTTTGTTTGAAGATGTGAGTAGTATTGTAATGTCTGAGCTTTCATTTGGCAGTTGGGAATACAGACAGCCTCATAACGAACCGGGGTCGACGAAAACATTGTCTGCTAGAGCTATCGCCTGCGTTTGATAGCGTTTCTTATTCCGTTCCATGCATTACAATTAGCCTGTTGTTGTCCTGCAATTTCTACCTCCACAGGCGCCCCCCCCCCCCCCCCGGAGGTATTACTTTGTGTGTAAGCATCGCTTACATTCCCTCAGTGTACTGTACATGTATCTTATTGTTGTGTGTGTGTGTGTGTGTGTGTGTGTGTGTGTGTGTGTGTGTGTGGTAAGCGTATGATTCTCAGCTCCTCTCTCCCTCTCTCTCTCTCTCTCTCCCCCCCCCTCTCTCTCTAGCATCACTTACATCCCCTCAGTGTCCCTGTACTGTACATTTCTCTACTGTACATAGTCTCTTCTGTTCGCCAGAGTGTTAGAGATTAGCTTTCACTAACGTCGACTCCTATTAAGTGTTAGCGGCTCGTTGGGACTGTCGGGAACGCGTGCTGGAGTGCGTCCAGAGAACCGAAATAATGTGTTTCAACAGGGGACCGCCGGCGGAGGAGCAAGTGCACTTATCTGATGTGCACTTTTATTAGGGGTCAGGGGTCATCTGTATCGATAACGCTGAGTCGTTCCTCATTGCTCGGGTGTCAATTAAGACGCGGCCCCCGTTCGGTCCCGGTCATTCCTGTTCATTCCCCTAAGTGCGCCGCCTCCGTGTGTTGTAAGGCTACGGCCTCACACGACTCTTCACCCTGACTCTTAGCGTTATCGGCTGGACCCCTCAGGGGAAATTAAAAGGATGGGCATCGCCAGGTCACGTGCTGTTACAGTATTATGCAGGGCCGGCCGGCCGCTGGCATAGGCAGTCTGTGAGGTTGATTAGGGCCACAACCGCTCGGGGGGGGGGGGGGGGCAGGGGGACCACACGTGCATTATGTCTATTTAGCACAAGCTAGCTAACACCCGTCAATCAAAAACACCGCTAATGACCCCCCCCCCAAACCGTCTACGAAACAACCGTCAATCAAAACTGATCTCTCTCTCTCTCTCTCTCTCTCTCTCTCTCTCTCTCTTCTCTCTCTCTCTCTCTCTCTCTCTCTCTCTCTCTCTCTCTCTCTCTCTCTCTCTCTCTCTCTCCTCTCTCTCTCTCTCTCTCTCTCTCTCTCTCTCTCTCTCTCTCTCTCTCTCTCTCTCTCTCTCTCTCTCTCTCTCTCTCTCTCTCTCTCTCTCTCTCTCTCTCTCGGGCAAGACACTGAACCCCAAATTGCTCCCAGTGAGCCGGCCGGCGCCTTGCATGGCAGCTTGCCGCCATTGGTGTGTGAATGCGTGCGTGAATGGGTGAATGAGAGGCCGTTGTAAAGCGCCTTGGGTAAAGGCGTTATATGAGTGCAGTCCATTTACCATTTACCATTCTCCTCTCTCACCTTGAGCCCCAGGGCGGTGGAGCCTATGAGCAGCAGTGATTGGCTGTCCCACACGTCCACCTGCAGGCTGTGCAGCGCCAGGTAGCGCAGGAACCAGCGCCGCTCCCCGGGCTTCAGGAAGGACCCGTCCACACGGAACTGCAGCTGCAGGCCTGGGGAGCCTGGAGGGGGGGGGGGGAGACACACAGGTGAGGAGGGGGGAGGAGACACACGGGTGAGGAGGGGGGAGGAGGGGGGGACGGGGACCAGGGGGTGAGGAGGGGGGGAGGACCGGAGACACCAGGGGGGTGAGGAGGGGAGGACACACAGGTGAGGAGGGGGGAGGAGGACCAGGGGGTGATGGGGAGGGGACACCACACACCAGGGGGTGAGGAGGGGGGAGAGGGGACACCACACAGCAGGGGGTGAGGAGGGGGGATGACACCACACAGCAGGGGGTGAGAAGGGGGGAGGACAGGAGACAGCAGGGGGTGAGGAGGGGGGGGAGGACACACAGCAGGGGGGGAGGAGAGGGGGGGAGGACACCACACAGCAGGGGGTGAGGGAGGGGGGGAGGACAGGAGACAGCAGGGGGTGAGGAGGGGGGGAGGACAGGAGACAGCAGGGGGGTGAGGAGGGGGGAGGACAGGAGACACCAGGGGGTGAGGAGGGGGGGGGACACACAGCAGGGGGTGAGGAGGGGGGGGGGAGGACACACAGCAGGGGGTGAGGAGGGGGGGGAGGACAGGAGACAGCAGGGGGTGAGGAGGGGGGAGGACAGGAGACAGCAGGGGGGTGAGGAGGGGGGAGGACACCACACACACACTCACTCACACACACACACACACACACACACACACACACACACCCCCCCACACACACACACACACACGTGTCCCTTGTTCGGCCAGCCTGAGGTAAATCAATGCAGAAGTGTGTTAGCCATGCTGTGTTAGCGTTAGTGACCTGCCACACATGCCTGCCACACACCTAACACGGCGCAACACGGAACAGCCTCCTTTAATTCCCACTGATCCCTGTAACCATGACGCTACGACGGCGGTTGTTCGGTGTTTAGTTCACAAAACTTCAGTCCTGCTTAAAGCCACAGCTAGCGTGATATCCCTTCAAACGGAATCGCTAAATGAGAAAGATGTTTCCGGGAAGGAAGCGTTGAGAGGAACAAGGTGGTTCGGAGGTATGGGCTACCTACGTGAGACTTGGCTGGTACTCAGCTGATGTCACTTCTACACAAACCGCACACACGTGCA
>NC_137676.1:5120619-5153119 GCF_963989245.1 Nansenia antarctica
TTCTGATGGATTTCTGTGATTTCATGTCGTACTGTTAAAAGCTTCAATCCATGCGCCTCCTGGTGGACGCAGACAGAAGCGCACCGTGGCACGCTTACAGAGGAGTGTTAAACCATCTCTCGTGTGCTCAGGCCCCGTGGAACCTTCCCAGTTCCAGACTAATTGAGTTTAGCGCCGCGGCCTCTGTGTAAAGGCTGTCCGCGGGAATTTCCACATAATCTATTTGGCTCCATTCGTATCATCGCTATTACTACTAATTAATTAATTGTCAAATGCGCACTGGGCGGTTATTAAAAAAACGGATCTCATTTGATATTTCCTCTCTTTTCTCATTCGGGATATGACAGTTGACTGCCAATCCAAACAAGGCTAATTCTGATGAATACCCCACAGGAGCAGGCAGAAGACATGATCAACGGAGAGATGGTTGCCTAACCGAGGGGGAGTTTCAGAAGCGTATAGGAACGTCGACTATTATGACAGACTGAATCCAAATGGCATATGGCATATACAGGTGTTGATAACACTGGCAGCAAAACATAATTAGTTTGTTCTCGGCCATTCCTTTCTTTACTCTTTCAACGCTCACCATCTTTCCTCTGTGCTGCTCCTTCTCTCTCTCTCTCTCTCTCTGTCTGTATCCTTCCCCCGCTCTCTCTCTCCCTATGTCTCTCTCTCACTCTCTCCTTCTGTCTGTATCCTGTCCCCTGTCTCTCTCTCTCTCCATCTGCCTCTCTCTCACTCTCTATATCCTTCCCACTGTCTCTCTCTCTCTGTCTCTCTCTCTCTCTGTCTCTCTCTCTCTGTCTCTCTCTCTCTGTCTCTCTCTCTCTCTGTCTCTCTCTCTCTGTCTCTCTGTCTCTTCTCTCTCTCTCCTCAGATAAGCACTCAATTGCACGGTGCTGAGTAGAGGCTACGCTCATCACAGCCCCTCCTTAACAGTCTCCTCCACATCTGTCTCTGGCGTGGGCAAATTCCACCATCTCTCCTTCAAACAAGCTAATCACCCTCCCTCACTGAGGAACACAATACGACGGGAGATTCATTAAGGCTTGATGAGAGAGAAGGAGGAAGGGAGAGAGAGAGAGAGTGAGAGAGAGGCAAACAGAGAGAGATAGGAAGGGAGAGAGAGAGAGAGAGGCAAACAGAGAGAGAGAGGCAAACAGAGAGAGAGGGAGGAAGGGAGAGAGATAGAGAGGCAAACAGAGAGAGAGGGAGGAAGGGAGAGAGAGAGGCAAACAGAGAGAGAGAGAGGAAGGGAGAGAGAGAGAGTGAGAGAGAGAGGCAAACAGAGAGAGAGAGGAAGGGAGAGAGAGAGAGAGGCAAACAGAGAGAGAGAGAGAGAGAGGCAAACAGAGAGAGAGAGGAAGGGAGAGAGAGAGAGAGAGTGAGAGAGAGGCAAACAGAGAGAGAGGAAGGGAGAGAGAGAGAGGCAAACAGAGAGAGAGAGAGAGGCAAACAGAGAGAGAGAGGAAGGGAGAGAGAGAGAGAGGCAAACAGAGAGAGAGGGAGGAAGGAGGAGAGAGAGAGAGAGGCAAACAGAGAGAGAGGGAGGAAGGGAGAGAGAGAGGCAAACAGAGAGAGAGGGAGGAAGGGAGAGAGAGAGAGAGGCAAACAGAGAGAGAGGGAGGAAGGGAGAGAGAGAGAGGCAAACAGAGAGAGAGAGAGGAAGGGAGAGAGAGAGTGAGAGAGGCAAACAGAGAGAGAGAGAGAGAGGCAGAGAGAGAGAGAGAGGCAAACAGAGAGAGAGAGAGAGGCAAACAGAGAGAGAGGGAGGAAGGGAGAGAGAGAGAGGCAAACAGAGAGAGAGAGAGGAAGGGAGAGAGAGAGAGAGAGTGAGAGAGGCAAACATAGAGAGAGAGGCAAACAGAGAGAGAGAGAGGCAAACAGAGAGAGAGAGGGAGAGAGAGAGAGGCAAACAGAGAGAGAGGGAGGAAGGGAGAGAGAGATGCAAACAGAGAGAGAGGGAGGAAGGGAGAGAGAGAGTGAGAGAGGCAAACAGAGAGAGAGGGAGAAGGGGAGAGAGAGAGAGAGAGAGAGAGAGAGAGAGAGAGAGAGAGAGAGAGAGAGAGAGAGAGAGAGAGAGGGGGATAGAGGCTTGATTCACGGACCTCCTCTCCTCACTTTAATTGATTTCAACTGTCGGCGGTTGGAAGACAGCGGCGTTCTGATGGATATCTCAGTCCTGATTGGAATTTACGTGCCAGACGTTTCCAATGTTCTCACCGCGCACTAACCCCTGCTTCAGGAGATAAGCTGGGTTGGGGGGGGGGGGGGGGGGGGGGGGGGGCGCGGCGCATTTAGTCTATTTACCACCATGGGAATAGGGATGGGGTGGGGTGGGGGGGTGGGTTTGAGGACCGTCGGTGAAGTATGTGTGCTGTTAATGAGTGTCGTATCATTTCTTGAAATGATAAACTCCTGAAACCAGCTGCTGTGATACTGTGGGTGGGGGGTGGGGGGGGGGGCGCAAACAAAAGCCAAAATTGAATCACCGTGAAACAAGGAGGGGGAGTGCTTCGTCACAAACCCAGCGAACCCAGTGGACGCGTGCAGCATTGCTCCTCAGCCGTCGCAGCACAGAGAGACAAGTGCGTGAGCACGTCCCTCCACCACTGGATGATATCATTATGCACAATGTTAGTGTACCAGTCCCTGGCCCGTCCAAACCGTCCAGACAGACTGAACGCATCGATCGATCTTTGCTCTTCCGTAAGACCGCCGTGACTTAATTACCTCTTAATTACTACTTCTTCTTGATTATTCTTCCTTTCTTACGGAGGGCTGAAAGGGCAGTGCTGTCCACCACTCTGCCTCATGCATCCCAGACAGACGCTCCAACGTCAGTCACACAACACACTTTCTTTGTCCTTTTCCATTTAAATGCGATTGCGATCGGGGTGTGACGCAGGGGTTAAGTTTAGATCAGATTAGATTAGATTCGACTTAATTGTCATTGTCACAGGAGAACACAGTGTAAAAAAAGTACAAAAGTAAAAAAAAAGAAGTTTTTAAAAAGTACTGAGAGAACAAAATAGTACTTTGGCATCTAACCAGATGTCTGCAAAAGACATGATCATGTAGATATGGTATGACAGTATACGGTATTACAGCGAGTATAAACAAACAAATATAAATGAATATATATATATATATATATAATCGAACAACAATTTAAGTTCAAACATCCAGAAAGCACTGGTTTTCTCTGGTACAAAAGAAGATTTGGTGAGACTGCATTCTCATTTTATGCACCCAGATTGTGGAATGCACTGCCAGTTTACCTTAGAGATGCAACCTCAGCAAATATGTTCAAGTCAAGAGTCAAGGACTCTTTTTAAATATCGCCTTTAAATGACTAAATTATTAAATTATGATTATATAATGATTGGAGCACTTTGAGCTGCAACGTTTGCAGGAGAAAAGCGCTATACAAATAAAAAGTTAGTATTATTATTATCCACACCGGGCGTAGCATTTAGCATGCATGACCAGTACAGTACGGTGCTTGGCGGCGAACCTGGCCAGCTTCCTGACTCCCTTTGTCTTAAGTGGTAGATCAGTATGGATTCTGGAACGCACCCAGCGTTTGTTTCCTCTCCTGGACACCAAGATGGCGCCTTCTCTGGCCGCCTCGGTGAGTCTGTGCGCATTTCGTTTTGTTTGTTCTTTTAATTCAGTTTATTGCGTTTTAAACTATTTCTGTCTTATCTATTGTTTTTTTATTTATATGTCCTATGCGCCCAACCTCACCAAGTAAATTTCCTGTATGGGGAAATATAAGTAAGTAGCCGATGGTTGTAGCCGATGGAACCGATGGTTCTCGAGCCTAACAGCCCTTAGGGGGCAGGAGCCTATCTCCTGTTTCCGTAGCGTGAGGCGGTGGCTTGATGTACAAGTACACCCCCCTGGACGTGACGCTGGTATGTCGCAGGGTCTTACCCCCCAATCCAACCCTTAATGCTGAGTGCCAAGCAGGGAGGCACCGGGTACCATTTTTAAATAGTCTTTGGTACGACTCGGCCAGGGATCGATCTCACGACCTCCCACTCTAACCGCAAGAGGCCACTGGTTAACTGGTTCTGTAAATATACTTAAGGCAACACTTAAGTGCTTACCCATGTTCCCCAGGCGCAGGTGCAGCCTCCCCCTGACGGCGGTGTACATGTTGAGAGGGAGGGGGGCGCGGCGGCGGCCCGGGGGGGCAGAGCTCAGCAGCACCGTGTCCTCCCCCTCGTAGTCCGTGGTGACCACCTCCAGCTCCTGGGTCACCTGCACCGCCGGCCGGCCCTGCCGCAGCAGATGCTGCTCGACATGGAGCACAGACGGGAGGGGGGGGAGAGGGGACGGGGGACGGAGAGGGGGACACGGAACACAGACGGGGAGGGGGAGGTGGGAGGAATGGGGGGGGGGGGGGAAACACGGAACACAGACGGTGAGGGGTGGGTGGGAGGAAGAGGGGGGGGGGGGGGACATGGAACACAGACGGGAGAGGAGGGGGGTGAGGGGGGGTGGGAGGAGGGGTGGTAGGGGATGAGGGGCCGGTGGCGGGATGAGGTATCAGGTTCACAGACACAAACACAAACAAGAGACAGGGACACAAACACAGGGTGGGAAGAGGGGGGGGATGGGGGATGGGGGGGTGGATGGGGGGGTTGGGTATCAAGTTCACAGACACAAACACAAACAAGACACAGGGACACAGACAAAACGAGTTTAAGGCTGTCACTCAGAGGCAGTTAAGTCAAGTTATTTTATTTATTTATTTTTTTACAATTAACAAGGGATGTTGTTGTTTTAATGAACAGGGTCAAGATAAAGCATTCAGGTGAACCGGTGGAACGGCTGGCTGTGATTACAAGCACAAGGGGGATCATAGCTTCTCTCTGGTCAAAGGCAAGTGTTTGTTTGAAGATGTGAGTATTGTAATGTCTGAGCTTTCATTTGGCAGTTGGGAATACAGACAGCCTCATAACGAAACCGGGTCGACGAAAACATTGTCTGCTAGCTATCGCCTGTGTTTGATGCCGTTTCTTATTCCGTTCCATGCATTACAATTAGCCTGTTGTTGTCCTGCAATTTCTACCTCCACAGGCGCCCCCCCCCTCGGAGGTATTACTTTGTGTGTAAGCATCGCTTACATTCCCTCAGTGTACTGTACATGTATCTTATTGTTGTGTGTGTGTGTGTGTGTGTGTGTGTGTGTGTGGTAAGTGTATGATTCTCAGCTCCTCTCTCCCTCTCTCTCTCTCCCCCCCCCTCTCTCTCTAGCATCACTTACATCCCCTCAGTGTCCTGTACTGTACATTTCTCTACTGTACATAGTCTCTTCTGTTCGCCAGAGTGTTAGAGATTAGCTTTCACTAACGTCGACTCCTATTAAGTGTTAGCGGCTCGTTGGGACTGTCGGGAACGCGTGCTGGAGTGCGTCCAGAGAACCGCAATAATGTGTTTCAACAGGGGACCGCCGGTGGAGGAGCAAGTGCACTTTATCTGATGTGCACTTTTATTAGGGGTCAGGGGTCATCTGTATCGATAACGCTGAGTCGTTCCTCATTGCTCGGGTGTCAATTAAGACGCGGCCCCCGTTCGGTCCCGTTCATTCTCGCTCATTCCCCTAAGTGCGCCGCCTCCGTGTGTTGTAAGGCTACGGCCTCACACGACTCTTCACCCTGACTCTTAGCGTTATCGGCTGGACCCCTCAGGGGAAATTAAAAGGATGGGCATCGCCAGGTCGCGTGCTGTTACAGTATTATGCAGGGCCGGCCGGCCGCTGGCATAGGCAGTCTGTGAGGTTGTTTAGGGCCACAACCGCTCGGGGGGGGGGGGGGGGGGGGGGCAGGGGGACCACACGTGCATTATGTCTATTTAGCACAAGCTAGCTAACACCCGTCAATCAAAAACACCGCTAATGACCCCCCCCAAACCGTCTACGAAACAACCGTCAATCAAAACTGATCTTTCTGTCTCTCCCTCTCCCTCCCTCCCTCCCTCCGTCCTCCCTCTCTCTCTCTTTCTCTCTCTCTCTCTCTCTCTTTCTCTCTCTCTCTCTCTCTCTCTCTCTCTTTCTCTCTCTCTCTCTCTCTCTCTCTCTCTCTCTCTCTCTCTCTCTCTCTCTCTCTCTCTCTCTCTTTCTCTCCCTCCCTCCCTCCCTCTCTCTCTCTCTCTCTCTTTCTCTCTCTCTCTCTCTCTCTTCTCTCTCTCTCTCTCTCTCTCTCTCTCTCTCATCCTTGGGCAAGACACTGAACCCCAAATTGCTCCCAGTGAGCGGGCCGGCGCCTTGCATGGCAGCTTGCCGCCATTGGTGTGTGAATGCGTGCGTGAATGGGTGAATGAGAGGCCGTTGTAAAGCGCCTCGGGTAAAGGCGTTATATGAGTGCAGTCCATTTACCATTGACCATTCTCCTCTCTCACCTTGAGCCCCAGGGCGGTGGAGCCTATGAGCAGCAGTGATTGGCTGTCCCACACGTCCACCTGCAGGCTGTGCAGCGCCAGGTAGCGCAGGAACCAGCGCCGCTCCCCGGGCTTCAGGAAGGACCCGTCCACGCGGAACTGCAGCTGCAGGCCTGGGGAGCCTGGAGGGGGGGGGGGGGGAGACACACAGGTGAGGAGGGGGGAGGAGGGGGGGGGGGAGGAGACACACGGGTGAGGAGGGGGGGACGGGGACCAGGGGGTGAGGAGGGGGGAGGACCGGAGACACCAGGGGGTGAGGAGGGGAGGACACACAGGTGAGGAGGGGGGAGGAGGACCAGGGGGTGATGGGGAGGGGACACCACACACCAGGGGGTGAGGAGGGGGGAGGGGACACCACACAGCAGGGGGTGAGGAGGGGGGAGGACAGGAGACAGCAGGGGGTGAGGAGGGGGGAGGACAGGAGACAGCAGGGGGTGAGGAGGGGGGAGGACAGGAGACAGCAGGGGGTGAGGAGGGGGGGAGGACAGGGGACAGCAGGGGGTGAGGAGGGGGGGAGGACAGGAGACAGCAGGGGGTGAGGAGGGGGGAGGACAGGAGACAGCAGGGGGGGGGAGGACACACAGCAGGGGGTGAGGAGGGGGGGAGGACACACAGCAGGGGGTGAGGAGGGGGGAGGACAGGAGACACCAGGGGGTGAGGAGGGGGGAGGACAGGAGACAGCAGGGGGTGAGGAGGGGGGAGGACAGGAGACAGCAGGGGGGGTGAGGACACACAGCAGGGGGTGAGGAGGGGGGGGGGACACCACACAGCAGGGGGTGAGGAGGGGGGAGGACAGGAGACAGCAGGGGGTGAGGAGGGGGGAGGACAGGAGACAGCAGGGGGTGAGGAGGGGGGAGGACAGGAGACAGCAAGGGGTGAGGAGGGGGGAGGACACCACACACACACTCACTCACACACACACACACACACACCCCCACACACACCCCCCCCCCCCCACACACACACACGTGTCCCTTGTTCGGCCAGCCTGAGGTAAATAAATGCAGAAGTGTGTTAGCCATGCTGTGTTAGCGTTAGTGACCTGTGACATGCCTGCCACACACCTAACACGGCGCAACACGGAACAGCCTCCTTTAATTCCCAGCACTGATCCCTGTAACCATGACGCTACGACGGCGGTTGTTCGGTGTTTAGTTCACAAAACATCAGTCCTGCTTAAAGCCACAGCTAGCTGTTGATATCCCTTCAAACGGAATCGCTAAATGAGAAAGATGTTTCCGGAAGGAAGCGTTGAGGAGAACAAGGTGGTTCGGAGGTATGGGCTACCTACGTGGTACTAGCTGATGTCACTTCTACACAAACCGCACACACGTGCACACACACACACACACACACACACACACGGTTAGGTTACCCTGGTTCAAACACAGCGCTTTATGAACACACAGTCTAACGGTCTAACGAACACATCATTAAAACAGCGGATTTCAGACACTCCCATCCACAATCAGCGTGCTGCTTCTACCAGTGTACCAAACCCTCTAGGGGTTACAAAAAGAAAACCTTACTCTTGAAAAAAGAAAAATCATCAAATAAATAAATAACTCCCCACAAAAAAGGAGATCATAAGGAAGTGACGCGGCCTTGAACTATGAAAAAATAATGAGCCTAGCGTGGTGACAGTGTTGCTGGTGTGATTAAACGAAAAAAGGAAAGAAAGAGAGAAAAAGCCCAACACGTTCGTTCTCCTGGTGACGCGCAGCCTCAGACAGAACCCCGGGGCCTGGCGCTGCGCCACCGCGGCCGTGACGACGCGTCAGAGGTGACGTCAGCGCCGCCGCTACATATCTGCATGCATCTTTCATCATGTGGTTAATGCTACGGTACAGAACGGTCTGGGATAAAAGCTTTGATGAAAGAGAGAGAGGGGATGGGAGGAGGGGGGGGGAGGACTTAATACTTGGAGACTTACCCCCCCACCACCCCACCTCTCCATCCCCCCCTCCACCTCTCCCTCTCTCCCTCCCCTTCCTCCTTCCCCTCCACCTCTCCCTCCCTCTCTTCCCCTCCATCTCTCCCTCCTTCCCCTCCACCTCTCCCTCCCTCTCTTCCCCTCCATCTCTCCCTCCCTCCTTCCCCTCCACCTCTCCCTCCCTCCTTCCCCTCCACCTCTCCCTCCCTCTCTTCCCCTCCACCTCTCCCTCCCTCTCTTCCCCTCCATCTCTCCCTCCCTCCCTCCTTCCCCTCCACCTCTCCCTCCCTCCCTCCCTCCCTCCTAACACCCCACTGACTCTCTCTGCTCGGGCCCATTAATTCTCCCAGCATGCCTAGAGCCTGTGTGTGCCGTGCGGTGGGAGTTGACAGGCGGGGGAGGCTGACATGCCTGGGCTGAAGGCAAGAGAGAGAGGGGGGGGGGGGGGGGGAGAGAGGGGAGGTGGGGGGGAGAGAGGGGAGGTGGGGGGGAGAGAGAGGGAGGGAGAGAGAGAGGGGGAGAGAGAGAGAGAGGGGAGAGAGAGGGGAGAGAGAGAGAGAGAGAGAGAGAGAGGGAGAGGGGGGGGAGAGGGGAGAGAGAGAGAGAGAGAGAGAGGGAGAGGGGGGGGAGAGAGAGGGGGAGAGAGGGTGGGGGGGAGAGAGAGCGGGTGGGGGGAGAGGGAGGGAGAGAGAGGGAGAGGGGGAGAGGGGGGGAGAGAGAGGGAGAGAGAGGGAGAGGGGGAGAGGGAGAGAGAGGAGGTGGGGGGGAGAGAGGGGAGGTGGGGGGGAGAGAGAGGAGGTGGGGGAGAGAGAGAGAGGGGGAGAGAGGGTGGGGGGGAGAGAGAGGGGGTGGAGAGAGAGGGGGAGAGAGAGAGGGAGAGGGGGAGAGAGAGAGAGGGGGGGGAGAGAGAGAGAGGGGGAGAGAGAGAGAGGGGGGAGAGAGATGGGGGGAGAGAGAGGGGAGAGAGAGAGAGAGAGAGGGTGTGGGGGGAGAGAGAGGGGGAGAGAGAGAGGGGGAGAGGGGAGAGAGAGGGGGGTGAGAGAGAGAGAGAGGGGAGAGAGAGAGAGAGAGAGGGTGTGGGGGGAGAGAGAGGGGGAGAGAGAGAGGGGGAGAGGGGAGAGAGAGGGGGGTGAGAGAGAGAGAGAGGGAGAGAGAGAGGCTCACAGTAGTGCATGGCTGACTCCTCATTCAGAAGAGTTTTGTACACAGTAGGGGGTCGCGGGGGGGATTAGAGCATCATACAGCACACACTCACACACACTCACACACATACACATACACATGAGGACCATCCTGTACTAATGGCCTAGACTGGAGTGCAGCGCTTACAGAGACTGTGTAGAGGAGGGGGGGGGCTCAGCTGGGCTTACAGTGTATTCATAGCTTTCAGTCACGTGGTTTCTTCCCTAGCAACCACCAACCTGACGGGCAAAAAGTATCATAGCAACATCGCTCAACATGGCTGCCTACTATTTAGACCACCTCACCCATGAAGAACTTTCAAGATACACGACGGTGATAGGAGTGGAGGATTGACACCATTCAAATAGTGTTGGATTCCCTGTCTTCTACTCTATCCGGACACGTTGGAATTATTATCATAACCCCCGGAGAATCAAAGTTATTGACCTGCAAAGGGTGCCTCCTTGACCGGCTTTTCCCGTGAATAACACCGGTTATGGAGGTGGTACACACATAATACTATTATTGCTAAATTCACCATCAGTATACGGTCATTTTGAGCCCTTAACCACCGCGCTGACACCCCGAGAAGATATACTTTTAATACGAAACTCGATCAACCGGGCGTTCACCGGCTGCTGGACGAAACTCCCAACTCCCGCTGTCAGCGAGGGAGGGAATATTTATATCCGGGAATTCGCTCCTTGCTGTGTCCACGGTGATAGGAGTGGAGGATTGACACCATTCAAATAGTGTTGGATTCCCTGTCTTCTACTCTATCCGGACACGTTGGAATTATTATCATAACCCCCGGAGAATCAAAGTTATTGACCTGCAAAGGGTGCCTCCTTGACCGGCTTTTCCCGTGAATAACACCGGTTATGGAGGTGGTACAAACATAAGACTATTATTGCTAAATTCACCATCAGTATACGGTCATTTTGAGCCCTTAACCACCGCGCTGACACCCCGAGAAGATATACTTTTAATATGAAACTCGATCAACCGGGCGTTCACCGGCTGCTGGACGAAACTCCCAACTCCCGCTGTCAGCGAGCGAGGGAATATTTATATCCGGGAATTCGCTCCTTGCTGTGTCCACGGTGATAGGAGTGGAGGATTGACACCATTCAAATAGTGTTGGATTCCCTGTCTTCTACTCTATCCGGACACGTTGGAATTATTATCATAACCCCCGGAGAATCAAAGTTATTGACCTGCAAAGGGTGCCTCCTTGACCGGCTTTTCCCGTGAATAACACCGGTTATGGAGGTGGTACAAACATAAGACTATTATTGCTAAATTCACCATCAGTATACGGTCATTTTGAGCCCTTAACCACCGCGCTGACACCCCGAGAAGATATACTTTTAATATGAAACTCGATCAACCGGGCGTTCACCGGCTGCTGGACGAAACTCCCAACTCCCGCTGTCAGCGAGCGAGGGAATATTTATATCCGGGAATTCGCTCCTTGCTGTGTCCACGGTGATAGGAGTGGAGGATTGACACCATTCAAATAGTGTTGGATTCCCTGTCTTCTACTCTATCCGGACACGTTGGAATTATTTTCCTAACCCACGGGAAATCAAAGTTATTAACCCGCAAAAAGTGGGTTTTGCCCGTGGGTTTTGCCCGCAAAAAGTGCCTTTTGCCCGTCAGGTGGGCGTTTCCACTATGCTGTGACGTCACATGAAAGCTATGAATAGAAGACTCACATGTACACAGCAGGGGGGGAGCTGAGAATCATACACCTAGCACACACACACACACACACACACAAGAATAAGAGACATGTACAGTACAGTACACTGGGGGATTGTAAGCAATGCTTACACACGCACGCACACACGCGCACACACACACACACGCACACGCACACACACGCACACGCGCACGCGCACACACATACACACACACACACAGGGTGCGAAATAAGGGGGAGCTCGGGGAGCTATAGCTCCCCTAGTGGTGACATGAGCTCCCCTGGAAACATGGTTTGTGAAATTTTGGGGGAGCTCTAAAATATTCCAAATTGCGATGGATTTATTCCAAGTTGTGACGGATTTTACCTGGTGTAATATGATTTGTAGAGGCATACAATCTATTTTGATGTTGGTATTAGGTATATAAATGATATATAATAGCCTATATAGCCTACATATAGGCCTTTATTGGCTACAACTATGCGACAGTAACTTGCAGCGGGGTGCACTGACGCTGAACCCCTCATAGTGATAAGTAGGTGGACAACGCGTGGTGCTGAAATAGCCGACATGCGGTGTGTGGTTTGAAAAAAGTAACGCCAGCTCAGTAAATAATTCAAACTTAATGTTTACTTATAGGCTATGTGAATGTGACTGCACCACACATGTGAACAGTAACAAAGCAAATGCAGTTTAATTTTATGAAAAACATTGACAACTAAATCGGCGCAAAAAAAAAAAAGAAGCTGAATCCGCTTAGCCTATATGATCCTGAAAAACATTTAATGACAGAGCAAACACGCTACATTACTAGGGATAATAATTCCAATGAGCCATTCATTAAAAATAGAAGAAAAAAATATTAGGCTATTAAATCTCACTTAATGAGAAAACATCTCCCATCGGTCACTATTTGTTGGCTATCTGGTGATATGGACGTCTTTGAGTGTCTAGAAAAGCGCTATAAGTCTAATGTATTATTATTATTTATTATTATTATGGACGTCACTTTAATCCGGCAGTTCTCAAGGTTTTTATGCACCAATCGATTCCTCTAGTCCGTCTTTATCGCATTCATTGATGAAAAGGACAACTCGCATGTATAGGTGGAAGGGAACATTCATTGTGAGCACGGAAAATGTGAGTCTCACAACGGCTTTGCATTGATGAAACCAGGTAGGATGAACGCATAGTTCGCTGTCCATTCCTGTTTAAATGCCCTGTTTCCACCGTCAACTTTCCTCTTTAGACCTTTGGAGAGTGACATTATGTTTCTCTTGCTAGCTAGCAGGTTAAATGTTTAGCTAACTTCACCCGGCACCAAACAACCAATCCAATAATAATGTGACCTTGTAAGTCTGGGAGGAGGGGGGAATCATTATCAGAATAAAACTATGTTAAATAATTATTAGAATAAGTTAGTCTGCGCTACATCGTCAGTCCACACATTTATTATTCAAAACTATGGAAAAGGGTGAAACTACGTTGTTGAGAATCACAACACAACACTCGCTAGTCAAGCCGAAATACAGCAGCGAAATGGATTGGACTGCTACCTAGTTAACTAGAACACTACTTTACATTGTTACCTAGTTAACTAGAACACTACTTTACATTGTTACCTAGTTAACTAGAACACTACTTTACATTGTTACCTAGTTAACTAGAACACTACTGTACATTGTTTAGCAGGCTCACAAAACAAGCCGTGTTAGTTGACTAGCGATGTGTCATTGATTTTCGACAACGTGGAAATGTATTCACATTTTTCGAAAGAAAAGTCAAAGCATTAGAACGTAGAACGGAAAATCGCACGCGCGCTTTGCGCACGGAAAGCCACCGGCCCTGATTTGGCCAGAATTTTTTTTTCCGCCAGGATTTTTTTTTTTTCTTTAATCCCTGGGCTCCCCCGCACACCGTGATTTAATTCGCACACTGCACACACACACACACACACACACACACACACACACACACAGCAGATCAGGGTGAATCCAAAGGCTCACAGGTGAGATTATGAACCCAATGTAGAGGAGTGACATGAGGATCCTAGCTCCTGTTCAGCACATGCAGCAGTATGTTTGGTACCTGTACTATATCAATGACAATAAAGACCATTCATTCATTCATTCACATGCAGCAGTATGACAGTATGACAGTATGACAGTATGTCACTTCCTACACTCATTAGACACAGAGGAGACTGTGCTGACACCTCCAGTCAACAGGTACATACAGGAGAAACATAGGGGTGAACCTAGCTACTGTGCATACATGAAAATACCTCCTTATGTGAACAACACACAGTAGTAAGTAAGTAAGTCATGTTTATTTATATAGCACATTATACAACGACAAAAACAGCCGCCCCAAAGTGCTTAACAGAAAACACTAGTAAAAGAGAAAAAAAACTGATAAAATACACTAAAAACAAGGTGCAATACAAAATACAAGTGCCTAAATAAAAGTACAACAAGTGCAGTGTCGTCGGGAGGCAGGCTCACCTCAGGTCAAAGCCCAGGGAGAAAAGGTGTGTTTAAGCTCATTTGTAAGGTCGCTGTAAACCGCACGAACACATAATAAATTGAGGGCAGAAGATACCTAATTTAATAACACGATGAGTCCTCAGACTGGAAGACAGACAGAGCAAGGAGGAGGTGATGTCAGGACACTGGAGACACTAGACAGAGGGGTGTTTAGGCCTCCAGCTAACTCCTTTTGAGTGCCATCCAGCACCTACCCCCCCCCCTCCCCCCCCCTCCCCCCGCCAGGATAAACACCCACCGCTCCCGTGACCTGGCTGTAAATTGCCTCACCCAATCCCCCTTTTTCTCTCCCACCACAACTCTTTTTCTTAGCCTGGGAAAATAGCCGCACTCCGTTACACCTCCCTGATTCAGGAGTCATTGAAACTGGGTTTTGGTCAAAAACTATTTTGGCGAAAAAAACCACCCCAGCCCACATGGTTTTCTGATCTGATCTGGTCCAGGTACTTTTCTAGTCTGAGGGCTGAGCATCGCCCCGATCGGATCATAGTCAGGCTGAATCAGTGAAGTGGACCCGTACAGCTTTGTCCAGGATTGACTGAGGATTTCCGAGACTGGCACTCTCACACCACTGTGGTCTTAAGCTAAAAATAGGAATGTTATTTCGTCCACCTGCCTGCCCGCCTGCCCGCCCCCCCCCAAAAACGTACCAGGGTGAAATAGAGGTGAGGTAAATCCTGGAGATGCACCGATGCGATAGTGAGCGGTGATCATCGTGGACGATATGGGGGCCTAAAATGCTGGATTTGGGGGATATATTTCCCCGATACATGTGTCGGTCGACGTGTGTTGTTGACTGACGGCTTTACAGCCGAGGTGGGTTCACGAACCGATTCGGAGACGACAATAAGAGACCGTGTCTGAGGTCTGGCGTGACTCGAGACAGACACCAATAAAACTGTCTGTTGCAACATTTACAAGGTGACGGAGTCAAGCGGTGGCAGAGGCATTTCAATTTTTTTTTTAAAAGAGGCTTTTTATTTTTATCGGATTGGCACTCGGTATTGGAATACTGATAAACTCAGTACTCAGAATCGGTATTGAAATAAATAAGTGGTGCGAGGAACACAGTCTCGTGTAGAGAGAGAGAGAGAACTCTAGAGCACACAGAAGCGCGAGCAGCACAAAATATGAACATACCTATGCGTGTAGGAATGAATCAACTGTTTCCGTGTGATGCGAAACGTTCTTCAAACATGGCAGAAAGGACAAGGCTAGGGTGTGTCGTCTAGGGAGTGATAAATATATGCCATTTAGCTGACGCTTTTATCCAAAGTGACTTACACCACTGCAGCGAGTGCATACATTTTTCATTACATACAGTCCCAGTGGGAATGGAACCCAAAATGTTGCTAGCGCAATGTTCTACCGACTGAGAGCCACAGAGGAGCACTCAGGAGTGCAGTGGGGGGGTGTGTGGGGGGATCAAGGGCGTTGTTGTTCAATATCACACTCCTTCAGCAGACGTGACATCTCCTCTGTTTCATTGGGTGCCTCGGTAAACAAACTCATCCATCAAGAAGGAGTTGGAGGTGTGGATCGCTGGATGGGAGATGATCTGAAGGTCAGAAACTATGACCAGGGCCCTGATTTTGTCCTGACATGCATGTGACTTGATTATGAACAACTCCAGGCCCTACCTTATACTATACCTATATGGTTCCAGCAGTTCCAACTCATTCAACCTTTGTTGACAACAAACAACGAAATGTTTCGAGCAATTAGGGCTTGTGCCTTGCTCATGGAAACAACGGCAGTGGTAGGCACCTTAGATATCTAACCCTGCCTGCCTCTCTAACCTCTAGGCTACCTGCCTCTCTAACCTCTAGGCTACCTGCCTCTCTAACCTCTAGGCTACCTGCCTCTCTAACCTCTAGGCTACCTGCCTCTCTAACCTCTAGGCTACCTGCCTCTCTAACCTCTAGGCTACCTGCCTCTCTAACCTCTAGGCTACCTGCCTCTCTAACCTCTAGGCTACATGCCTCTCTAACCTCTAGACTACCTGCCTCTCTAACCTCTAGGCTACCTGCCTCTCTAACCTCTAGACTACCTGCCTCTCTAACCTCTAGACTACCTGCCTCTCTAACCTCTAGGCTACCTGCCTCTCTAACCTCTAGACTACCTGCCTCTCTAACCTCTAGACTACCTGCCTCTCTAACCTCTAGACTACCTGCCTCTCTAACCTCTAGGCTACCTGCCTCTCTAACCTCTAGGCTACCTGCCTCTCTAACCTCTAGGCTACCTGCCTCTCTAACCTCTAGGCTACCTGCCTCTCTAACCTCTAGGCTACCTGCCTCTCTAACCTCTAGGCTACCTGCCTCTCTAACCTCTAGGCTACCTGCCTCTCTAACCTCTAGACTACCTGCCTCTCTAACCTCTAGGCTACCTGCCTCTCTAACCTCTAGACTACCTGCCTCTCTAACCTCTAGGCTACCTGCCTCTCTAACCTCTAGGCTACCTGCCTCTCTAACCTCTAGGCTACCTGCCTCTCTAACCTCTAGACTACCTGCCTCTCTAACCTCTAGACTACCTGCCTCTCTAACCTCTAGGCTACCTGCCTCTCTAACCTCTAGACTACCTGCCTCTCTAACATCTAGACTACCTGCCTCTCTAACCTCTAGACTACCTGCCTCTCTAACCTCTAGGCTACCTGCCTCTCTAACCTCTAGGCTACCTGCCTCTCTAACCTCTAGACTACCTGCCTCTCTAACCACTAGGCTACCTGCCTCTCTAACCTCTAGACTACCTGCCTCTCTAACCACTAGGCTACCTGCCTCTCTAACCTCTAGACTACCTGCCTCTCTAACCTCTAGGCTACCTGCCTCTCTAACCTCTAGGCTACCTGTCATCCCTCCTCTCTCTCTCTCTCTCTCTCTCACCCATCCTTCCACCCGTCCGTCAATCTCTACTATCTCTATCCCATTAAAGCAAAATTGCCCTCAAACAAAACAAAAACAAATGTGGTTTCTGTGCCCCTCTCACCAGAGTTGACGGTCCCGTCCTTGTTGACGAGGGCCAGGACACAAGGTAACACATCGCTGGGTCTCTTCTGCGGCTTGTCGGCTGCCAGTAGCTTCAGCTGTTGGCTGGTGACTGGGGGGAACCGGTACAGCTGGAAGGTGAAGTAGACTGACTGAGGCCAGTCGGCCTCCAGACCAGGCTGTGGCACCCTGCAGATGGAAGAGAAGAACACTAACCGTTAACACTAGAACAGGCGTGCCTTTTTTTACCTACCATAAGAGCCGCCTCGGGGGGTCAAATGACCATAGTCTTTACAGTGGAAAGCTGCTATTTACACACACCTTGGCCTTTGACCTGAGATGAGCCTGCCTGACCGACACTGCACTTTTTGTACTTTTATTTCTGCACTTTTATTTTGTATTGCACCTTGTTTTTAGTGTATTTGTATCTGTTGTTTCTCTTTTACTAGTGTTTTCTGTTTGCAGCACTTTGGGCGGCTGTTTTTGTAGTTGTAAAATGTGCTATATAAATAAACATTACTTACTTTTACTTTAACTACCTACAATGTAATGTATGCAACCCTTAATATTTGCAGCCTGGGGGATGGTGTTAGCAGTTATTTCCTGGGTATAGCGTGTGTGTTATGTTAATTAGTTTAGTTAGCCTGGCTTCAGTATATCATATACTACATATGCAGGGGTATTCAATTAGAATTCAACAAGGTCCAGTTAGAGAAAATTGCCTCAAGCAAAGGTCCGGAACGTCTAGATTGTGTTATGATTCAGTGCCACATATACATACGTAGCCTAGTAGTTGTATCAATGTCTGTATGTACATAGACGGATCATGAAAAAATGGGCCCCTGGGCCTGGACGTGTAGAAAGGCCCCCCCCTCCCCAGCGCAAACACATTTTTTTTTTAGAGCGCAAGTAAACACAATGCCAACAGCATATAAGACATAGCCTACGTTTACCTGCATCTCAACAGGTTTTGCAACGGAGGAACACTCAAAGCCAACAGCACAATAACTAGAAAAAATTCACCTGTATTTCAACGACACAGGATTTACAACACAGGCATGCCACACTCAATTGAAGCCAACAACAGTACATGTACAGTAACAAAATACACCGCTTTCAACCAAAAACAATTGGCAACACTATGGTGTCATATATAGCAACCACAGGATGGCTTTATAAGACTAAATTAATCATAAAATAGTCTTACCTTATGCAATGCATTTTTTCCTGGCTCTGCTTCGTGCAAAATCATCCACGATATCATTAAAGTCCAGTGATTTGGTCAGTTCGCTCTCAATTGCCATGAGAGAAAGAGCCTTGAGACGGTGTTGCGTCATTTTAGTCCGCAATTCGTTTTTAATCCTGGACAGCACAGAGAATGACCGCTCCCCTTCGCAATTGGTTACAGGCAGAGTCAAAAATAGCCGCAGCGCAACATAGACATTTGGAAACATAGATTGCAGGCCACAATCGATAATTACGCGGAGTAGTCCTTGTGGGCTTTTATCATCTTCAGCCTTAATAAAAGATCTGTAAAAGACCTGCACCAGTGTGACCTCGTGACCTGTCCCCAGTACACAAACTTTAATGGCACCCTCTAGTGTCTAGTTTCTATAGCCTACTCATTAATCTAATGGGAATGTCGCCTGTATTCGCATTAGAATCTAAGTAGGCTATAGAAACTATGTAGCCCACACAAGCTTCTCTTTTTTTTGCAAGACGTGGGCCCCTATAAAATTGTTCAAAATAGTATATTCAAAAGTATATTCAAAATAGTTTTTTTACGTTCATATAAGGAATCTCATTTGTCCCAGTTACAGTAGGACATTTTCTACCGGCATCCCTGCGACAAGAAATGCAAAGGGCCCCCTGATCTCTGGGGCCCCTGGGCCTGGGCCCGGTAGGCCCGTTCAGTAATATGTCTTTGTGTATGTAGTCAACAACTGACTGTCAAATCAAATAAATAAAGTACAATTTATTATTAAATGTTCATTAGTTCAATAATATTTCAACAATATTTATTGTACATTTTCACATTGAACTGGAGGGACTATACATAACAAGTACACTAATAATAAATGGTTTTTCATTTCAAGTGAAATAAGGGCAGCATTTAAATGTAAAAATGCATAGGCTAACAATAAATTTGCCCTGGTGTAGGACTGTCTGTCATAGACCTTCCACCGCCACACAGAGAAAAACAACTCTATTGGATTCAGGAAGGGGCTGTAAGGTGGAAGGAAAACCATTCTGAAGCGCTGGTTGTATCACGACAGCACGGTGAACGCTCTGAAACTAGGACATCTGCTTTCTGATGCAGCTGCTCACGCTCAGCCATAATATCCTGTAGACCACCCAGAAATGTAAGGAGATGTTCAGTGTTATATGGCCCCAGGTTTGCATGACGGTGGAGCACCCCCCCAGTTACTTATGGCTGCACAAAGGGTGACATTGCCACCATGATGGCCAGGGACTTCCACAATGGCACGTTGACCAATTGTGTTCCTGCCTCTCTGCCTCCTTTTCGCCAAATTGAACCCTGCTTCATCTATGGAAATGGATTCATGGGGCCTTTCAATGGAATCCAGTTCAAACACTCTCTATAAAAATATATAAAAAGTAGTTAATTACAGTAAGTGATACAGAAAGACAGACTTCTGCAATAGTGCATTTACAGTATATGCACTCCAGATTTACCTACATTACAATATAGTTTACAGTACTGTAAATGTAGCAACTGCAACTACTAGCCTACAGTAACAGTAGGCCTATGAGCATAGAAGTGTACTGCTAGACACTTGACATTGTCTTCAATCACTCTCTGCTGGATTTCACAGAGTCGGATGGCATTATTTTGAAGGATCATGTCAACAATGTGCTGAGTGCTTCTTGTTGTTGGGAGAAAAGTGCAGTCCTTCCACCCCCATTTGGTCGTCTTTCAGTTCTACAAAGGGGAATATGCACTTACAAACTCTGAATGTCCCGATGACGCTGGCCACAGAGAATCTGCTCAAATTGGGTTGAACTCTTTGTCCTGCTTCTTTCATTGTCATCCCATGAACAACAACATGGTGTACAATAGTTGCACGGATTTCATCAATAATGAATGTTCTTGGCCTCTTCCTCGTCCCCTTCCTCCTCGTCCACCACCTCTCACACAAACTCTTCCTCCTCTTCCTCCTCTGCCTCTCTGTATGTTTCCGTCCATTGTAGATGGATGCACATGTGCCACCTGTGCACTCTGAACTGACTTTTACCCTGCCCAATGGGTCTGATCACATCATTAGAAACATGTGTGTGTTCAATTTTGAGTTGAATTTTGAACTGCCCGAGGGAAGAATGAATGTAAGAGTCTGTCCATTCTTCATTAAAAGCTCTGTTTTCACTGTCTACCTTTCTTTTTTTGGAGCACGCCATGACTTTTCTATCACTTATCGCTCATCTCACTGACTCGAGCCAACAACGCTTATCAGAATGCACAGATTCCATTCGGTTGTTAAGTTGTGACGTGTTTCCGGGTCCAAAGTTGGCTGAGGCGCTCTCTTCGAAATGCCGCAGTAATAATAATAATTCATTATATTTATATAGCGCTTTTCCGAGACTCAAAGACGCTGACAATGTGGGAAAAACTGGAAATTGCTGTGTCCCTTGTTGTATGAATAGATCAGAGTCAAAAAAATGATTGAACTGTCATTCTACCGCTTTAGTACACTGGTACTCTGGTGCGGGGAATTTTTTATTTGGACCCGGAAATTGTTAAACGTCACGCGTGACGTCAGACTTAACAACCGAATTGGCTGAGTGGCGTCACTAAACCAGTACCGTAAAGTCTAGAAAGTCTGCGCAGATTAAGATTGGAACGCTCCGTCAAAATGTAATAACTCTCAATAATCTATCGGTTAAAGGTCTGGGTCCGGATTGGACGGCGTCTGGGTCCGGGTCCGGACCGCGGTCCGCCTATTAGTGACCTCGTCCTCTGCTATAATGCATACTGCATAAAACATATATATTACTTTGTGTGTGTGTTATGTTAATTAGTTTAGTTAGCCTTGCTTCAGTACATCATATACTAAAATACATACCTCATAAAACCTACCGGTATATATTTCTTTGCAGTCATTATTCACACTACACTAAACGGTTACAGTGCAGCATACTGTAGGCTTCTGTACTGTACTATACTATGCTTAATAGTCACATATGACTTCCTATATTATACTTAATAATATACAGTGCATAGCTATTACCACAGATGTATGTGCCGTTATTCACACACTAAAAGTCTATTATGTTATATAGGCTACTGCAACGTTAATCACACCACAAGCCATAATTTACAAACTAATTTTCAAACCGCCGCCCTCTAGCTCTATACTATGTGTCATGCCGTAAAATGCTATATAGACATATGAGCATGTGTAATTTATTCAGTTTAATAATATTCCATCTTGCTTGGAATATCACTGAGCTGCTAAGCGTGATCTTCTTTTTATTGCAAAATCCATGTGAAGTGTGGAGACTGTGAGACTGTGCCATCAAATCAGATTAAATCACTCCAGTCAATCATTCAGGTGCAGAGATTCTTGGAAAACCATGAATTGCATCCCATCCATATCATGTGTGTCCTTTTTTTTTTTTTTTTTTACAGTTCCTCCCGACTGCAAATCCAATAATGAAAGGAATGGTAGGATTAGAGAGCTTAAATCACTTTCTAAAAACTCCTGGCAAACCATAAGCTAGATTGGGAAGGTGCCTTATATCAGCTATACAATACAACCATACCTTTTCCAATCAAGTGGTGGACTGATTCGAACCTCCACTCGTGCAGAAGGAGAAGAATCGGTCTTATTATCCTGAGATACATTTCGAAGCGTGATTCAATGAGGACCTCTAAGCTTCACCTATATCATATATATATATAAATGGGTACATATATATATATATATATATATATATATATATATATATATATATATATATATATATATAATGGGTACAGAGCCTTCCGTGTGGCAGCCCCCACCCTCTGGAACTCTCTACCCAAGGATATCCGCCACTCTCCAACCCTGGACATATTCAAAACTGCCCTTAAAACCCAACTTTTCACCATTGCATTCAACCTTTAGTAGCTGTTTCACTGTGTCTTGTTTTGTGTGTTTGTCTCTCTGGCTCTGTTCTGTTTGTCCCATTCCCTTGTACAGCGACCGTGGGTCTGTGAAAGGCGCTATAGAAATGTAAGTTATTATATTATGATTTATTATTATAAAACACTCTCTGAGTGCATGAGGTCCTAAATACACACCCTATCTGCAGGCAGCACACACACACACACACACACACACACACACACACACACACACACACACACACACACACACACCCACACCCACACCCACACAAAAAATCACGGGTGGCCTAAAAATCGGAGCCAGTCGTCATCAACTCAGCTCACAGAATAAATTAGCCGTGAGTAAAAGATTAGGACGGGAAAACGATTGCTTCTCCATTTCCTTCAGCTTGAGAAGATTAGCAATAAATCACTGGGCATTAGATAAGAGGGATAGAGAGAGAGAGAGAGAGAGAGAGAGAGAGAGAGAGAGAGAGAGAGAGAGAGAGAGAGAGAGAGAGAGAGAGAGAGAGGAGAGAGAGAGGGGGGGAAACCATTTAAAACGCCGGGACCATTGTGTGAAGCCCGCCCCCGAGCACGAACGGTATCAGAACCGAGCAAGTTAGAGTGGAATTTAATAAGAGCAGAGTCTGACCTCCGAGTCAATCACGCGTCTGATATTCCTGCGTTTAGGAGCGCCCGGCGCGTGTCTGCGCAAGGCTACAGAGATTGGCATTAATATTCATCTGGTAAACAGACAAGATTGATAATTACAGAGGCTTCGGGACGGGAGAGAGAGGCAGGAATGACACAGTCCTTCCTGCCTGGCGAAGGTGCTCGTGAAACGGCAGGTGCCTCCCCCCCCGTCTGCCCCGGCCCGCGGTGTGTGAACCTGTCCGTCAGGTTTATGAGGTGATTTCGTCGGGGGAACGAGGAGGGTGCGGTGCACGACGTCTTCGGGAAGAGAGTCTCGACGAGGCTGAAAGTTGTTGTTGTTGCGGTGGTTGAAAACGACATGCAGAGATGGAAAAGAAGACATTAAAAAAAAGAAGAAGATATAAAAATCGTAGTAGCTCAAGTAGGATGAGAAGTAAAGGAAAAGAGGATATATAAAGCTCTAGCAGCTCAAGTGGGATGGCAAGTCTAGGCCCTTTACCACAACACAAGGGAGGTACTTACCCAAAGAGTGGTAAAAAGCCAAATGCTATAACCAATTCTGTCGCTAAGCCCAGAATGTCTAAATCAAAATGTTCCCTCTATTGTGCCTTTCTTTTCATGAGGGGAAGTAAAGTGGCATCTGCAAAGCATAAAAGATGAAGTAGCCTCACATCTACGTACGTAGCATCACAGCTACGTGCGTAGCATCACAGGTACGTAGCATCACAGGTACGTATCAAACCTTGTGTTTCAAAGCAGTGAGGGGGAGTGAGATCAGCTCCACTGAGCCCTTTGAGCCATTATCCTTTGGGGCGTGACTTTTTCTTGCTATGACAGATGGAACGATGATTCACTTACGGTACTTAGCTTCAAGTTGTATTGTTACGTCACATTACACGTGTAAGAGAGTACAACTCCTAGGCTTCGGTTCCTTGACATTGCAGCACGAATAAGGCAAATAAGGCAAATGTATTTGTTGTTGTAAGTCGCTTTGGATGAAGGCGTCTGCCTGAAAATGAATTTTCCTCGTACTAGCGACGTACTAGCGACGTGCACAGACTTATTGAGGGGCGATGGACATTGAAGGAGCAATGCGATGCGGAAACCCCCACCATCCAGGAGGGCACTAGTGAGTGGCAGGGCGTGTGGCCCCTGTGTCGGTCTCGTCTATGATGAATGTGACACATGCAGGTTGCCCTTATCTTCTGGCCCGCAGAGCTGATGACAAGATAACAGGTCTCAAAAAAGTCTCTCTGTCTCTCTGTCTATCTACCTGTCTATCTACCTGTCTGTCTACCTGTCTGTCTACCTGTCTGTCTACCTGTCTGTCTACCTGTCTGTCTACCTGTCTGTCTACCTGTCTGTCTGTCCGTCTGTCTGTCCGTCTGTCTCTCTACCTGTCTGTCTGTCTCTCTATCTGTCTGTCTGTCTGTGTGTCTCTCTACCTGTCTGTCTGCCTGTCTCTCTGTCTGTCTGTCTGTCTCTTTGTCTCTCTACCTACCTGTCTGTCTGTCTGTCTGTCTCTCTATCTGTCTGTCTGTCTGTGTGTCTCTCTACCTGTCTGTCTGTCTGTCTCTCTGTCTGTCTGTCTGTCTGTCTGTGTGTCTCTCTGTCTCTCTTCCTGTCTGTCTCTCTACCTGTCTGTCTGTCTGTCTTTCTACCTGTCTGTCTGTCTGTCTGTCTGTGTCTCTCTACCTGTCTGTCTGTATGTCTGTCTGTCTCCCTGTCTCTCTACCTGTCTGTCTGTCTGTCTGTCTGTCTCTCTATCTATCTACCTGACTGTCTGTGGGTCTCTCTGTCTCTCTACCTGTCTGTCTGTCTCTCTATCTGTATGTGTGTCTCTCTACCTGTCTGTCTGTCTGTCTGTCTGTCTCTCTGTCTGTGTGTCTCTCTGTCTCTCTTCCTGTCTGTCTGTCTGTCTCTCTACCTGTCTGTCTGTCTGTCTTTCTACCTGTCTGTCTGTCTGTCTGTGTCTCTCTACCTGTCTGTCTGTATGTCTGTCTGTGTGTCTCCCTGTCTCTCTACCTGTCTGTCTGTCTGTCTCTCTATCTATCTACCTGACTGTCTGTGGGTCTGTCTGTCTCTCTACCTGTCTGTCTGTCTGTCTCTCTACCTGTCTGTCACACACACACACACACACACACACACACCTTCCACCTACACAGACACACACCACTAACCTATACACAGACACACACACCTTCAACGTGTACACACACAGACGACTGTAAACATTTCTAAACATACCTATGAATACACTGACTGTAATGTCCTGCATGTGTATACTGTAACATTCCCCTGTATATGTCACAACACAAGTTACACTCTTAAATAAAATGTTCTGCGTAATGAGTTTTTAAATAATTGATTGAATAAATAATTTGTTATCATTTTGCGCTGTCTGTAGCCTTTCCAGAGGGGGGGGCGTGGGGACCAGTGGCTCATTTGCATTTAAAGATTTTGAGCCAGGCAGAGAAACGGCCCGTCGAGAACAGCACTGAGACAGAGGGGTACAGAGGCATGCTGGAATGCCTTCAGATTCAGATCTGAGTGGTACTTTCAGCACAAAAAAACATCAACAAAAGGTTGTGGGGACCTATATTAACTTGTTGAAAAAGAATATGGGATCTTTAATACAATATACACCAGGCCCAAACTGTCTCACGTATAGAAATAATAGTGTAACTTCACGGCGGGACACATAGTTCTAGAAGTTTCCTTGGTCATGAGGTCACTATTCTTGGGAACCAATCATATCATACAAATCTGCGATTGCAACAAGTTATTGCCACTGTCCACAGGCAGAACTGTTAACTGCGCCACAGAATTGGCACATCTGTTCAGGAAGGAAGGGGAAAGGAGGGGGGGATGTGCTCCATGATTGCTCAATTTCCGAGAATGTAGAGATAGACTTCAATTCTCAGCATATTTGATATAAAACTACAACAATACAATATGCAGCAGGCCCAGTCTGTCTCAGGTACAGCAACAATGTGCTGAACATGAACTGTTGGTTAGAATCAGTATCAGCGGGCCTAACAGTGGACCTACGCTGTAATGTTTACGTACGTTACACTCGTACTGCGCGTAACGAGACCAGACGCTGTGGGTTCACCTGGAAAATGCCAGAAACTGGAGCACGAGGAGATTCCCCTGCAGGCGGTCCGCCTCCTCTCTCTGGGGGTCAAAGTTCACCGGCTCTGTCGGGTCCAGGACTTCAGCCACCTGCCCGCTCGCGTCCACGATGTCTGGGAAGCCGGCGGAGAAGAGGTGGGCCATGGAGCTCCTGGACGTCACAGAGGAAGAGCTACGGGAACAGTACAAGGAGAGAGAAGGAGGAGTGGAAAGGAAGAGTAAGAAGAGACATTTTGAGAGTAATGTTGTCGGCCATTTTGTAAGATGTAGAGCTGCAATGATACGGTCGTTTACATTTTTTTTAAAAGGATGAATTCCATTACCTTCAAGATAGAGAAACTAAACTGTCAGAGGGGATGTGTTTTTCAAACTTGTTAACTTCCAAACGAGTTAACTTCCGATTCATTCACTTCAGTTAACATCTTGTTAAAAAAGGAATTGAGAATAAACTCAAAAACTACAGTGGTTCTAGGGTCTAATTCTAAATATGGAGTGAGAATGATTTAGGCCTGGACTACCGGTACACCTACAGTATATGGATATTTTTCTATTATTATTATATTCACACATTTTTTTTTACAATTGGGCCTCTCAACCATACGAACACAGCGTTTTCACTCACATAAACAGAGATTTCTCTAAACTGATAAAAAAGTGAAGAAAAAAAATAATCCAATTGAGTGGATCAGTGTGGTTATGTTAAACGGAGCTGGTGTTGATGTCAAGCCGTTTACACATGCGCATTGAAGCAAAACGGTTGTCAACAGCAACAATGGCTCAACTTCATCGTCGGTACACACAAAATAATCCGGTTTTGCTTTCTTCTTGGTCGCCATAACTTGCTTTTCTGTCTGTTTTGTACTTTTATTTTCTGTCTGTTTCAGAGAGTTTGGTCTGTTTACGTTTTGAGTCACGGCCGCTGTTTGATTACAACTGACTGCGCATGCCCATAACGTTCTTGATTGATTGATTGAAAACTTTATTAGAAGATTTGCAGAAGTAGGTACATGAAAGTACATATTACATACAAGGTCAACTAACAGGATAAAAACCCAAGAAAGCCACTGGCTTATTTCAATTGGGGTCCTTGATCTCCTACGGTGTTGGTGGACAGATCGTGTTCAGTTTTGGCTTTTCGTATGGACAGAGTTTATTTTTTTTAAACGAGGACGAAAATATCAGCTTAAAAAAATATCCATATACGTGTAGTCCAAATATCCATACGTGTAGTCCAAATATCCATATACGTGTAGTCCAGGCCTAAGTTGGTTAAATGGTGTTGGCAGCGTTAATTTAACAGAAGCACAGAGACAATCCTTATGGGGAGGAAACCTGAGCCAAATATCCCCTTCTGGATTTGAATGATAATCTCTAGTTATCGGCAATCACAGCCACCACCTGTTTTCAGAAACCATGGTAACATCCATAACTTATACTTGGTAAATTGACATTGAGTACTTTGTGCGTGACATGTACGGGACACAGATGGTTGGCTATAAAATGCACGTTTAGGGAAATGGAGAAATAACAATGTAATGTGTTAATGATGAGATACTATAAGAGCAAATATGACAAAACCGTAAACAGAATTATCTGAAATGTCACACGAAAATGTTCGCTCTCATCAAGCTAATTACAGCTTGTCTTGATGAGATTAGCTACTTTGCCGTGGCTGTGTTCATTTCACACTATCCTCTTCTCTCCCCTCTCCAAAAGCAATATCTTAATTCCTCCAAATTTTATTAGAATTCAAGCCAGTCAGAGTTTCCATTTCAAAGAGGGGTCCAATCAGATACACCGTGTGATTCAAATTAAATTAAAGTTCCTTTCACTTCATTGTGGCCCCCCTTCTAATAAACTGGGTCATTCCACACTAAAGATATTCTTAAAATGAAAAATAAAAACTAGAACTTGGTCTACAGCCACAGTGATTATGAATAACCACTCTGTCTGTGTTTCACTCAGAGACTGTAAGCAAGACTGTCACCACGCCAACCGAACTGTTCTATATTCTTCTGTTTCTATGGTAATGCAGTCGCCTTGTTTGTGTGTGCCTGTTGCTGTGTTTATTATTTGCGGGGGTATAATTTCTCATTCGGTTCCCTTCTAGTAACAGCATAACTGTATTACGGCTATTATGATATCCTCCCCTCGCATAACCAGCCAGAATATAGGCCTAATGTGGGTTTGTTCTGACATGGGGAAAAAAAGAAAATGATTTTAGTCTAGTCAACAGCTTTTGCTCATAGCTGATTTAATGTAATCTTTTAGTATCCACCCCCCCAAAAAAACTATAAGGCAGACACTATTAAAATACTCCCTGAAGACACTTGCTACGTGTAGTTATATCTTGATGAAACAGTATTCCTCCGCCGATTCCACCAATTAGCCCATACCCGACAGATTTCGTCTGTTGATAGCGAGAGAGTAGAGAGTATTGTGGTGTAAAAGGGAGGACTGTGACTCTCTTTGGACTGGGATAACGGGCCCGGATCAAACAGCACTCGTGTTAGAAGCGTGTTCAAAGGGCGCAGTGGGGCCCGGGCAGCCTTTCAATAGCCTTTTATCACACATGAGCAACAACAGCGTCCAACTCGGACGCTTACCGGTCAGATCACAGTTGGAGCACTCATCTTGGTTGTAACGCATCGGGGCGGAAACAATCGCAGCCTTCGCGTTAACCGTGACAGACCTCTTTGTCTTCGGCGACTAAATCAATTGAGATCAACTAGGCGTGAGTAACACAGCGAACGTCGACATTCAGACAGAATTCGACAGAATGTTAGGTTTTTTACGAATATATATAATTTACCGCCCTTGCGGTTCAAACTGCTCCTCCTGAGACATCTACTACCCCCTTGCACTGTGTCTCCAGAGACACCTGCTTCACCCCTCTATACTGTTTCTCTCCCCCCTCCGCCCCCAGAGATTACTACTACCCCCATGTACAGGGGTGCACATAACTTTTTGGGGCCAGTGCTCAGAGGATCACCTAGGGATGCTGCTTGGTGCTCCCCGAGCTCGCGAGTCACGACCCGTCTCACAGGATGGATGAAAAAGGGATACATGGATAACTTATATTAGCAAAACGACATTTATTCATAAATAAAGCTGAACGAACAAATGATTGTGTGCAAAACAAAATAAACAAAAGCAAAATCAAATGACTGCTCTTTAAGCATGAAAGTCTGTCAGACTCCTTTAAACACAATGAAATCAACTGACATCTCTTTAAGCACTAACTGAATGTCTGTTCTTTAAACACACTGAAATAAACGGACATCTCTTTAAGCACTGCTCTGTTCTGTAAACACTGAAATCAACTTTTCAACAAAAAGTTACAGCCTAAGCATTTATTTATGCTACAAGCTTAATCATCATCATCACTGCTCTCTTGACTGCTGTAAATTACCACTGTCCTCAATTTCAACCATGGTAGAGGATGTTTTTTTAGTGATCAACTTATTTTTATTATTATTTTTATTTATTATTATTTTTTGGGTGCGCAAAAGCGCCTTCATGCGGCTGATCTGGCGCGCAGCATGCATTTTGGCGACGCATGCGCACTGGCGCACCAGTTGTGCACCCCTGCCCATGTACTGTTTCTCCAGTGTACTAAAAAAAACAAAAAAAACATATTATTCTAATCACAACGACTGCCAATGGCCGCTGGCCTGAACTAGATTACTCCTCTTCCTGCTACGACTGGTGAATTGATGATTCACTTTCTTTCTTAGTCAAATGTATCGATTGTATGTCGCTTTGGAATAAGGTGTCTGCTAAATGCCTGGGGGGGCGGGGGGGCACCTTTTAGTCCCCAGTCTTATGATCCTGTATTATCCTGTCGGTAAACCTACGGCCGTAAACCTGCGGGCGTAAACCTGAAGCGGACGCTGGGGGGCCGCTGTGTGTCTGACGACGACGAGGACCCCCCCCCACCCCCCGGGATCCTTACCTGGGCGCGTGTGTTCCCAGGGCGATGACGGGGGCGTGGACGGGGGCGAAGGGAAGCTCTCGGAGCTGCTCGCCCTCCTGGGACGCTGTCGGGGCCACGCCGTCCCGTGATAGGTCGGCCTCCAGGTGGGCGATGTTGCTAGCGGCCGGCAGCTCCTGCCACACACAGACACACACACACACACACACACACACACACACACACACACACACAGAGACGCACACACACACACACAGATACACACACACACACACACACACACACACACACACATACACACACACAGACACACACAGATACACACACACACACACACAGAGACACACACAGATACACACACACACACACACACACACACAGACACACACACACACACACACAAACACAGGCAGAGATGACGACACAGCAGGGGGGAGGAGAGCCTGATCAGCTACTGACAGACAGACGCTCTGACAGCCTAAACACTGTCATTCAGTATCAGAATCAGAATTCCTTTTATTACATCTGACTGTACACAAGTATACAAAAGTAACATTCTTTGGCTTTGGTTCCTCAACACTGACATTGCAGCATTCAGATACGAAAAAAACCACACAATAATAATAGGTAATGTAGCAAGTAAAATAAGTAGCGAGAGAGAGAGAGAGAGAGGGGGGGTGGGAGAAAGAGAGAGAGAGAGACAGAGAGAGAGAGAGAGAGGGAGAAAGAGAGAGAGAGAGAGAGACAGAGAGAGAGAGACAGACACACAGAGAGAGATAAAGTTAAACATTGATAAAGTAATAACGTTTCAGTCCCACCACCTCCCTTTCATTTCTGCATGAAGGAGGAACTCCTACAGCAACGTCCGAATGGTGAGACAACATTTTTTTCTATATTTGGGCTTTCCAGGGTCAAGTCATCATGACCCTGCACTGGTGAGGTATGAGGTATGGCAGGATATTCAGCTGTGTGGAGGTAATGTCTTCTCATCTTGGCTGTCGCCCCCGTTGTGTTGATTTGGATGGATGATGTGGGAGGTTGGTTGACATTCAAACAGTGAAACAGGGTCAATCTCTACGCGAGCTTGCCGAAAGATCACCTTGTTACGAGCGAATTTCTTATTTAAACAAGCAAAACTGTCTTCGTTTCGCTGTACAGTAAGAGTCAAGTGTCATTGTATGCACAGTATTACACTCACATATAGTATATATACTGTATATATATATATATATGCGCCATTTAGCTGACACTTTTATCCAAAGCGACTTACACTGCAGTGAGTCCATACATTTTTCAGTATATACGGTCCCAGCGGGAACCAAACCCACAACCTAAGCACTGTTAGCGCCATGCTCTACCAACTGAGCCACAGAGAACCAGTTACATCAAGTAACATCAAGTAATATATGAAGTAAAAAATAAGTAAATGTTCACATCTTTCCCAGGACGCAATTAGTCCCTGAGTCAGTGACATATGTACGACCGGGGACGTATTAGCTCTGCCAATTATCAGTGGCGCGGTAATGGCGCCATTTTCCTGTCAGTTAGTCCTCCTGATGTCGATGTATTCCACGGTTCAGTGGCTGGGACCTTATTGGTTCGAGAAGTGTGATGGTGCATTATGGGGCTTTCCATCAAACCCATATGTAAATGACCTTAGAGCAAAGTCATATCTCAGTCACACAGAGTACGGGCCATGCGCATCCATTAAAGACACCTATACAGTCACCTACTTAGGCAGAGAGGCAGGACATGTAGAGTATGTAGAGTGGTTCTGAACGCAAAGGCTACAGGCTAGAACTGTGGTCCTCTGTGGCTCAGATGGTAGAGCACGGCGCTAACGGTTGTGGGTTCGATTCCAGCTGGGAGCATTTATATATACGGAAATGTTTGCACTCATTGCGATGTAAGTCACTTTGGATAAAAGTGTCAAACTCTGAGTTGCAAGACGTCTACTCCACAGCCGACGGCTGTCAGCCATGTAATTATAACGACGTGACTAGTGTAAACAGTAGTAATGGTACCTGAATTCAGCAGATATTTCGTAGGGATAAACGCTATGACACCATGACAGGACAGGCCCCATTAGTGAATCTAGGCTAGCTGTCAGGAAGGCGTGGACCCTGAACAGCTGTGTATGTTCTTATTTATTATTATTATGACAGTAAACAGAAATACATGGATAGATCAGGTCGTACAGCTGCACCGGGTAAATGGACTGACTTATATAGCGACTTAGAACATATTCCAAAGTGCTTTACTACAATGGCCTCTCGTGCACCCATTCACACAAGGCAAGGCCGATCTGCCAACCTTGCGATCACTAGACTCCAGCTCTACCTCCTGCGCCACAACCGCCCCCCCCCCCTAAATAGTTTATGTGTTTGCCGCCCCAGGTAACGTGTTTGTTGTCATGTAGCAGAATCACCAGTCAACCCTGCCCTTGATGCATGAATTAGATGTTATCTACACAGATTGGAGGATACAGTACAAGTGGGCGTTTCTCAGGCTCTGTGACAGTGTCAGTGACTACCTACATGCGACTATGGTGTAGCCAGCCACGAGTGCTAAAGAATGACGGGTCCTTCTCGGCTGGTGTGTCTAAATCAAACAGGCATTATTCCATCACGAACATGAGTGGGTTCAAACAGATTCAAATGAACACGGAACAGATCTGAGACCTAAATCCCCTAGATTAAGAAACCACTGCAGAGAGAGAGACAGAGAGAGAGAGAGAGGTTTCATAACCATACTGTACTATCCTCACACCATCTTTCTGAAATAATATGGGTTCCCGTACGTCTAAAAAACGCATCCTTGTGGGTGTGCTTGGCGAAAATTAGCGGAAAGACAAGGAAAAGCTTTC
>NC_137676.1:5163119-5168119 GCF_963989245.1 Nansenia antarctica
ACCAGCGGGGACGCTGACAAGATGGCGCTGAGGCGTGTGTGTGATCACGGCGAGACTGTCCGAGGCCCCAGATTACCCCTAATGACTAATCCTGATGATATCACAGCCAGAACAGTGGAATCTATCAGGCCTCACAGTTAAACTGTTGATAGTCGTAGCTAAACTGATTGCACAATGTGTAACGTGCGTACACTCTGAAGTTCATGGGGTTCATGTTCTCTACCGTTGAATATACTGTTCTCTACCTTTCATCTTCTGGCTGTGTAACTGCCAGTGGCTCCTGGTCAGAGCATAGATTACTTTTTCTTACGATGACTGATCGATAGATGATTCACTTACTGTACTACAAATGTAGTTCTGTAAGTCGCTTTGGCTAAAGGCGTTTGCTAAATGCCAAAATGGTAAATGGACTGCACTTATATAGCGCCTTTATCCAAAGCACTTTACAGTACAACGGCCTCTCATTCACCCATTCACACACCAATGGCGGCAAGCTACCACGCAAGGCACTGGCCCGCTCATTGGGAGCAATTTGGGGTTCAGGGGTGTCTTGCCCAAGGACACTTCGACATGTGGCCAGCCGGGGCTCGAACCGCCGATCTGCCGACCTTGCGATCATTAGACGGCGGCTCGACCTCCTGCGCCACAGCCTCCCTGGTCTCTGCTGCCCTCCTGGCCGTGGGTACACCACCCTACCCCCCCGCCCCCCTCTGCAATCTGATCTCATATGCAAGTCATCACTCGCCTACGGAAATCAACCGGCTATCTGGAACCTCCACAGTGTGAGTCAATGTCCCGGTCAGCTCTCCGCTTGTTGGCTGTGTAACCTATCTGTGTGTGTGTGTGTGTGTGTGTGTGTGTGTGTTGTATGTGTGTGTGTGTGTGTGTATGTGTGTGTGTGTATGTTTGGTTTGTGTTGGCTGTGCAGCGGGGCGAGGCGCCGTATGTCCAGGCGGGCGTACTGAGGCTTTCGACACTGCCAGGACTCTCCAGGACCCCCCTGACCCACCGGTGAGGTTGTGAACCCCTCCTCCCTCCCTCCAACCCCACCACCCCCCCACCGGCCGCCCCCACCCACCCACCGCCTCGGCCCACACGCCTGGCAGAAAGCAGGCCAGTGCTCAGTGAGGCGGACCCAGCGATTAAGCCGATGTTGGAGCTATCTAACCGGTTCACTGCACCCCGCCACCACCCAGACTGTCCCTCCTTATTTGATGATAATATCATTTCCTACCGTTAAAAAACAAGAAGGAGGAGGTAGCCTCTCTCTGTCCCCAGACCTGCTGCTGCAGTCGATATTCACTTTAAAGCCGAAAAAACGCCTTAAACTAAAAGTACTTTCTAACTTCAATTAAGCTACTTCGACTAAAGCTGTCAGTGAGTGTTGGTGTTGTGAATGTACGGTCCCTGTCAAACGAGTCATTTATCTACAGCGGCGTCATTACTTCTCGTTTACTTGATCGAGGCTTGTTTACGGAGTTACAGAGCCATGGGTGAGGGAGGCTGTGGCCCAGGAGGTAGAGCCGGCGTCTAATGATCGCAAGGTCGGCAGATCGAACCCACGACTGGCCATATGGACACGAGGTGTCCTTGGGCAAGACACTGAACCCCCGAATTTCTCCCAATGAGCGGTGGGCCGGTGCCTTGGCATGGTAGCTCGCAGCCATTGGTGTGTGAATGTGTGTGTGAATGGGTTGAATGAGAGGCTGTGGTAAAGCGCTTTGGAACAAGGCGCTATATAAGTACAGTCCATTATAGGGTGACGTTGCGGCTGTTCTAGTCGAAGCCTCTTCTCCTTCTCTCACCGAACCGAGGCTGTCTGGTCGTGGTGAGGGAGGAGGAGGAGCAGTCATCCGCAAAAGTGATTTCAAACGCTCCCCTATTTTTCGGGGGGGGTAATTTGTCTTCGCTTGAGTCGCTCTTGCTTTGCAGTCAGTAGTAGTCGTGTCCAAGTAGTGCCAAAGTAGTCTCTGCTTTAGGGGAGAGCTCAATAGGTCAAAGGACATTATTGTCTTTATGTTCTAGACAGAGACAATCCCTCTAGTGAAAGTTGTTCTTAAGAGCTCGATTGATTAGAAAAGAGAGGCACTCTCGTTCTCATCAACGCTCGCTACGCGTTTTGCATAATAGTGAAAAGAGGGTTAGGACTTACCCCGGGTCCCTGGGGGGGCGATCCTGGAGGGGAGACTTGAGTCGTACGCCTTTGATCTGAGTAAACAAAGATAAACACACACTCATAAAGAGGAAAGTATCTATGTGTGTGTGTGTGTGTGTGTGTGTGTGTGTGTCCCCTAATCCCCGGCTCTCATTCCTCTCAGGTTCCTCCACTAAACACAAACAATTATTCTTCATTATTTCCGCAAAACAAAGTTAATAACTGTGTGTCATTTCTTCCCCCGTGGCGCGTACATTCAGAGGCCCTGGCTGTTCATTTCAGAGCCTGGTTAGGCATATAATGGAACATAAGCAGGAGCCAATGCGAGAGAGACCGGCTGTAATGTGCACCTTTTAATTGCGTTGTCATCCTGTTCAAATTTCAATTTGCAATCGAATGAGGCCACTGTAACATGATTAGATTTGATGACGCTGAACACTGTGACAGGAAAGTCTGACACATATTTTTACACATTCGTCCTAAATGTACCACTGGGAAACGGAAAAGAATGTGCAAAGATATACACACACGCACACACACAACCTAGCCTATAACCTCTCTCTCCTGCCTCTGTCTCTCTGTCTCTGTGTCTCTCTATCTCTCCCTCTCTCCCTCCCTCCCTCCCCCACTCTCCCTCCCCCCCTGTCTCTCCCCCCCCTCTCTCTCCCCTCTCTCCCCCTCTCTCCCTCTCTTCCTTCCCCTCTCTCTCCCCCCCCTCTCTCTCCCCCCCCCCTCTCTCTCCCCTCTCCCCCTCTCTCCCCCCCCCTCTCTCTCCCTCCCTCCCTCTCTCTCCCCCCCTCCCCCTCTCTCCCCCTCCCTCCCTCCCTCCCTCCGCTGGCCATGACTGGCCTTTTGGAAATGGCCTGAGTTGCCTGGGGTGGCTTTACTCTAGCATCCATCTGCTCCAACCACACTGCAGGAGGACAGGAGGACGCAGGGCTGGCCCAACTCTCCACTCTGGCATCTCTTTTTGGCATCCATCTTGTTTTACTGCTTTTTTTACCTCCCTTTCCTCTTTGCTGCCAACATATATTTTTCACCTCATTAAGTGGACTGGGTGTCGAGTAATATCTATTTATCTGTGATCAACGGCGATGTCTTGACAGCGGAGAAGAGCAGCGGATGTTGTGGAGTACACTGCACGGCAACGTGCACATACATGTTAAAAACATTAGGGTTAGGGATTTGTAAAAGAGTGCAAGTATATAAGAAGTAAAAGTCTGTCATGTATATTTATTAGCAACCAACTATGCATACACAGCGATATTTGCGATATATATTTTTCCCATCTTCGGTAGCCATTAGCCATGGCGGTCAAGCGAGCGATGCGAAGTTCTGTGGCTAAATCATTAAAATATTAAAATTAATGGACTTTGTGAGGGTAATCTAATATATACATACAGAATTTCCTGTTAAGATATATCATGAATTACTTATGGAATCAATTGCTGTAATGTATGAATATGCAGTGTCTGACTTTCCTATTTACAAATGCTGGGCTGAGGGGGCAGGAATGCAACGTGATGTTTCTGCGTTTGATCTTCTTGTCGGATACAACGAACGCAGCCACGGGCGTCAGAAATATGAATTACACATTTCAGCTTGTAAATGAGCTGATGTTTTCATCTGCCATCTAGAGAGGCGCAAAACACACACACACACACACACACCACACACACAAACACACACACACACACACCACACACACAAACACACACACACACGCGCACACACACACACAACACACACACACACACACACACGCACACACACACACACACACACACACACACACAACACACACACACACACACACACGCACACACACACACACACACACACACACACACACATCCGCCTATTCAAACAACAGTAAGCTCTGTTTAAGCCAGCAAATCAAAACAATGACAAGATTCATGTTGTTGTACTTTCTTTACAACAGCCGTGGAACCATTCAGGCTTAGTTAGTTACTTCCGAAAAAGTATTTTGAGGACACTTCAACACTGATTAAACTGTGATTAAACAGGCTTCCAGGGGAAAAGACTAGCCCTGCTACTGAACCCCAATCAACTCAATTCTCCTCCCACGAAAGATACGTACGGCAACAGAATTAGGATAGAAAGGGTTCGACGTGTAGCAAGTGGCTCCGGTTTATTCTCGCTGTCACCAGGATGGAGTGTGTGTGCTAGTGTGTTTACCGGGCCTTTAATACATTTTCGTGACAGAAGCGGAGAAAAGTCATCAGTCTGCGTTTCAATAAGAGATACATACGCTGACACTGTAATCACTTTTAGCCTCCCTGTTTGAGAGATATTGTACACACCTCCAAAGAAGTCTAGATAATCTTTATTTTGTTAGGAAAGTCTGCGGTGGCTCGCAGAGAAAGACCCGGAATAATACGATCAGAGGGCCAATAAAGGAGCGGTGACTTTATGAGCTGTTACAAACACAGTGAAGCCCTGTAATAAAATACGCCGCTGTCATTATGTCCATATTTTTTTATGTGTGATACATCGCCAATAACACATCTGCGCTTTGCTGAAGAATAGCAAATATGACTTTTCTTGCTCAATATATAATGCGGCAAACACTGTGTGGGCGTGTGTGTGTGTGTGAGTGTGTGAGTGTGCGTGTGTGTGTGTGTGTGTGTGTGAGTGTGTGTGTGTTTCTGTGTGTGTGTGTGTGTGTGTGTGTGTGTGTGTGTGTGTGTGTGTGTGTGTGTGCGCGTGTGTGTTTCTGTGTGTGTGCGTGCGTGCGTGCGTGTGTGTGGTTGAGTTTGTGTGTCTGTGTGTGTGTGTTTGTGTGTGTGTGTGTGCTCAGGTCACAACTATTTTAGGCAGCAGA
>NC_137676.1:5173119-5185619 GCF_963989245.1 Nansenia antarctica
GTGCAGGCGAGTCAAGTTCTTCCACACCAAACTCAGCAAACCATGTCATTATGGACCTGGCTTTGTCCACGGGGGCATTGTCATGCTGAAACAGGAAAGGGCCTTCCTCAAACTGTTGCCACAAAGTCGGAAGCATAACAACTCTCTAGAATCTCATTGTATGCTGTAGTGTAGGTATTAAGATTTTAACCTTCACTGGAACTAAGGGGCCTAGCCCAAACCATGAAAAACAGCCCCAGACCATAATTGTGTCCATATACTTTTGGCTATGCAGTGTAGATAATAATGCCAATGAAGGAAGGGTTCCACCCTTCCTGCTGGTATCATCAACCAGAGCTCCAAAATGCTGAAAACTGAAAACAGTTTTCCAGATGGCCAGAACACAGGGTAGATCCACTTTGGTGTCTGGACATTACAGCCCCAGAGAGAGGCAACTCAAACTCCAAGGTCACTAAACCCATAAGTGGTCGGTCAGACCGACAGCAAAAAAAATAAAAATAAAAAATAAAAAGTTCAATTCGCTCAAGTAGCGTTCCACCAAACTATTGTATCACATTGCGAAAGTACAGGAATCGAAAGAGCTGAGGAAAATCAATATCTGTGCAGCAATTACAATCAGAGAGCATCGTCCCTGGCCTCGGACAAGACTGGCACCCCGGGGGACCGCAGCACCCAGGGTGTAGGACGTCAGTATACAGGCCGGCGTTTAGCAAGAGGCGCTCACATCATCGGGGGTTCGTTCCTAAACTGTGGATTCTACAGTTTCAATTTGAGTTTATCATCTACCTGAGAGTTCTCTTGTTTGGATAAAAAATCACGTCAATAAATTAGTATTCTTCAAATTAAGATGCTACACGAATATACATACACACACATACACATGCACAGATGTACACACACACACAGGAACACACACACAGGTACACATGTACACACGTACACACACACACACACATAATAATCATGGACCCTCCATCATAGAGGACTGAGGAAGCTGTACACTGTATGAATGTTCAAGACACACACACACGCAAACACACACACACACACACACACACACGTACACACACACGTACACACACACACACACACACACACACACACACACACGTACACACACACACACACACACACACACACACACGTACACACACACTCACAATAATCATGGACCCTCCATCATAGGGGACTGAGGAAGCTGTACACCGTATGAATGTTCTAGATTTACTACAGTAGTAATATGTATTGATATTTGCATAACATTCATACACTTTCGGCACACACGCACCAACCTTAACAGTCCTTCCTGTAAGGCCTACACACACACACAAACACACACACACACACACACACACACACTCACACACACTCACACACACACACACACACATAAACACACACACGCACACATGCACACACGCACACACGTACACACACAATAATCATGGACAGTACACCGTATGAATGTTCTAGATTTACTACAGTAGTAATATGTATTGATATTTGCATAACATTCATTGCAGATATTTCACAGCTCTGCAAATAGAAAACACTTTCAGCACACACGCACCAACCATAACAGCCCTTACTGTAAGGCCTACACACACACACACACACACACACACACACACACACACACACACACTCACACACACACACACACACACACACACACACACACACACACACACACACACACACACAAGGCCTAAATGCTTGTGATAAATCTCCCCCATCACCTGAGAACAGTCACACGTGCAGTTTAGGAGCAGATTTGTTGTGCTTAAACATGATTTACAATGAGTCCTGTGGCGCCTCTATTTCACTCTTGAAAACAGCTATCCCAGGGAAAAGCACAAACGCCTGCGCTTTAAATCATCCACCGGGGGCTCCCGCCGAATCGATTAATAAGCCGGTCAGCCTCAGACCAAAGCAATCAATCACAGACAGCGTGAGGACAGACTACAGCAGGACCTCGCCTAGTGCCAAGGCACGTCAGTCGAAGAGAGATGAGAGAGCATTCTAATGTGCTCCACTCAATGGACGACGCCCCCCCCCTCAGGGTGGTAATAATTCGACATGTAATAATACCATCACCTAATTAGTTGTCGTTTGTTTGTGTACGCCTGCTCTGTCTTGTGAAAGCAAGTAGCATCTGTCTGGAGAAGTTTGTCGTTTTTATGTTTGTCCTAAATGTCATCACTTGAAAAAAAAATCGTCAGTTATTGCAAGCTTGTCAAAGTGACTCAACGGTAAAAAACGTGTTGTTTTTGTTTTATTCCCTGACACTGAACATATTATATTTCATTGACTCTATACATCAAATTGTACCAGTAAGGTGCAAGTGACAAGAAACAGACATGTGACACATGTAGGCCCCATGGCCTCTCCTTGTAGACTGTGACCTTCACCTGGACAGTACAATGGACTGCTATGATGTAGTGTTCTGTCCTTGTCAATTGTATGTTTTATTGTACGCTGTGTGGCCTGCAAACCATGTTTCCCTCTGGGGGATAATAAAGACTGAACTTGGCTTAGTAACTTCCCAACACAACTCCCTCCGGCAGGGTTCGAGTTATAAGCTGAACTCTGTGGGGGTCTCCAAAATAACAGTGCGAAATGTTCTCATGCACGCGCGAATCATGCCCACACAGCGATGGGACTTACAAGTTCTAATTAGCTATAGGCAGTAGCGGATTAAGGTGGTCAGTGGCCCTAGGCTACTCCTTTGTGTGAGGACCCCCCTGCCCCCATACACAAGCCTCCCCCCTCCCCAAAATATACAACTCACGAGCACCCTGCACACACACACACCACTCATAATGCTTTACCATAAAACACTTAAACACTTTAATAACACAATAACACAACAGTGTTAATAATGCAAAGAATTAAAAAAAGGTTCAGTGCATTCAGTTCTGTCTCTATTGCTCTCCTCTCCCGTTGTCTCTCTGTTACTGTCCTGTTGTCTGTCTCTCTGTTGCTGTCCTGTTGTCCGTCTCTCTGTTGCTCCCCTCAGCTCTAAATGACAGAAATGAATTAGCTAATTAGTTGGCATGTAAACTAGTGCTGTCCCAAACGACTATTTTTCTAACGATTAATCTAGCGATTATTTTATCGATTATTCGATTAGTCTAACGAGTAATTTATCGATAAGTCTAACGATAATTTTTGTACTGTAAAAAAAAAAAAAAAAAATATTTGTCTCCACCTCACTGCTATGTTTAGCCAACTTGAATGCCAACATGGCCATTTAGAAGTCTGTCCATCACCACAACACATAGCTAGCTAACGTTACTCTCGCTGCTATGTTATGATTAGCTAAATTGATGCTAACGTAGCATGCGAGCTACGAGCTAGATAACGTACAGTAGGTGCTCGCACCACAATGACAATAGGCTACCGTAGCTAGCCAGCTACATAGCTAACGTTACTAACACCAGAAGACAAGACATACGAACTGTGGTGAGCTACATTGCTTGTGTAACATTAGCTAGTAGCTATCCATTTTTCACTCATACACTTAATTGTCTCGCCTGGTAAAATAAAGGTTTAAAAAAAAAAAAAAAAAAAAATCACCATTTTTTTTATTTATGACTAACCGACGCATATTACGCTAACCGACGTATTGACGTAGTCGATGACGTCGACGACGTCGAATAATCGTAACAGCCCTAATGTAAACATATAGTTAGGGTTGGGTACAGTTTGGGTTTTATTCGATACCGGTGACAAATCGATACTTTAAAAACGGTACCGGTACCGAAACATCATCCTCATCCTCAAATCCCAACATATCCTGACGCCACAGCTGCAGGCTACTCATTTCACCACATCAACAGCCCCACATGAAACAACAGCTATAAAAGCGATAGTCACACATGTATCTCGGCCAATAATTGTGTTATTTTTGCTATACAGAAGGAGCGAAAAATACATTAGGTTAGTACACTAGGTTAGTAAAAAGTAAAAGCCACCTTACCTTTACGGAGACAAGATAGACCTGTGTGGTCTGTTTTCAGTAGGCTGCGGTTGCGGTCCTGGATGCTGACGTCCGATGTCCTTTCTTTATCCAAGATTGGATGAACGGGAGAGGGTCAAATTTGTCTTTGATAAAAACCCGAAATTTTCTAGGCTTGATGACCCGGTCGGCAGCAGTGGCCTTTTTTGGGGCGGCATGGTAGCTACTACTGTATGTATATACTCCTGTATAGCTAATGAATGAATGTTTGCTTCTCAATAATAGGCTAGGTGCACGATCTCACTACTTCCTGAAAGGCAACTGGTGTCTCACTCTATTGGTTTAATTGATTAATCAGCTGTGCACTGTGTGTTCCAACGGTTTACCGCACAGCTGATTAATCAACCTTTTGCTGTTGCACAATATTCTACTGCGCCCCATGGTGTCTTGGTGGTGAAGTGCAGGCAGTCAAAGGCATACTGTCATTCACAGGAGATTAATGGTGCGCGTAGTTCTTTTGGAAAACGTGTTTATTTTACAATATTTATAATATAAATTAAATAATATTCATTACATTGACATTTTGATCAAATAATAGTTGTGGTAATGTATTATTAGCGACCCCCACAGATTTTTGATTTTACTGCCTTCATGGGAGCTCAGAGAGCCTCAGACCATCTCTATGGGAGCTCAGCTCCCATTGGCTCCCACATAACTCGAACCCTGCCCTCCGGGGGCCACCGGTGAACAGCAGAAACCTGTTAAATCCATAGTGGGAGGTCAGACAGCCAGCAGTCTGAACCAGGGATCAGATAAATAAATCATTACGTGTCATTATGTACATCTCAGAGGAGGAACCCTCTAAAGCTACACGCATCTCACCTGGGAGGGACTCTGTGTCGGGTTCTGCAAGTAAGTCTGGGATGCTGATCAATAACCCATTCCTCTCAAGAGTTTTGTCGCAGAATATATATTCCAACCCCCCAACTAGCCAGACATTAACTGCTACTTCTCTGAATTGCAACCGCCCCCCTCCCCCCGCCGAAATATATGGTGGCAGTAAATAAAACAGATAGACGTATATATTCCTACGAGGCATTGCCTTGTTTTCTCTCTCTCTCTCTCTCTCTCTCTCTCTCTCTCTCTCTCTCTCTCTCTCTCTCTCTCTCTCTCTCTCTCTCTCTCTCTCTCTCTCTCTCTCTCTCTCTCTCTCTCTCTATTTTCATGGGGTTCGGATTAATAAGATGCTTCATAGGAATCATTAAATCACCAGGAGTCCATTTTGGAAAATGATGATTTTGTAAAAAAATTACCTAACTAGGGAAAGATCATTTATGGATGCTGGAAGTAGCCAAATGAAAAATGTGTGGTAATTTATCTAATGTGCCCTCTTTTTCTCTGTCTATATTCTCAGAGGAGAGAGAAGGAGAGAGCGAGGGAGAGAGAGAGGGAGAGAGAGAAAGAGAGGTAGAGAGAGCGAGGGAGAGAGAGAAAGAGAGGGAGAGGGAGATAGAGAGAGAGTCAGAGAAAAAGAGAGAGAGAGAGAGGGAGGGAGAGAGAGGGAGAGAGAGAGACAGAGAAAAAGAGAGTGAGAGAGAGAGAGAGAAAGAGAGAGAGAGAGAGAGAGAGAGAGAGAGAGAGAGAGAGAGAGAGAGAGAGAGAGAGAGAGAGAGAGAGAGAGAGAGAGAGAGATTGAGTGTCTAAAACACGGTCAAGCACTTGGGTCCTGGAACGTTTAATGAATATTTTCGGTGCAGATGATCAGAGAGGAGAAATGCTAGTTTGAGTTCCGAACAAAATGCGAGGCAGCGACAAAGCACCAATCACAGCAGCGACGCCTCCAGCAGAGAACGCTCTTATCTCCCCGACGCCCGCCTCTTATCGCAAGCCTTCAAAGTCTTCCAATTGCCGAAAAACTAAGAAGCCCTCTGCGCTCCGAGTTAACCCATTTTGTTCCCAAGTATGTTGAAGGCATGAAACTATGTCAATCATATGCAATTAATAACCCTTTTAGGTAATCTATACAGTTTTTTAAGAACTTAATTTAATAGGATATGAAAAAGTAGGTTTTGATGTCGGCCACAGTTGCGACTGGTGGGAATAAGCAATGTAGCCTATCATTAATAGAGCAAGTATCCCTAACCCTAACCCTAACCCTATCCCCTAGCCTAAATATCCATATAACCCAGCCCACTTACTCACACACCTAGACCTACTAACACCCTGGCCTTGCTACCTCATTGCCCAAACCCACATGTCAAAACCCTAATATTGACAGAATCATTGACAGAATCAGGTCTTGGTTTTACGCTCAATTACTATTACTATTACAAAATCTCATACAAAACAGGCATATACCTACAGGATACCAACGCTCAGATATTCATACAAGCCCGGTGTACACCTGTGTCTGAAGGCCTAATCTTAAATCACATAAACCAGATTTCTATTAAAGCCCATATATTATTACCACCTGTCGGTCTCATTAGGCACACAACCCAGGTTGATCCTAACCTTTGCCCAGACGTGCTGCACACCCATATGCAGTTAACCAAGGATATTCCTAAAACCTCAACCCTAGGATCCATTAAAAATAAACTGATTTAAAAAGCACCTTTTTCAGGATTTATGGGTAATTGAAAAATCATGTGTAGAATAATTTAGATAATGTATCCGTGATATGTCCTATTAAATTAAAAGGACTATGATTGAACGTGTATGATGTAATATCCCACGGGTCGCCATTGTGACCGCTTAGCTTTTTACTCTATTTCATGAGCAACATGGATGCAAATGGATACAAAATGAAAGAATATATGTAAACTAGACCCTGCTAACCATATCTACAAAGAACATATTGCGTTTGTGCATTAAACAACATGCGTTTGTTTCATATGCAGGTAAACGAAGAGATGCAAACAGATAAAGAGAGCCAAATCCCTCCTTAAAAGTGTACCTTGGCAAAAAAATGCATCTATTCTTGTGACCAAATGATATGAAAGTTATCCAAATGATCCTAGACACATTGATAATACATAATATATGACAAATGTGTTGATAAGTACCACTATAACCAACAAAAAAAAACTAAAAATAACAATAGTTTTGGTCTGTCAATATTGTGACTGGTGGTAGGGTTAAACCTAAATGACTGTTTACTTCATTTCATAACCACAAAAGCTTGAGACGAACAACCCTTTGAATCATCACACGTTTGTCATGTCCTCTGCACAGCCCTCTGCACGCATACATGTGACTTAAATAACACTGCAGTACGCCAGTGTTGCTGGGAGCTCAAAACCCCCTCAAATTGACAGACAAAGACAGGAGGAGAAAGTCTTTCAACCCAGAATCCCAAGAAGAAACCCCACGTTTGTTGTTTACGACACGACCAAAACGCAGTCACTTACAGCCCGAGCAGCGGGGCAGCAAAGAGCCTCTTTCAGAAACAGATAGATAAAGCAGCTTGAATCACCACCACCGTGGCTCCTCATCCACGAGGCGTATGAAAGAGCCTCTCCTTACAGTTTGGCATCAAAGCGGCGCGATCGACACGTGAACTGTAACAAACCGTCTCTGCTCCGCAGGTGGGCTAAACACCAAGGACGTCAAGGAGGAATCTCACAGTGGCTCTTTAATCACCACAGAAAAACCACAAAACAAAATGGAGGATAATAAACATTTGCAGTTTCTCTGAAAGCCGAGCCGGAAAATGCACATTACACGCCGGTAAATCCTTGTATAAAACGTGAACATACTGTTGGCATACTGGAGCATGCAATGGGTACAGAGGTATGGTAAGCTTGAGTAAGCTTAAGAAACTGTTGTTTTTTCTGGATGAAAACACAACGGTCGTCTTGAAGAAGCAGATCGACGGTGTAGCCCCCGGGCTGACGTGGGAGGCTTAACGGTGAAGGCCTGAGGAGACGTTTATCTGAAGAGTCTCCGAGCCTTCAAGATCTACAGTGCAGATTTAGTGGAAGACACCTCAAGGATGAGGGCCACTAGCTCATTCCTGTGCACTAACTCAGTGTGTCATTTTCAGATACAATAACCAGCCGTGACAGCAGAAGCAATGTAAAATTGATTACGTTACATTTCAGGGACACAACTTGAGCCACACAAACCACCAAACTAATCGAACAACAGCAAGATGTCAAGCTGCAATGCGAACTTTAGCAGTAACGGTTAGATTCCTTATTTAAGCACTGCTAAATGGCGAAGGTCATTGTCGAAAAACAATGGTCAGGGGAGTATTTTGATAGGAAAGGAGTTACCACAAAATGATTTAGTTTGTGCCGCCTGTCTGATTAGAGTGCAGAGAAATACAGGCTATATTTAAAGAAAGCAGCGTCATTGAATTGCACTGTGACAGCAAACACTCATTCAGTTATAACAACGGTGGAGGCGAGGGGAGAAAACAGAAAGGTTTGCCTCTGGCAAGAACAAGCAAGAGGCAAAAACTTTTCCATAAAGTTGCACAGAAAACAATAAAAACAGCCGATGTCACTGCACACATAATTGCTCAAAGCATTTTCCGGGGGAAGAATCCATCAACCTAGTTTAGTTGCGTAAAATGCAATGGTTTGTGGCAGCCACAGACAAAAAAAGTATTTCATTGTCGAAAGTGAAATTGGCTGAAAATAAAGATCTCATGTCTGCAACCTGGAGCAACAAAATTAATTTAAAAACTTTGGAGGAGAATTGTAAGACTTTTTTGGGAGGGAAATCGCTGAGAAAAGGGGTCTGTGCCGACATGTATAGTAGCCTCCTATAGAACGAAGAATTTGACCGATTCAAGACCTTTTCTCGATAACGGTTCATTTTCTAACTTTGCCTAAGTTGAGTCAAATCCATGGGAAAAACTTAAGATAAAACTGTTTGCAGGAAGTCTTTGAGACATTTCAAAAGACGTGGAAAGACTTTCAATGACTCAGGGCTTTTTCAGAAAGCAGAGGGAATTAATCCTAAATTAGAGAATGCGACGCATTGATGGGAGACTGAGGCAGACAGTTATTACTATTACTGCAGTCTGTTGGGCTGTTGAAGCCATTATTTCAGCCAAGACCCTGTGACAGCAACCGGCCCAGAGCCTCAGCTACTTATTCCGCACAATGAGCAGCCCTGGAGGATGTGAGAGAACATGCACAGAGATCATTAACTTAAGAGCACTAAACCACTAGCATTTTCATCTATCTGTGGGTAGCGGTCCAATTGAAACCAATAGGATTCTGTATTCAGTACAGCTTTACTCAGGGGCGAATAAGGCTTAGGGAGTATTGAGTCTGCTTCAAATTTGGCCTTCGCTGATTGCGAAATCTTCAAGGAGAGTTTCATGAGAAACCCTTTTTTGCTCCAAACCAATTTTACTGTAAAACATTAACCTTTCATGGCAAGGAGTATTCATAACAAAAAATTAAATTGGGAATGAAGTTCAAGTAAATCGTACATTCTCCAAGAGATTGGAGGTTCCATGTTGGTGGTGGTGGCTTTCCAAGGACAGTCAGTGTTATTGTCTGGAGATTGTAGCAACCGGCTTTTCGAGGGATCATTACCCCATCTACAACTTCCAAAAGTGAATTTAAATGCAGAGAATAGAAATGTCTATATGGTCTCTAGGGCAATACAATAAATGGAAAGAGGGTCGAGGGTTGTTATGTCACAGACGAGATGAAGAACAACCCTCTTGTACATGAGAGGGAACTTGAAGTATGTAAACTCTGCCAATTTAAAGCTGGCAGTGAAGGGGCACAATCTTTTTTTTCTCTTTTTTTTTTTTAGAATGTGATTGAACAAGACATCTTACAGAGTGCAGAATAGGGTGAGAGAGGGGAATTATCACTCCCTCCAATCATCCTGCACTTCTCTTTCAATTGAAATAGAAGAACGAGCGCAGAGGATTGTGTCAAGAAGTAGAAAAACAACAATCAATCACTTTTCAACTCAACCCAGGTGTACACATTATGTGTAATTTCCATCAAAAACGACTGGGCGCTTGATATTTATCAATATACTATATACAGTATTCTCTCCTTCCTGGAAGGAAAGTCGTGATGATTAATTTTGCGGAGGGAAACAGTTTTATCTAACCTTGTTTTTCAGCAAAGCAGTGGGTGCGGCGTGTGCTCGGAGGTCAAGAGGGTAGAAGAAGTAAAAAAAAACAAGTTGATGAAAGAAGAGCAAGTCCCATAGAGAAGATAAACTCAAAAGGGTAACGGTTCTTGCCACTTCCTGAGGTACTTTGCGGTGAAATTGCCAGCAGACTGCCACGTTTTATCTAGAATAGAATCGGAATCAGAAACAGATTTATTGCCAAGTAGGTTTTCATACACAAGGAATTTGCTTTGGTCTGGTGGTGCATAGCAATAAACAAAGTGCGAGGACAAAAAAAACAGACATGAAAACATAGTAGGTGACAAATAAATAATAAAAGATGTTAAAGATACATTAAAAAAAAAAGTGTTCTAAGAATAGTGCAGTGTCACTGTTTGGTGTCAGGATAACAGTCAGTGTCATGGGGGGCGTGCCATTGGACACAAGGTAGCGAATTTACAGCGGGAATTTACCGCTTCTGAAGACCTCCTCCCAACCTTCTCCCGACCTTTTCCCAACCTCCTGGCGTCCATTAGACACACAAATATCACCCCCCCCCCAACCCCACCCAACCCTGCTGCCATCCCCCCAACCAGAGCCCAACCTCCTCCCAACCTCCTGGCGTCCATTAGACACACAAACATCACCCCCCCAGCAACCCAATGGCTCCGCGGGAATTTACTGCTTCTGAAGACCTCTGTATGGAGTGAAGCACGTGCCAACCTCCTCCCAACCTCCTCCCAACCTCCTCTCAACCTCCTCCCAACCTCCCCCCAACCTCCCCCCAACCTCCTCCCAACCACCTCCTCCCAACCTCCTCTCTACCTCCTCCCAACCACCTCCTCCCAACCTCCTCTCAACCTCCTCTCAACCTCCTCCCAACCACATCCTCCCAACCTCCTCTCAACCTCCTCTCTACCTCCCCCCAACCTCCTCTCAACCTCCTCCCAACCACCTCCTCCCAACCTCCTCCCAACCTCCTCTCAACCTCCCCCCAACCTCCTCCCAACCTCCTCCCAACCTCCTCCCAACCTCCTCTCAACCTCCTCTCAACCTCCTCCCAACCTCCTCTCAACCTCCTCTCAACCTCCTCTCAACCTGTTCTGTCACCCTTTCTCTTCACCCTCTATACCTCCGACTTCCAGTTTAGCTCCGACCAGTGCCACCTGCAGAAGTTTTCGGATGACTCCTCTATCGTCGGTTACATCACAGACGACAGGGATGAGGAGTACAGGGCCCTGGTGGAGAGCTTCGTGCAGTGGTGCGACACCAACTACCTTTTGCTTAACACCAGCAAAACAAAGGAGTTGGTGGTGGATTTTAGGAGGAAGAGAAGGACCCCAGCCCCCATCACCATCAAGGGGGTGGAAGTCGAGAGGGTGGACTCCTACAGGTACCTGGGAGTACAAATTAATAACAAACTGGACTGGACTGACAACACCGAGGCTCTTCTCAGGAAAGGGCAGAGCAGACTGTTTTTCCTGAGAAGGCTGAGGTCTTTCGGTGTCTGCAACAAGCTGCTGCAAATGTTTTATCAGTCGGTGGTTGCCAGCGTTCTGTTCTTCGCCGTGGCCTGCTGGGGTGGAAACATCTGTGCCAGGGATGCTGCGAAGCTAAACAAACTGGTGAAGAAGGCCAGCTCTGTGGTGGGGACCGGGCTGGACAGCCTAGAGGTGGTGGCAGAACAGAGGATGGGGAAAAAACTGGCGGCCATGCTGGCCAATCCCTCCCACCCGATGTACTGCGAGCTGGCAGGGATGAGGAGCAAGTTCAGCCACAGATTTGTTCTCCCCCGTCAAAGTACAAAAAGATTTGGACAGTCCTTTATTCCAGCTGCACTCCGACTCTACAACCAGGCCCGGCAGGGTGGGGGAGACCTGGAGATGGAACTTTTGGAACTTTTTACTTATTGAGCCTGCACTGTTTTATGTATTTTATTGAATGTTTTTCTGTTTTCTGTACTGAATGTTTTCTGCCCTAACTGAGCTGTTTGACAACAAAATTTCCCCATTGGGGACAATAAAGGTTTTCAATCAATCAAAAAAAAAAAAAAAACCTCCTCCCAACCTCCTCCCAACCTCCCCCCAACCACCTCCTCCCAACCTCCTCCTCCCAACCTCCTCTCTACCTCCTCTCAACCTCCTCCCAACCTCCTCTCAACCTCCTCTCAACCTCCTCCCAACCTCCTCTCAACCTCCTCTCAACCTCCTCTCAACCTCCCCCAACCACCTCCTCCCAACCTCCTCCTCCCAACCTCCTCTCTACCTCCTCTCAACCTCCTCTCAACCTCCCCCAACCACCTCCTCCCAACCTCCTCCCAACCTCCTCCCAACCTCCTCTCAACCTTCTCTCAACCTCCTCTCAACCTCCTCTCAACCTCCTCCCAACCTCCTCTCAACCTCCTCTCAACCTCCTCCCAACCTCCTCCCAACCTCCTCCCAACCTC
>NC_137676.1:5190619-5195619 GCF_963989245.1 Nansenia antarctica
TGCTGTATTACTACGGCTCAATTGACGAACCGCTGGCCGTGGTAGAACGGCGTTTGATAAAAAAGCGGTGATCGAAGAAGAGCGGGGGACGACGGGGGGTTGTGAGTGGGGGGAATTACGACTCGGGTAAATCGGTGTTGACAAGACTAGAATTAGGAGACGTCAGTTGTCAGTCCCCCTTGTTGTTCTTAGCTCTGGTAAGTCACACGCTGTTGTGTTAGTGTGTAGTCGCTGTTGTGTTAGTGTGTAGTCGCTGTTGTGTTAGTGTGTAGTCGCTGTTGTGTTAGTGTGTAGTCGCTGTTGTGTTAGTGTGTAGTCGCTGTTGTGTTAGTGTGTAGTCGCTGTTGTGTTAGTGTGTAGTCGCTGTTGTGTTAGTGTGTAGTCGCTGTAAGCAAGCAACACTGTAGTTATCTAGCTTATAAGGGGTTTTAGAGTTTTCAGGGAAAGCACGTGACACAAGTGAAACAGAAATTGTTTCCACAGAGATTTCCACCGAAATTGTACCTCTCTATTTTATTTATTTATTTTTCTTTACCACTTTATTAATACTGATGTTGTGTTTCCAGTTTACTGTGCTTTAGAAAATATCGAATTCTCAAGGTTTTATGTCCATGAAAAGGTAGTAGAGAGAAACATTAATAACAATAATAATAATAATAATATCTTAGATTTCTATAGCGCCTTTCTCAAACCCAAGGACATTAACATCTGACTAAAGAGTCGTCGCTGTCGTCTGCACAAAGAAGCCGTAGATGTCACATTTACAGGTCTGTTTCAAGGACCGTGACTAAGCAAAAAAGTTGAACAGTTGAAATAGCTTAATAGCTTTATTTGGGGGGGGGGGGGGGGGGAGAGTCCCATTTTATAGCCTTATATATACGTGGTAATGTCATATGGTGTGAAGTGAATACAGTATTTCATGCTACCTCACAATGGCACTGCTTACAGAAGTAATTAGACTAATAATATGCTTCCACAGCTGGGGAATTAAGACTTGGCTATCACTGTAATATTTTTGGCAGCTGGTAATTACGGAGGACACCGAGTGTGGGTGAGGTGATTGCAACTTTTCTGCACACTTGCAGCTTCCTGAGGAACAGTCGCCTCCCCGGCCCCGCGCGCAGGATGGGTGATAAAGGGAAGTGGCGACAGGGGAGTTGTTTGAGTGCGTGTGTGTGTGTGTGTGTGTGTGTGTGTGTGTGTGTGTGTGTGTGTGTGTGTGTGGGTGGGTGTGTGTTTCTGTATGCGTTTGTGTGCGTGTTTCTGTGTGTGTTTGTGTGTGTTTCTGTATGCGTTTGTGTGCGTGTTTCTGTGTGTGTTTGTGTGTGTGTGTGTGTGTGTGTGTGTGTGTGTTTCTGTGCATTTGTGTGTGTGTGTGTGTGTGTGTGTGTGTGTGTGCGTGCGTTTGTGTGTGCGTATGTTTGTGTGCGTGCGTTTGTGTGACTTTTTGTGTGTGCGCGCATGTGTGCGTGTGTGTGTGTGTGTGTGTGTGTGTCATGGAGGGGGGGGCTAGTGGCCTTCCTTCCGTGTCTGAAGGCCGTGCAGCCTGGTGAGCAGAGGGCTGCTGGGTAACGCGTGGCCTTGATGAGGAGACACCAGCTCAGAGGCCTTTAGCCGTGTCCAGCCTGAGATCAGGAGGTCGTGAGTTCGATCCCCCGGCCGAGTCGTACCAAAGACTACAAAAATGGTACCCGATGCCTCCCTGCTTGGCACTCAGCATTAAGGGTTAGAGTGGGGGTAAGACCCTGTGACATACCAGCGTCACGTCCAGGGGGGTGTACTTGTACATCAAGCCGCCGCCTCACGCTACGGAAACAGGAGATAGGCTCCTGCCCCCTAAGGGCCGTTAGGCTCGAGAGAACCGTCGGTTCTCAAGGCTACTTACTGTACTTACTTGATGAGGAGGTCGGCAGAGGGCAGGCAGAGGGCAGGCAGAGGGCAGGCAGAGGGCAGGCAGAGTGGGCAGCCGATCCGCTTGACCGCAGGCGAAGGCGAAGGCTGGCTGTTTGAAGTTCGTCAACCCTCGCCACCACTGGAGGAACTGCCTCTCACCAGCTCCTCTGCCTCTCATCTCTCCCCAAGTCTCCCTCTTCTCAAATTCTCTCCCTCCCTCCCTCTCTCTCTCTCTCCCTCTTTCTTTCTCATTCTCCTTTCTCTCCCTCCCTCTCTCCGCTGGTGGAGACATAAAAGACGAGTGCGCTGCTCAAAAGCTGTCAGGGAGAAAGAATGAAAAAAAAAAAACAGAGAGAGGGAGGGAGAGAGAGAGAGAGAGAGAGAGAGAGAGAGAGAGAGAGAGAGAAACCCCGGCCGGCATACCATAGCTAACTGTGCAATTAAACATCCAAACGAGGAGAACAACAATGACATGGCATATTTTCCTTTTTTTTGCCAAATGAGTTATTATATATATTATATATTATTATATATTGTAAAAAAAGAACGTTTATCAAGCGTTGGTGGGAGATTGAGGTGATGGGGACCTGTTGAACTATGAAAGTCTAGACTGGAAAATACAGATTGGTACTTGATTGCACAGTGTTACTGTTTGAATGAGAGCATTTTATAGAGAGAGAGAGAGAGAGAGAGAGAGAGAGAGAGAGAGAGAGAGAGAGAGAGAGAGAGAGAGAGAGAGAGAGAAACCCTTCTCCTCCCCTCTCTCTATACAACCTCACTCTACAAATCCATCGGAATACATCAAAGGAATATAATTCCAATACATTTCAGTCAGCAATAACACTCAGCAACAACAAACCCAGAGAGAAACACCAGCCTCCAGAAAATTGGCATGAAATGGGATGGTAGGCTTGAGATAGCACTAAACAGCGCCATCTAGTGGCAGTTGGCTTTTTTTTTTTTTTTTAAGCCAACGTATGATGATGGGAGGAGGAAAGCAGTGCCAGAGAGCAGCACACCATTTTAGGGGAGACTCAAGGAGAATGTCAACGTGTCTGTCCACGTGTCTCTATTTCACAGGGGACACTGCTCCAGCACACATCCCAGGACCCTGAATGTCTCACATTATCATTGCAGTTTTGTCTACGATGCATAACGCCAGTCATACTGTAAAAAGGACAGTTTATTGCCAAGACATAAAAAATAAAAAGGAAAAAAGAAACGAAACCTCGTTCTTCTAGCATTAGGACTGCCAATGGCCCCTGGCCCGAGCAGAGATTACTTTTCTTGCGATGACTGATGGATAGATGATTCACTTCCTTAGACAAAATGTATGCGTTGTCAGCTACTTTGGATGAAGGTGTCCGCTAAATGCCAAACATTTTAAAATAAATTATGTATTTTAAGTAATTATTATTTTTATTAAGTAAATGACATAATCATATCAATATACTCTGAGAAACAACCAAAACGTAAAACACTAGATGACTCATGATTTCCTGTAAAGGAAAATGTCTCTCCTCTCTCAATGTCTCTCCTCTCTCAATGTCTCTCCTCTCTCAATGTCTCTCCTCTCTCCTCTCTCAATGTCTCTCCTCTCTCCTCTTTCAATGTCTCTCCTCTCTGAATGTCTCTCCTCTCTCCTCTCTCAATGTCTCTCCTCTCTCCTCTCTCAATGTCTCTCCTCTCTCAATGTCTCTCCTCTCTCCTCTCTCAATGTCTCTCCTCTCTCAATGTCTCTCCTCTCTCAATGTCTCTCCTCTCTCAATGTCTCTCCTCTCTCAATGTCTCTCCTCTCTCAATGTCTATCCTCTCTGAATGTCTCTCCTCTCTCCTCTCTCAATGTCTCTCCTCTCTCAATGTCTCTCCTCTCTCCTCTCTCAATGTCTCTCCTCTCTCCTCTGACAAGTCAAGGTTGTACCCACATGAGTGATAGACATTTGCACAGCTACATGTTTATTTTTCTTTCGGGGGAAATGTTGACCGTGAACAACCAAGAGGCATTGTCAATGTATGTGGTACGCCTTAAGAAAACTCAAGAGCTGTGAAATAAAACAACCGAAAAATCCATGGGATTGACGGAGCCTTCGAAGGCAAACCTGTCAAGGGCACAACCGTCTGTGCCAAAACAGGAAATGAAACCTGAACAGGTACGAGGAAGGCACCGATCCATACCAGGAAGGTCAGGTTTGGTAGAGCACGGCGCTAAACAACGACGCTTAGGTTGGGGGTTCGATTCCCGCTGGGACGGTATATAGAAGAGATTTGGTGAGGCTGCATTCTCATCTTATGCACCCAGATTGTGGAATGCACTGCCAGTTTACCTTAGGGATGCAACCTCAGCAAATATGTTCAAGTCGAGACTAAAAACCCATCTTTTTTAATATTGCCTTTAAATGACTAAATAATAAAATTATGATTATATAATGATTGGGGCACTTTGAGCTGCGATGTTTGCAGGAAAAGTGCTATACAAATAAAAAAAAGTTATTATAATTAGTATTATTATTATAATATATACTGAAAAAAGTATTCCACTCACTGCAATGTACGTGAGTCGCTTTGGATAAAAGCGTCAGCTAAATAGCTAAATGGCGACACCTCTGCCCTCCTCAGGACTCACATCCACAGAGCAGTGAGAGGAGCAGGAGGCACGCGGCTGTCAGCACACAGACACACAGACACGTCACCCTCACCAGACACCTCGGTCTCAACACCTCCTCACAAGCTCTGCGTTTGACGACTTTGACACCGATACAGACTTGTCTTCGAGATATCACACACAGACACACACACACACACACACACACACACACAGACACAGAGACACGTACACCCACACGCACGCACACACACACACACACACAGACACACACACACAGACACAGAGACACGTACACCCACACGCACACACACACACACACACACACACACACACAGACACAGAGACACGTACACACACACATACACACACACGCACACACACGCACACACACACACCGCTCCTCCTGTGACAGCCATGGATGCACTGATATCCATCGCATCGATATTTCTGGACTTCCTGAACTGCAGGGTGTGGGTCACAGCCCAGCGGCCCCCACCGGGCC
>NC_137676.1:5203119-5218119 GCF_963989245.1 Nansenia antarctica
ACACACACACACACACACACGCACGCATACACACACACACACACTCACCTTTCCGTCTCCACCAACGGGAGTGGAGAAGACGTACTCCAGCTGGAGGAGGAGGGCGAAGGCCCTGTGATTGGCCAGCTTCACCTCCAGACCGCTGCGCAACGCCAGGACCTGAGGGGGCGCCGGGGACGAGCTGGAGAGAGAGAACACACACACACACACACAGTGAGGGAGGGAGGGAGAGAGAGAGAGAGAGAGAGAGAGAGAGAGAGAGAGAGAGAGAGAGAGAGAGAGAACACACACACACAGAGTGAGGGAGGGAGAGAGAGAAAACACACACACACAGAGTGAGGGAGGGAGAGAGTAGGGGAGGGGGAGTAAGGGAGGGAGGGAGGGAGGGAGGGAGGGAGGGAGGGAGGGAGGGAGAGAGGGAACACAGAGAGAAGGAGAAAGAGAGTAGAGGAGTGGGGGAGTAAGTAAGGGAGGGAGGGAGGGAAGGAGGGAGATGGCACAAAGAGAAAAGGAGACATAGAAGGTGAGGGTGAGTGAGGCAGGGACCGGGGGAGGGAGAGAGGGAGGAAGGGAGGGAGGGAGAGAGATATGTGTGTGATAACAAAGAGAGATGGGGAAGATAGAGAAAAGGAGAGGGAGAGAGAGATAGATAGATAACAATGCCGGCCGCTAGACAAATGTGTTCTGGGTAATTACGTATTCCTAACCAATTTACATAACGATGGGGCTCCAATTTGGTCATTTCGTTACGATAGGGGTGGAGGGCAGCTCCCCGGATGGCTGGGGAAAATAGAACATGACATGAAGACGTCCTCTGGATGTTCAAAGAATGCTTTATTTGCCATGCAATCAACTAGTCAGTTGATTGTTGAAATGTGGTATTTCTTTGCTCTAGGCACAGGGCCATAGTCGTCGTCCCTGGAGCAATTAGGGGTTAACACTAGAACAGCCGTGCCTTTTTTACCTACTAAAAGACCCCCTCTTTACAATGCTCAAGCTGCTATTTACACACAACGACCACTAGTTGGCCGCTTGTAAATTAGCCTGCTTCCTACACAGAAACACGGCAAAATAGCTTTATACTAGCTTATCCTGATGTGATTTAGAAAATGTAAGGATACTGGGTGGTAGAACGCATATATCTAGGAAAAGTCATGAAAGGAGGGTCCTGAAATTTGATCGAGTGCAAAGATATAACCATTTTCTTTACTCACAGGGGTCAAATGACCCCTCATTGCTGTTTTAGTGTTAAGTGCCTTGCTCAGGGGCAAATACAGCTCCCTCCTCCTGAGGCAGGGATCGAACCAGCGACCTTCAGCGATTGCTAGCCGGCCTCTCTAACCTCTATAGGCTACCGCCGCACCCTCCTCCACCCACCCTCGGCGATCACGGTTTCACTGCGAATGTCGGAATGGAGAATAATTTTGGACAAAATCTAGAAAACGACTGACCATGCATGTTATTAGTTGTAGGCGACAGATGTAACAGATGGTGTTTGTGTCCTCTCTGTAAGAGCGATCAGGAGTGTGTGGTGATGAGAACAGTAGTCTGTTGTAGGGGTGCAACGGTTCTCGGTTTTTTTACGGACGGTACGGTTTGCGTTCCACGGCTCAATTCACTAGTGAACCGTGACGGTTTTCGGTTTTCGTTTTTTTTTATTTTTTTTTTAAATTTTTTTTTTAACCTTTATTTTACCAGGAAGTCACATTGAGATTAAAACCTCTTTTACAAGAGAGACCTGGCCAAGACAGGGTCAAAATAGTAGCTTAAAAAAACTGTTCAGATAACAAGACAGGACATAAGACAGTGGCAACAATACAATAGACAAACAATGGTAGGGGTATTTACAAGGTGATTAAAACATTGAGAAGTCTAACCAAAGCAGGTACAGCGAGCGGTGACCACATCCTTTAATCTACGCTTGAAGATACTTATGGAAATAAGGGCCTCTAATTTAAAAGTAGTCTGTAGGTCATTCCAAGACCAAGGGCCATAATAAGACAAGCTTGCCCTTCCAACATTGTTCATGATAAGTGGCACCTTGTATTGTAGCCATCTACGAGACCTGAGACCCGAGCCACTCGGTATAGGGATGAACTTCAGGCCCAGATAATTCGGTAAGAAGCCAGAGATGATTTTAAACACAAGAGTGTACCAGTGTTGGAGCCTTCTGACAGAAAGAGATGGCCATCCAACCAGACTATACAGTGTACAGTGATGGGTCCTGAAGGCACTATTGGTGATGTATCTTAGAACCGAATGATACAGGGGGTCTAGCTTGGATAAAGTGGACAGAGAAGCAAACCTATATACTGTATCACCATAATCCAATTGTGAAAGGAAAAGGGCGGAGACAAGACGTTTTCTGGAAGCCAAGGAAAAGCAAGATTTAAATCTATACAGGAAGCCCACTGTACGCTTAAGCTTTATGGCGAGAAGATCAATTTGGCCGCGTTCGTAAATTAGCTCTGAGAGCGCCGGAGCGTCCACGTGAATGCCTCGAACGCGGCCTTTGGTCAGAGGTCGAGTTGGTCTGGAACGTTTGTTTCTGAACCGAACCGTACCGAAAACCGTGACCCAAAATACCGAACCGTACCGAACCGTGGGCCAACTGAACCGTTGCACCCCTAGTCTGTTGTAGACTACTTAGGTAATAGTGGATAATATTCTAAGTACAAAACAAATACATGGCGGGATTGTTCTGTAGCGGTGTGTTTGAGCCTGTCTGGGGCGACCAGCGTGGGGGTGGACTTAATCAGACCTATTGTATGTTAGTTACCATTGTTTTCCTAACTCTAACCCGCCCAATGTTAACACGGATTGAACACGTGGTATTTGACAACTTTCAGGATGATTCTAAGAACAATATTTTTAGATTGTGCGTAAAGGCTCTCAAAAAGAGCTTTTTGGGAAGTAGGTATGCATATTTTCCTATAATCTAGAGAATACAACATACAGTAGATATTCTCCCATTTGATTATATTCCCTCTCAGACATGCACAGTTCCACTATTTAACCTCAAATGTGCTCCACGTCTCTGTTACGGCACTGTCTGAAAGCACCCTAACCTTGAGATAGATTAGACTAACAATGACTGACATAGCTCTATTTGCATAATGTCATCATTTATGGTGCAATTTGCATGGAACTGTATGACCTTGTCCTTCGCAAACTTTGCAGGGACTGGTACAAGCATAGTATGTAACAATTTCCAAGTTTTTGAGAGTTTTACACACACACACAAAAAATACATTCTGAAATAATTTAAAGTTAATTTAAGTGCTTTCAGAACAGCCACACATGGACAGTACACACAAAAGCATCTTGCTAACTTAACAGTATGTCACATAAAACTCTATGTTTAAAGTCTATGCTCTTTAACTGTGAAGACGTGGGCGCATATTTCATGGCTCTCTCCAACCGCCAAACACATCCCATGTGTGAGACATGTTGTGTGAAGTTCAGTAAGCGACTGTGCTGCCGCTCAGCCCAGTTTTAGACTTTCTGAAGCTTCTCTCTGTCAACTGAGCTCACAGGGAAGACGGTCGACATAACAGGTATAGCCACCAACTGCCACTTTTGGAGGGAGTCAGAGTCACTACCTATCTTCCGCCGTAGACTGAAGACCTCCATCTCTTCAGACTACACCTTAACTGTCCCTCCTAAGACGTCTTCAACCCCTCTACACCCCTGTACAGTTTCTCTACTGTCTTTTTTTAATAAAATAAAATGTGCGATATAAAAAAATAACTCTTTCAACTGCCAAAGGCCCCTGGCCCGAGCATACAGTAGATGACTTTTTCTTGCTATGACTGATGGACAGCCGATTCACTTACTTAGACAAATGCATGATGCGTGTGTAAGCCGCTTTGGATAAAGGCGTCTGCTAAATGCCAAAAATGTAAATGAAATGTAAAGATGTAAAACCGAATCGTTGCAACCTCCCTCCAGTAGGAGTAGAGCTCCAGGGTAGGTGGGGGGACGGGGGGGACGGGGGTTCCCTGGCAGACCCAGGGCTCAGGCTCAGCTCAGCAGATGAGTGTTCCAGGGTGTTCCTGGGTGTCCAGGGCTCTCAGCAGCACCTGGTAACCCTCTACCTGCCTCTGCCCGGCAGGTGTCTTACCTGGGGGCAACGACTCTAACCGGCTTACACACCTCCGACGCCGGACGTCACCATGGAAACACAACGTTAGAGATCTTATTATCTTATGTTATGAGAAGAAGAAGAAGAAGAAGAAGAGTGTAGAAATATTTTGCACAGTTTGGAAGGAAACTGTGGTGGGTCGCCACAGTCTAGGGCTAATTAATGGGAAATACTGCAAATGCAGTAGCATAACACAGTATTCAGGCTCTCCCTCCACACACACACACACACACACACACACTCACTCACACACACACACACACACACACACACTTGATATTCATCATTCACAGTTTGCATACAACCCTGATGAAAGCATGCTGAGAAGTACGGGGGATGTGAACAAGGTCGGCCAAGCGCTCTCTCTCTCTCTCCTTCTCTCTCTCTCTCTCCTTCTCTCTCTCTCTCTCTCTCTCCTTCCTTCCCTCCCTCGCTTCACAGAACCCCTCAGGAGACAGAGAAGGGGTGAGCGTCCTGCCTCCCTGCCTCTCTGCAGAAGACAGAACCAGGCCCCACGAGCAGCGAGCAGCCAGCTTGTCGGCTTTCCAGCAACACACGGGAAAAAAATCCACAGAAAACAACACGCGGAAAAAAAGGAAAAAAAAGAATAATTACGGCCTACGCTGTTCTATTCATAACAGCGCTTTTAAAAACGCTGTGGCATCTGCAAGGGGGAGAAAAAAACTGGTTTTCTACCTGTTTCCTGTTTGTAAAAAAAAAAAAACTGGAGTTCAAGTGTGAACGCTGGCAGCAGGTAATGTAGTATACATGTAGCGTATACCACTAACTACGTGTTATTATGATGATTACGGTGTGTTATGTCACACGGAACAGGGAGGAGGTACTACGTTCTGATGGCGGGGGGGCGGGGGCAGGGGGGGGGGGGGGGGGGGCGGTGTGCTTACTTACGGGTGCCCACGTAATTGCTGCATGCATGCAGCGTCTGACAACAGTATCAACAGTGATAATATCAGTGAGATGTAAACTTCCATTTCATACTACCTAATCTGTCGACGGTTTTGTTTTAGGGGTTGTCGAGGGGGGGGGGGGGGACTCTACAGCACACTACAGTGCTCTGCCATTTGATTGTGGCCTCGTTGTGGAAGACCGCAGTTCAAGGGACCTGTAAGTCCCCAATGGACCTATCGCTAAGCCACGCCCCAAAATAGAAATTCTCCAATCATATCACAGCAAAAGTTATTACAGGCAGAAAACTTGGACAAACAACTCACTAATATCTGATGGTGAGAAGCTTCTAGACAAAATGTCCTTTAAAAAAACATGTCTACTACTTGCTGTGGTAAATCAGAAATTTGAACTCCCAAGTCATTGAATGTCATTCAGTCACGGTCGGTCAGTCAGTCAGTCACTGTCAGTGAAGCGTTGTTTGTTTGTCCGAGTTTTCAAAGGGCGTGTGGCTTAGCGATAGGACCATACCAGGCTCCGCACCATGGGGGACCCAGCCTTCTGCTCGGCTGCACCGCGCCTGTGGAACAGGCTTCCGCTACGGGCAGTACAGAGCCTGGACTCTTTTAAGACAGGCCTAAAACCCTTTTTTATTCAAAAAGGCCTTTGACTGCTGAACCTGTGTTCATTCTTGTGATTTCTTTTGTGTGTTTTTAACTTATTATGTTTTTATGCTGTTTTTCTTTTTAACTTATTATGTTTTTAGGCTGTTTTTCTTTTTAACTTATTATGTTTTTAGGCTGTTTTCTAACTCTGTAGCACTCTGAGAAGTGCAATACAAATAAAATGCATTATTATTATTATTATCATAATTATTATCATAATTATTATTATTAACGCTCCGTTCCCCACCATACGGTAGATGTCACACTGTGAAAGCATCCAAACACAGGGTGGACAGACACGGTCCCCGGGGAGCGACAGGGTTGGAGCCGAGCCGTTACCGTTGATTTACAAAATCATTAAGGTGTCTGCAGCTCTCCAGGGGGACCAGGGCTGCTGAAGGACCCACCTGTCATCTGAGCTGTGTGTGCTCAGCAGATCTGGGGGACGAGGTAGAAATCGGAGGACAAATCATTTTTAACGCACGGAACGCGATGAGGGATGTCCTCCCGATGTTCTACCTGACTTCTACCTCTACTTCACCTTACTCCCCCTGTCAGCCTCTGTATCAGTCAGAACCAGACGAGGGTTTCAGAGCCACACAGTGGCGATTCTGCTTCAAAAGCAGTTGGCAGTTGGAGTTTGAAGACCCACGCACGCACGTCGCACGCACACACACACACACACTGAACGGTACCCATCACATGTCTTCTGTCATCAAAAGTATGTTTGATGTGTCAGAGCTGTCCGTCGATAGAGAAGCTGATTTCATGTGTTTTTTTTCCTGCTGATCTGAGGGGAAATATCCCTAAGAACCGACTGCTGACGTTGCGTAAAGAGACGTGAGTGAATGTCGGCCGTCGTGACATCTCGGCCAAATGTTAAAAGGTGAAAAGGTCAAGGGAGCTCGACTTAACTCTATAGTAAAAAAAGAAATAGGGTAGTGCAATGTTTTCTCCGCTATCAAACCTCGGTTTGAAGTGTGTGTATGTGCGTGTGTGTGTGTGTGTGTGTGTGTGTATGTGTGAATGTGTGTGTGTGTGTGTGTGTGTGTGTGTGTGTGTGTGTGAATGTGTGTGTGTGTGTGTGCGTGCCTGCGTGCGTGCGTGTGCATGTGTGTATGTGTGTGTGTGTGTGTGTGTGTGTGTGTGTGTGTGTCTGTGAGATTGACTGTGATTGACTGTCCCATTACTTACTCCGGGCACGGTATATGTGCTGATCTAGGGGTATTACTGTAGGAGCCAGGGTATTACGGAGGATGGAGCAGGTACGTATTGTAGTACAGTAGCCGTATGAGGGGTGAGGGGGTCAGGCACGTGCATGACTGCCTTTGGTGTCACCAGGGGATAGTGGATGGATGGAAGGATTGATGGATTTAGCTGACACTTTTATCCAAAGCAACTTACACTGCAGTGAGTGGCATACATACATTTTTCAGTGTATACGGTCCCAACGGGAAACAAACCCACAACCTAAGCGTTCGGTAACGCCACGCTCTACCAACTGAGCCTATGGTTGCTGGTTCCAGTCTCACTAGTCTCTTATGTACTGCAGGCAGGTCCAGTTAACATTAGAACAGCCATGGGTGGGGGGGTCATTTGACCCTGTGAGTAAGTAAAAAAAAAAAAAAGTTATATCTTTGCACTCGATCGAATTTCAGGACCCTCCTTTCATGACTTTTCCTAGATATGTGTGTTCTACCACACGGTATACTTACATTTTCAAAATCACACCAGGATAAACTAGTATAAAGCTAATTTGCAGTTTTTCTGTGTAGGAGGCAGGCTAATTTACAAGGCAGCCAACTAGTGGTCATGGTGTGTAAATAGCAGCTTCCCATTGTAAAGACTATGTTAATTTGACCCCCCGAGGCGGCTCTTACAGTAGGTACAAAAGGCCACGGCTGTTCTAGTGTTAAGTCCTCATTCTTTGGATGTGTTTGCCGTGTGCAGTACTGACAGGTTAGAGCAGTGGTCGCTCACTCTGTGGGTGCGTTCGTAAATACGCTCTGGTAAATACTGCTCAGAGTGCTCTGGTTTCAACTGAAATCAGTTAATTTCCGAACAATCAGAGAGCACCACCCCCTCTTCCCGGGTGCGCTCCTTACAAACGCACCCTATTGTGTTTACTGGGTTAGAGAGTGTGTTCAACACCTTGGACGTTTTAACCATTTAGCAGGCGCTTTTTTATCCGAAACGACTTACAATTACAAATTACAGGGACAGTCTCCCATGAGTAATTTAGTGCCTTACTCAATATACAAGGGCACACTGGTGGTGGTGATGGTGGTGGTGACTTGTGGGATTTTAACTCGTGACCTTCTGATGAACACGACCCACTAGGCCACCACTAACCACCCAATAACATAGCATCAAATTATCACAAAGGGAAAGGATGGCGTGTCGTCATGGTGACGCTGCTGGGCGGGTGGAGGAGCTCTGCTCACCTGTCTTTGCCCAGGGTGTTCTGTCTGGAAGGGCTGCCCCCCCCGCGTCCTCTGGTGCCCTGGGGGGTCTGGAGGGTCTGGGGGGTCTGGGGCTCCAGCACCACCACCTGGGGGCGCTCCAGGAAGCCCAGGCCGTTGTGTACCCCCACGTGGAGCCTCCTCTCCTGGACCACCACCGCCTTGCCCTCCGGCCCCCACTGCTTCTGAGAGAGGGAACAACACGGTAAACGCCAACGGACTGTACTTATTACTTATACAGAGCCTTATTCCAACGAGTTTGACAATAATAATAATAATATAATAACTTGTATTTGTATAGCGCTTTTCCTGCAAATGTTGCAGCTCAAAGTGCTCCAATCATTATAAAATCATAATTTAATTATTGAGTTTGTGTTTTGTCCCCCGCCCCCACCTGTGGTGTATGTCCCCACCTGTCCTACCCGCTGTACATACTTTATGTTTTGTTGTATTGTTCTTCCCATGATGGATGTACGTTTATCTTGTAGATAGTAATAGTTATTTGTCTGTATTATCATGTAGATAGTACTAGTTCTTTTCTTATGTCTGTCTTACATGTAACGATGAATTGAAAATCAAGGACCCCAATTGAAATAAGCCAGTGGCTTTCTTGGGTTTTTATCCTTTTAGATTGACCTTGTATGTAATATGTACTTTCATGTACCTACTTCTGCAAACCTTCTAATAAAGTTTTCAATCAATCAATCAAGTCATTTAAAGGCAATATTAAAAAGATGGGTTTTTAGTCTTGACTTGAACATATGTGCTGAGGTTGCATCTCTAATGTAAACTGGCAGTGTATTCCACAATCTGGGTGCATAAAATGAGAATGCAGCCTCACCAAATCACTTCTTCACAATGGGCCTCTCAGTCATCCATTCTCCGCACACATTCACAAACACCGACGACGACAAGCGACTATCATGCTCATTGGGAGCAATTTGGGGTTCAGTGTCTTGCCCAAGGACACCTCGGGGGACACGTGGCCAGCCGGGGATCGAACGAACGGCCGAACTGTCGACCTCACGATCGTCAGACGCCTACCGCTCTACGCTCTACCTCCTGAGCCACAGCCGCCCCTGGGATACAGTCTGACCGAATGGAACGGTGTTAGCACCTTGCATATGCAAAATATAAAGTCGTGCATAAAAGGGATATCATTCTATTTTATGGCATTTTATTATATATATTAAAAGAAATCAGTATTGCTAATAAAAACAGGCCCAGTACAATATAAACATGACAAATTATTCCAAGAAAGGCATACTTTGAAAACAGATGCTCACACACCATAAAAATATATTGAACCTCTGAACTTTATTTCTTTGCTGCCTTCCTTATCTCTTGAAACATCCTCTAAAACGGAGCCCCTATCCACGGCCCTCCTGCCGACACCACCCCAGGACGTCTCTACTATTCGCTCGCAAGACGCTGGCCGAGCCCTCTGCCAGACCATGCCCTGCTGATCCTTTGACTGCAGAGAGAGGAGGGGATGAGGAGGCGAGGAGTTGAGCCGTAATTCAAACAGAATCCTTCCGCCTATATCCGGGGGAAGGCTTTCTGGCAGCCGCCCGCTCGGCTCAGTGACACGGCAAACAAAGAAAAGGAGAGGCGCAGAGCGCAAAGGCACACAACAGGGAAACGTGCCCCTAATTGTCGACTTGTGGGGGTGGCACTAATGCTGTGATTATGCTAATCGTAATTAATTAATAAGTCAATAATCATTTCAAACAAACATCTGGGGGGGGGGGGGACTCTGTTGTTTTGTTTATGTGCATTTTTTTTTCTGTTTTATTTGCTCTGATGATAGTAAAGCATAAAGGAAATCATCACATCACAAAAAAAACATCATTACAAGTAAGCGTGTTAAATTATTATGGAAATTGGGGTCTGAATTGGGGGATTGAAGTCAATCAAAGTTTTTTTTGAATGCATTTTTCCCCAGAGTTGTCGATTCGCCCTTCCAGCTAGCAGCATCGCTGTAACGTGGCGTTGAGTGACAAGTGCACAGATGATTGACTGCAAACTGTCTAACCCTGGGTTGAGGTCCTCGCTGTTGTTTCCTGCCTGCTTCCCCAGCCTCTCTCTCTCTCTCTCTCTCCCAGCCTCTCTCTCTCTCTCTCTCTCTCTCCCAGCCTCTCTCTCTCTCTCTCTCTCTCCCAGCCTCTCTCTCTCTCTCCCAGCCTTTCTCTCTCTCTCCCAGCCTCTCTCTCTCTCTCTCTCCCAGCCTCTCTCTCTCTCTCTCTCTCTCTCTCTCTCTGCCTCTCTCTCTCTCTCTCTCTCTCCCAGCCTCTCTCTCTCTCTCTCCCAGCCTCTCTCTCTCCCAGCCTCTCTCTCTCTCTGCCTACACCCGTCTCTCTCTCCACCCACACCTACCCAGTCCAATTAGCATATCAATTGAGCAGCGGTGTTATATGCAGCTGCCGAGCCCGGCCGTTTGCAGCCCACGTACCCCCGGCGTTCTCTCACTGTCTCTCTCTCTCTGTCTGTCTGCTTTTTTTCACTTTCTATCTCTATCTATCCTTCTTTCTGTCAAACACTGTTACGTCTTACTTCTCACTTCCTTCACCCTGTCCTCTCCTCCTCTCTCACTCCCTTTCCTCTCGATCTCCTCCTCTGTCTTCCTTTCCTCACTCTCTCTCTCTCTCTCTCACACTCCCTTTCCTCTCTATCTCCTCCTCTGTCTTCCTTTCATCTCTCTCTCTCTCCCTTGACTCTCTCTCTCTCACTCCCTTTCCTCTCTCCTCCTCTGTCTCCCCTTCCTCACTCTCTCTCTCTCACACTCCCTTTCCTCTCTCTCTCCTCCTCTGTCTCCCTTTCCTCTCTCTCTCTCTCTCTCACACTCCCTTTCCTCTCTCTCTCCTCCTCTGTCTTCCTTTCATCTCTCTCTCTCTCTCCCTTGACTCTCTCTCTCTCTCACTCCCTTTCCTCTCTCCTCCTCTGTCTCCCTTTCCTCACTCTCTCTCTCTCACACTCCCTTTCCTCTCTCTCTCCTCCTCTGTCTCCCTTTCCTCTCTCTCTCTCTCTCACTCCCTTTCCTCTCTCCTCCTCTGTCTCCCTTTCCTCACTCTCTCTCTCTCTCTCTCTCACTCCCTTTCCTCTCTCTCTCCTCCTCTCTCACTCTATTTCCTATCTCTCTCCTCCCCTGTCTCCCTCGACTCTCTCTCACCCTCTCTCACACCCTGTTCCTCTCCCGCTCCTCCTCCTCCTCCGGTCTCTCCCTCCCTCCTCAGGAGCGGTAAACATCTCTCAAGTGGCTCAGGGAGTAACAGTTTGAAGCTTGTTTATTCTCGAAGGGAAAGGCCATGTTTAACATCTGAAGCCTCACCATTTAGATCTGTGAAACGCCTATTGTGAATTGGCCACGATACAGACCGCAAGGCACAAAAGAAAACGAGGAAAGTTTTAGAAGAGTTTAGAGAGGCTGATATTAAGTTAAGATACTGCGGGAAATATATCGCCTCACTAGGCAATGTCTACGGGAGCCTATGGGGGCACCCACTGTAAAAAAGTTTGTCTGTTTGGCAGTTAGGAGCACCCTGATATTTATTACGGCGCTGTGCTTGACTGAGTTTGCCTGGAGGCAAGGAAGCCAATGGAATAGTCCCAAAAAAAAGTGCAAACCCCTATCCATCTGGCAACCCCGGGTCAGGCTGAAGCAATCGCTCAAAGCGTTTGAAAACGTTTCAAAATCTATATACTCTTGCAACCCAGGTCCTCCTCTACCGGGAAGAGAGACCGTATTACCCCTATTCTGGCCTCTCGCCATTGGCCTCTAGTGCGGTTCTCCCCCCCCCCCTTCTACATCTCAGACCTCTTAACCCCTTATTCCACCCCTTCCTCCACCTCCAGGTCCCTCAGGTCGTCTAGCTTAGGGCCGAGATCCAGGCTCCAGCTCAGGGGTGACCGCCAGTCATTTCTGTTGCAGCCCCGGGGCTGTGGAATAGCTAGCATGACCGTCTCGACCAGATCTGCCCCTTCCATCGATTCCTTTAATGCTAAAAAAGACACTTATATTCTTTAGCTTTTCCCTGGAGCACTTTGTGCTTTGAGTTGCATTCATGTACGGAAGGCGCTATATAAATAAAGTTTCACTTCACTTCACTTTGAGCTACAACGTTTGCAGGAAAAGCGCTATACAAATAAAAGTTATTATTGTTATTATTAGAATGTGGTTTTGATTTGTGCCTGTTGATGTTCTTTATGTATGTTCTTATGTATGCTTTTAATGTATGTTTTTATGCTTTATGTTATTGTGATTCTATATACTGTGATTGATTTTATTTCCTTTATTGTGTGATTTTAATCCATGTACAGCACTTTGGTGAGCGCAAGTTGTTTTAAATGTGCTTTATAAAAAAGCTGACTTGTCTTGGTTAGTTTAGAGTATTGTGTGCGTGTGTGTGTGTGTGTGTGTGTGTGTGTGTATGTATGCGTGCGTACGTGTGTGAGAGTGAGAGACAGAGACAGTTAGAGAGAGAGAGTTTGTGTCCTGTGTGTGTGTATGTGTGTGTGTGTGTGTGTGTGTGTGTGTGTGTGTGTGTGTGTGCGTGCGTGAGAGTGAGACAAAGATAGAGAGACAGTTAGAGAGAGAGAGTTTGTGTCCTGTGTGTGTGTGTGTGTGTGTGTGTGTGTGTGTGTGTGTGTGTGCGTGTGTGTGTGCGTGTGTGTGTGTCCTTTCCCACTGTCTCTACATGATGTCACAATGTGAAATGAGAAAGAACGGAAATTCCTCGACTCTCATTCACCGGCGAAAACATTCATCCCAGATTTGAGTACGAGTCTGAACAGCGTGTATATACACGACAACCGTGACAATTAATTACTGAAACAAAATGAACACCAAAGAAACACACACAGCACCATCAGATACATCAAACCCTTAACAAGTCGCTCCAATTACGACGCCTCTGTTGCTGTAGGCAACACTACACTCTATGATCACAGACTATCTCTCTCCGAACTGTCAGCTCGACAGTTAAGTTAAGTCTCGGCTCTTTAAACATCTGACTGCGGAGTGACTGCGGAGTGGCAGCCCAACAGCACAAAGTGTGACAAGGGAAACTCACAAGTTACCCCTTTGAAGTCCGTCTAGATAGATCATAATTATGATTGCGCTTTTCCCCCCAGAATCTGTTCTCTAAATGAAGAGGACGCGTTACAGAGGGGAGGGAGGTTGTCTGCGTGGATTATCTTTGGTCTTCGGGATTGAACCTTGGTGACTTTTTCCATACTTTCGTCTCTCTCTCTCTCTCTCTCCCTCCCTCTCTCTCTCCCTCCATCTCTCTCTCTCTTCTGTCTCTCTCTAAACATCTCTCAGGCCTTTCGCTCTCAAGTGGCGAGGGAAACAGTTTTCGAAGTTTGTTTATTCTGGAAGGGAAATGCTATGTTTAACATCTGACGCCTCACCATTTAGATCTGCGAAATGTCTACTGTGGATTGGCTAAGGACCAGAGGCACAGAACTGGACAGTTTTAGAGAATAGAGTGGCTGATGAGAGTGAGGTACTGTATCTAGCCATGTCTATGGGAGCCTATGGGGCCATGTCGATGGGAGCCTATGGGGCCATGTCTATGGGAGCCTATGGGGCCATGTCTATGGGAGCCTATGGGGCCATGTCTATGGGAGTATTTGAAATCATCTGAGTTTGTCTGGAGCAAGGGAACCAACGGAATAGTCCCAAAAGTCAGGCTCAAGCATTCACTTTTTCTCAAAGTATTTGAAAACATAAAAATACTATTTTATGGGGGGGGGGGGGGGGGGGGGGCATCCAACTTTCTAAATAGATGTTAAATGAAGTCTAAACAGACGTCATAATGCAAAATAACACAATACTTGAGGCGGCGACATCATTTCACCACAAGAATCTTCTACAGTAATTCAACTGTCGGTTGAGTGACAGGGAGGAACTCTCTCACTGAAACTAGTCATCATCATCATCGTCGCTTTGCGTTAGCGTCAGAACAGTACGTACATACATACATACATGACAACCGTGACAATTAATTACTGAATAAGAAAACAAAAGAACGCCGACAAACACAGTCAGTGTGTACAACAATACATGACATACATCAAACTCACGAGTCACTCCAATTACAACGCCGCTCTATGCTGCAGGCTAGGCTACCCTGACAGACCATCACAGACAGATCTAGTACCTCCAAAATGCCAGCTAGGCTGTATGTCAAGTTTGTCTTGGCCCTTTAAGGATCTCTCCCTCCCTCCCTCTCTCTCCCTCCCTCCCTCTCTCTCCCTCCCTCCTTCCCCCCTCCCTCAAGTGGCGAGGGAAACAGTTTCGAAGTTTGTTTAATTCGGGAAGGGAAATGCCACGTTTAACACCCGAAGCCTCGCCATTTAGATCTGCGAAATGTCTACTGTGGATCGGCTAGGCTATCCTGAAACCATCACAGACAGATCTAGTACCTCCAGAATGCCAGCTAGGCTGTAAAGTCAAGTTTCTTGGAACCTTTAAGGATCTTGAGTGGCTACCTAGTGGCAGCAAGCAACGCAAAGTGTGACAGGAAAACCCACAAATAATTGCTTTCAACTCCATCTCGATCATAATTATGATTGTGCCTCCCCCCCCCCCCCCCCCCCCACCACCACCAGAATCTATCTGTTCTCTCTCCCTCTTTCAACAACAGCAGCAGGGAGGGGGAGAAGACAAGGCGGTGGCATTGTTTTAATGTAGGACAGGGCTGTAAGACGTGATTGAGGGAGAGAAGGGGAGAAAGATAGAGAGAGGAGAGGGAAGAGAAGAGAGGAGAGAGACAGGGGGGGAGCTGTCTGAAGCCCCTAACAGGGGACATCTGTTAAAACC
>NC_137676.1:5220619-5221979 GCF_963989245.1 Nansenia antarctica
CTGTCATCTTTAAGAATAAACAAAGTATGGGCTATAAATTGAAGCGAAAGAAACAACCCACCTATACAGATATGACCTTGGGTGTCTCATCACTGCAAAACACATACTTTTTAATGTTGCATGCATGACATTTTCACAGGGAAAAACCCTTTCTTATGAAATCAGAGAGAGAGAGAGACAGAGAGAGACAGAGAGAGACAGAGAGAGAGAGAGACAGAGAGAGAGAGAAGAGACAGAGAGAGAGAGAGAGAGAGAGACAGAGAGAGAGAGAGAGAGAGACAGAGAGAGAGTGAGAGAGAGAGAGAGAGAGACAGAGAGAGAGTGAGAGAGAGAGAGAGAGAGAGAGAGACAGAGAGAGAGAGAGAGAGAGAGAGAGAGAGAGAGAGAACGAAGCAACTGCCGCTGCCGCCAGGGAAACATAATGTTGATGGAATAAAGATCTTATCTGTTCACAGGGAGAAACAAAGTACGGGCTATAAATCATGTCGAGTGGTAACGCAGAACACATACAGTAATGGAGCTGAATAAAAGGCTAGTGTTTGATTCCATTCTGTGTGCACAGTAATACCGCAGATACACCTAATACCTCGGGTACACCTAATACCGCACATACACATCGGGAGAAGCTTAGAGAGAGGCTTAGTAGCTCTCTCTCTCTCTCTCTCTCTCTCTCTCTCTCTCTCTCTCTCTCTCTCTCGGTTTTTCAATGTTTACATTTCTATTATAATCAAATAAATTCCGCCCAGTGGGGAAAGATTACTATTTCAACCCGGTATTTCTAAGGGCGCCCGTGTTTCTATTGTTACCACTTATCGTCAGGGTAACATCTTCGATTCTATTGAACAGGCCAACAAACAAAATGAAATGTTGTTGTTTGTTTGTTTTTTTTTAAAGCAAAATATTTTTTACTGAAAGAAGTGTCAGTTGAATAACATGGAACTTACTGGGTAGTAAGGTCATTTAGACTAGAGCAAAGGCATGATAGCAGTTAGAATGGGAGAAATCTGGCACAAGGCAGGATCATTGTGTTGAGTCGGTTTGAAGAAAACGAGGAGGGCTTTTTTAGGGAGGCTAAATTGGTTTTTGAAGGTTATTTCTTTGTGCTCAGAGGCTGCCGTGGTGTTAGCGCACTGGGTCCTTCTTTAATAAGTTGAGTTTGGATTTTAGCCACAAAACTGACAGACCCAGAGACACCCAGATATTATAATCAGCCCCGGCGCCTCGAGTGCAAGCTTTGGACCTCTGTGGTTCGGTTTGTAGAGCACGGCGCTAACAACGCTTAGGTTGTGGGTTCAATTCCCGCTGGGACGATATACATATATACTGAGAAGAATGCACACATTATGCACTCGCTGCGATG
>NC_137676.1:5222179-5232179 GCF_963989245.1 Nansenia antarctica
TGTGTGTGTGTGTGTGGCGTTGTGTGGCGTGTGTTGCGTGAGTGTGTGTTTGTGCATGATTGAAAGCATCTTGCTTACGTGTATTTGTTTGATTGTGTGTGTGTGTGTGTCTGTCTGTCTATTTGTCTGACTGTCTGTGTTTGTGCATTATTGAAAGCATGCTACTGTGTGTGTGTGTGTGTGTGTGTATGGGCATTCTTACGTGTGTGTGTGTGTGTGTGTGTGTGTGTGTGTGCGTGTGTGTGTGTGTGTGTGTGTGTGTGTGTATGTATGGGCATTCTTGCGTGTGTGTGTGTGTGTGTGTGTGTGTGTGTGTGTGTATGGGTGTGTGTGTCTGTCTGTCTGTCTATTTGTCTGTCTGTCTGTCTGTGTTTGTGCATTATTGAAAGCATGCTACTGTGTGTGTGTGTGTGTGTGTGTGTGTGTGTATGGGCATTCTACGTGTGTGTGTGTGTGTGTGTGTATGTATGGGCATTCTTGCATGTGTTGTGTGTGTGTGTGTGTGTGTATGGGTGTGTGGTCTGTCTGTCTGTCTGTCTGTCTGTCTGTCTGTCTGTCTGTGTTTGTGCATGATGAAAGCATGCTACTGTGTGTGTGTATGGGCATTCTTACGTGTGAGTGTGTGTGGGTGTGTGTGTGTGTATGTATGGGCATTCTTGCATGTGTGTGTGTGTGTGTGTGTGTGTGTATGGGTGTGTGTGTGTCTGTCTGTCTGTCTGTGTTTGTGCACGATTGAAAGCATGCTACTGGTGTGTATGTATGGGCATTCTTGCATATATGTGTGTGTATATATGGGCATTATCCCGCGTGTGTGTGTGTGCCTGCGTGTATGTATGTATGCGTGTGTGTGTGTGTGTGTGTGTGTGTGTGTGTGGGTGTGTGTGTGTGTGTGTGTGTGTGCCTGCGTGTATGTGTGCATGTGTATCTGTGTGTGCCTGCGTGTATGTATGCATGTGTGTGTGTGTGTGTGTGTGTGTGTGTGTGTGTGTGTGTATGTGCGTGTGCGTGTGTGTGTGTGGTACCGAGGAGGAGCCCACGCTGTGGACGTTATCTCCCCCACACCCGAGGTGAGTCATCCTGACAGGAGACCCACGGCGGCTCCATCATTAGCATTGCCGCTCTCACCCTCCCACTCCCCTGCTCCTTAGCAGGTTTCAACTGGCAAATCGCATCAGCTGATGAATCGCATCGCCCTCCGTGATAGCTCCCACGATTCACAACCTAAAAACATCGAGTCGTCGTGTGTGTAGACTGATAGTCATTTTAAAACATCCCCCCCCCCCCCCCCCCCCCCCTCGTCACCACCACGATTTTCACTTAATGTGTCCCTCTCCTTGTTCTCTCGACACAATGTTCAGAACAGGGAAGGCTCCGACGCTTATTAGGGTGGCTAGGCGTCAAAGGAGGAGGGCCAGGGTCGTTCCGATTTCCGAGATCGACAGTGTGTTTTCCAAGGTGGTGGTGCGAGAAAAAAATACTCTCACAGCTTGACCAGACGCTAATCAGTTGTGGCGCTCCATAAATTAGCAGAAGTACATCTCTCTCAAGGTGGAGGTCATGCATATTTATCGCTTTCCTAGTGGGAAGGGTTCATGTCGATTACGCCCACCCACAAGCCGCTTCCGGACGGCCACACAAAGACAACAACACACCGGTGTTAAAGGGCACAGGCTGGCGCCATATGGCAGTAAAATGTTTGTTCGAGCGAACCTGCTGTGCAAGACTGTCTAGACTCTGTATTGTGTGCTTCTCCCGCGACCCTCTCTCTCTTTCGCTCAACATGTTCGGGCTGGTTAGACTTGGGGGGCGGGGAGTTCAGATGTTCCCCGTAAGATGAAACAATGAAATGTTGGAAACTTTCGTACCTTGGGGACGGGGGACGGGGGACGGGTCACCATATACAGTGTCTTTTGTTTTGACTGTATACTTTTGCTAGGTTTGTTTTGCTTTCTATCAAGGAACACATGAAAGAAAAAAGATCCTTATTGTTGATGTTCTATAACCTGACCATACGTGCTTATCGATACAACATATTTGAACAGAAAGCAGACTTTCAACACACTAGAAGAACAGCTACGTTCTTTTTTTGTTTGTTTATCCTGTCTGCAGAAAATGCTAATACCAATATGAAAGGAGAGCCTAGGAGGGGGAGGCAGTCCTGTATCTGCATCTGTAGACAGTTGGACTAATTATTACTGGAAACACTAGTTTGGTCGGCATATGTTGAGGCGTAGCCTAATCCTTCCCCACCATCCTTAGAGGGGAAAAATACCATTTTTCCAATCATGTTTTTCCATTTTTTGGGGCATTTTTTTCCCTCTGCACCACAGGGGCAGTCCTACTTCGACTGTTTCTTCATTTCTGAAAATAAAATAAATAATAATACTTTATTGTGCTCAGAGTTTTGTCCCAGTGAGTCCGTTTAGCCTTGGGGCATGTTGTTGAGCACGGTGCACGTCCCTTTGTTCAAGAAGAAGAGATACTTTATTGATCCCCGAGGGGAAGTTGCACAACCGCGGAGAGAAATGCGCTACAGAGAGTCGTGAGAACAGCCCAGAAGATCACCGGCGCCCCCCTCCCCTCTCTGGAAGAGCTGTACAACACACGCTGTCTCAGGAAGGCCTCCAAGATCTCCAGAGACCCAACCCACCCTGGGCACGAACACTTTGCCCGGCTGCCCTCGAAAAGGCGGTACAGGACCATGGCCGCAAGGACAAACAGACTGAAGCTCAGCTTCTACCCCAGGGCCATCCAGGCCCTGAACACAGCAAAGACCTAGGTTCTGGGCCCTGGACAGTCTGGACGGATTGATGGCAGCTGCTGGATTGAAAAAATCAGGTGTAGTGCTGAGGCACAAATGTGTACATTTCAAGCCTGCAAACTGCGACACTTTAAATGAATGTGCAATAACACTATGTGCAATATGACAACCCTAGTCGTCTTATCTGTACAGTATAGTATAGTGGATAGTGTACATAGCCTTTATTTATGTACACCAGCTCCTTTCCCTTCTTGTTTTTTTTAGTTCTTTTTTTCTTTCCTAGCACCAGGGGAGCCACCCCTCCCAAATTTCGTTGTTTGGTACCTGTACTATAGCAATGACAATAAAGACCATTCATTCATTCATTCATTCATTCAAGTTATAATTTTTGCAATAGCATCCCCGAGACAACACACATGCACACACACACGCACGCACACGCACGCACATGCACGCACACGCACGCATGCACACGCACGCACAAGCGTGCACGCACACACACACACACGCACGCACTCCCAGGGAGAACAGAGCTCTGGGCTCTGGCCACAGGGTCAGCCACCTTCAGGCGCCACTTGGAGCAGTTAGGGGTTAAATGCCTTGCTCAAGGGAACAACGGCAGCGGTGGGATACCTTAGATGTGATGCCAGCAACATTCCAGTCACCAGCTCACTTCCGGCTCCCTTCTGAGGTGGGGATCGAACCAGCGACCTACCAAATTGCTGGCCGGCCTCTAACCTCTAGGCTACCTGCCTCTCTAACCTCTAGGCTACCTGCCTCTCTAACCTCTAGACTACCTGCCTCTCTAACCTCTAGACTACCTGCCTCTCTAACCACTAGACTACCTGCCTCTTTAACCTCTAGACTACTTGTCTCTCTAACCTCTAGGCCAGGGGTGCTCACACTTTTTGGAACCAAGATCTACTTTTCAAGTAGCCAGTCTGCCAAGATCTACCAGTCTAGTTTCAACATCGCAAACGTACATGCACGTACTACAAACACACACACACACACACACACACACACACACACACACACACACACACAGTTCCCAGCCTGCATAGTAAACTCACAATACACTTTCCCTCTCTCTGTCACACAGCCACAGGAGAAGACCATCACAAACCCTCCCTCTTTGCTATTCTCGCTCACACACATTCACACACACACACACACACACACACACACACACACACACACACACACAAACACACACACACACACACTTGCCAGTCTGCATAGGGAGCCATAGCACAAACCCTCCCTCTCTCTCCCCCTCTCTCTCCCTCTCTCTCTCTCACTCTCTTACACACACACACACACACACACACACACACACACACACACACACTCACTTTCTCTCACTCACACACTGACAGCCAGTCTGCAGTACCATAGCCAACTACTGATCCAACAAACAGAAAAGTAAACCAGATACAAAACAGGTAGTTCCCTAGTTTGAAAGGAGGAAATAAATGCATTTCTCTACCTTAGTGGGAGACCTGGCACTGGGAGGAGGCAGCTAGTTTCTAATAGTCAGGGCTGTAGGAGCTGGTTGCAAGGTGTAGGCAGGCTGCAAGGTGTCATCAGCCACTGTGGATCTGTCATCGAAAAGGCAATCTGCAGCCTCGAGAAACTTTTTTCACAATTTCGCCGTCTTTGAATGACTTCATGTGTTTAACAAGAACGTGACTGACGCGATAAGAAGCTATCGTTGCAGCCGTACGTTTTCGCTCTTTTGCCACATTTCCCTTCTTCGAAATAGCCATCGTAGATTTGCTGATCAGACAGACGCACTTCCAATATCACATCTTGTAAAAAAGTCCTCCTCCCATTCTGGATGGAAGTTATACGTTATTGGTTTCTTACTTGGTCCAGCTTCCCCACTCATTTGTATAGCCTTTATTTAGTATTATATAGTAAATAGTAGAAATTGGAAGGCTAACTAGGTAATTAGTCTCGCCGGTATTTTGTATTTTGTAGTTGGTGCTGTTGACTGCGCATGCGTGGTGAACCGCGTGTTAGGTGTAGGTGAAAAGATCAGATCGCAGACTGGCTTACCTGTACGTCAATCAAGTGGCAAAAGCCATAGTGAGGATGGATGATAGGCGAACTTTAAAAAAAAAAACGTTTATTTTTTTTTTTTTTTTTTTTTAATTTTTTTTCCGTTTTGTTCAATGCCATGCGATCTACCCATACTACCTTTGCGATCGACCGGTCGATCGCGATCGACGTATTGGGCACCCCTGCTCTAGGCTACCTCCCTCTCTAACCTCTAGACTACCTGCCTCTCTAACCTCTAGACTACCTGCCTCTCTAACCTCTAGGCTACCTGCCTCTCTAACCTCTAGGCTACCTGCCTCTCTAACCACTAGACTACTTGTCTCTCTAACCTCTAGACTACCTGCCTCTCTAACCTCTAGACCAGTGGTTCCCAACCGGGGGTACGCGGACCCCTAGGGGTACGTGAGGGGATTGCAGGGGGTACGTGGAAAGATTTGGAATTATAATTTATTTCCCTTTCCAAAAAAATAATTAAATATAGTCGTTTCATAAACCTGTTGTTAAAATGGTACGCTGCAACGTAAGTTCCTCCCCGACAGGTGATGACTGTAACACACGTGGTAGTCACGTCACATTTAAATCACGTTCATTTACGTTCATTTACGCGCGCACGTCAGCTAGGCCTGTCAGTATACCGCAAAGATGGACAGATGGCTAAAACGACCAGCTTCAGAGGCAGATCAGACGGTCAGATCAGAGGCAGATCAGACGGTCAGATCAGAGAAAAAAAGAAAAAAAGGACCCCGCTATTATTTGGAAACATATGTTTTGTGGGGATTTACATGTACATCGGCTGATCCACCACAGCCACAGTGCTTTTTCTGCGGCGAAGTCCTGGCTAATAATTCAATGAAGCCAGCCCATTTACAGCGACACCAGAGCACCAAACACCTAGCAACTGTTGGTAAAACTGACGACGTTTTCAAGCGAAAACTGTCAGAGTTCAAGTCAAGTCAGGCTACACTGAAAAAAGCGGCAAGTGTGTCAAGCAAAGCACTGGAGGCGTCCTATGCTGTTTCATTACTAGTGGCTAAGTTAAAAACCCCACATTCAATCGCCGAAGATCTGATTTTGCCTGCCGCTGTGATTTTGGCTCAAACTATGCTGGACAAGAAAGCAGCTGACGCGCTCAAGTTGGTACCATTATCTAACAATACCGTCTCCCGTCGGATTGATGATATGTCCATAAATATTGTCGGACAAGTGGTGGATAAAATGAAGCAAGCAGGTCAGTTCGCTTTGCAATTAGATGAAATGACCGACGTTAGTGGGGAGGCTCAGCTGCTGGCTTTTGTGCGTTATAAAGAAGAGTCGGACATAAATGAGCATATCTTGTTTTGCAAGACGCTGCCAGGAAAGACAACTGGCGAGGAAATATTTCTGATTATTGACAGCTTCTTCAAAGACAACGATCTGGAGTGGAAATCCTGCAGTCACATCTGTACCGATGGAGCGGCAGCAATGACGGGTAAGGTGCATGGGCTGCTTGGGCGTGTGATGAAGGTGAACCCCGAAATTAAGTGGATGCACTGTATTATTCACCGGGAGGCACTCGCCAGCAAAAGAATGAGCCCCGAGTTAAGTGCAGTTATGGATGACGCAGTTAAGGTGATTAACTTCATTCAGTCCCGCTCCCGGCCAATGAACCACAGACTGTTTCAAACTCTTTGTCATGACAGCGGGTCAGAGCATGAGCAGCTACTGCTTCACACAGACGTTCGCTGGCTGTCTCGTGGCAAAACGCTGCTGCGGCTCTATGAATTGCGCATCGAGGTGTTTGCTTTCCTGACAGAAAACGACCACCCTCTTGCAGCCCTGTTTGAGGATGCAGTGTGGGTTGCGCAGCTGGCATATCTTGCTGATGTCTTCACTAAGCTGAATGAGCTCAACCTTTCACTTCAGGGCAAGTACTCACACATCCTTAACATGTATGACAAAGTGAATGGATTCATAAAGAAGGTTAAATTATGGGAGAGGAAATGTAAGGATGGAGATGTGAGCTGTTTCCCACTGCTTGATGGCCATCTCGCCACCACTGATGCTGACAGAGGTCCTGTGGTGAAAATAGTTAAAGCACATCTGTCCAAACTTGACACTGACTTCAACCAGTACTTTCATGACATTGAAACAAAGTCAGAAAAACTGGACTGGGTGAGGAACCCATTCAGAGTGAATGACAGGAGCAGCAGCAGCCTTCCTGCAAGCCTGCAGGAAAATCTGATGGACATGTCCTCTGATCGTGGGTTGAAGATGGCACATGCTGACAAGTCATTGACAGAGTTTTGGTGTGATGTTGAAAAGGAATATCCAGTGCTGGGAAAGTGTGCATTGAATGAACTTTTGCCTTTTGGATCTACATATATGTGTGAAGTGACCTTCTCAGCTTTGACCCACATCAAAACCAAGCCAAGGAACAGACTGAGTGTGGAGAGCAGCCTGGTGACTGCTGTTGCCACGCTGCCTCCAGAACTGTCAAAGATTATAAAAGAGAAGCTCAACTGATGAAAAAAAGAATTGCAACTGCTACTGGGTGAGTCTATTTTTCACAATGGTGTAAATATCTATGTATTAAAGGGGAGTGGTTCAAATGATTTCATTAATAATCAGTAGAGTTAGATAAGAAGTTTAAGTGTGTGTGTGTGTGTGTGTGTGTGTGTGTGTGTGTGTGTGTGTGTGTGTGTGTGTGTGATAAGTTTTATCCTGTCTCATCTTGTCTGTTTCCTCTCCCCATCAGTCAAGACTCTGGGATGAGAAAATGATGACATCACTGCACCTCAGACAGAAGCCAAAAAGGAGCAGGAGAAAGGGAAAAGAAACAGATATCAAATCAAATTCATTATTATTTATTATTTATTTTTCTATTTTCAGTGAGTGTGTGGGCATGTGGTAACAATTAACCATTGAGGTGGCCAGGTGGCACATGTATTGGCCAATTAGCTCATGTAGTCTAATTTTGAATGGCAATGTTTTGAAATGGCAAACATGTGACTTTATGTCAGATTGTTGTGTGCAGAAAACCGTGTTCAGTGCATTTAAAAAGTGCCATTTTGAATAGCAAAATGTGTGTAAAGCAGAACATGTGTTTAGAGTTTTGGAGACATGAGAAGAGGTTTTGCTCTCTGTGTGTCAGTAATAAATGTTATATTTGCAAGTTAGAGTTTAATTGATTTTTTGGGGAAATAATCAACACGCATGAGTGAGGGGGTACTTCTGGCATGGCAAAACAGCTCAAGGGGTACACAAGACAAAAAAGGTTGGGAACCACTGCTCTAGACTACCTGCCTCTCTAACCTCTAGACTACCTGCCTCTCTAACCTCTAGACTACCTGCCTCTCTAACCTCTAGACTACCTGCCTCTCTAACCTCTAGACTACCTGCCTCTCTAACCTCTAGGCTACCTGCCTCTCTAACCTCTAGGCTACCTGCCTCTCTAACCTCTAGGCTACCTGCCTCTCTAACCTCTACTACTTCATGGCCATCACAGCCCTACTATAAGAGACAGTGTATATATATATATATATATATATATATTTGGGAAAGAGAAACACTGAACTGAGAAACACCAAGAGACACATTCTCTCTCTCTCTCCCTTTCTCTCTCTCTCTCTCTCTCTCTCTCTCTCTCTCTCTCTCTCTCTCTCTCTCTCTCTCTCTCTCTCTCTCTCTCTCTCTCTCTCTCTCTCTCTCTCTCTCTCTCTCTCTCTCACACACGCACACACACCTCTCTCCCCTCTGAGGCTGATGCAGCAAGGGAGGTGTCAGCATCACCTCAGAGATAACTTGATGACAATTCAGCAGGAGTCACACTTTCACTCACTCACACACACACACACACACACACACACACACACACACACACACACACACACGTCACACACACACACACACACACACACACACACACACGTCACACACACACGCTCTAATTAAAAGCTGCCGTCACCCTCGATGCTGCATGAATTAGCACCTCCAGCAGACGGGAAACAGAGAGTGTCGTCAGCCCAGACAAAGTTTCCACAGTAGGAACACACACACACACACACACACACAATCAGTCAATCTGGCTGTTTTAACAAAAACTAGTGAGGAGGTGACCTGCCAAGGCCGTCTTATACAGACAAACGTGTTCACACTGGAATAAAAAAATAAAAAAAAGGATAAGTGATTGCTTTTATTCTGTCAACCTCACCTGACTCAACCATACTGCCCCTCTCTCCCCCTCCCTCCCCCCCTCTCCCATAGTATTACAAGTGAAACGAGGCAATATCTTTTCTCTACACTCTACTCTGGCACTCCCTCTGGGCCCATCGCACGGTACAGCACCACCACCCCAGGGCGACGGCTCTCACAGGAGCTCTCCTGAACACTCTATCACACACCTTCATGCTCTCTGTCTCTCTGCGTCTCTCTCTCTCTCTCTCTCTCTCTCTCTCTCTCTCTCTCTGCGTCTCGGTCTCTCTCTCTGTCTCTCTCTCTCTCTCTCTCTCTCTCTCTGCGTCTCGGTCTCTGCGTCTCGGTCTCTCTCTGTCTCGGTCTCTCTCTCTGTCTCTGTCTCTCTCTCTCTCTGAGCTTCACATATCACACACCGTCATGCTATCTGTCTCTCTGTGTCTCTCTCTCTCTCTGTCTCTCTCTCTCTCTGTGTGCATGTCTCTCTCTCTCTGTCTCTGTCTCTGTCTCTCTCTCTGCGTCTCTCTCTCTCTCTCCTCTCTGTGTGTGTTCTGTCTCTCTCTCTCTCTCTCTGAGCTTCACATATCACACACCTTCATGCTCTCTGTCTCTGTCTCTCTCTCTCTCTCTCTCTCTCTCTCTCTCTCTCTCTGCATCTCTGTCTCTCTCTCTGTCTCTCTGTGTCTCTGTGTCTCTGTGTCTCTCTCTGTCTCTTTCTCTGTCTCTCTCTCTCTCTCCCTCTCTCCCTCTCTCTCTCTCCCCCTCTCTCCCTCCAAGCTTCACATGTACAAGCTTCCGCATGTACTTCATTACGTACTGGTGGGTTTATAATGAAGATACAGGGGGGTATTGTGGGTAATGAAATAAAAAATCGCCACAAGGAGTCCACCACTCGAATCCCAATTGATTGTCCAATCAATCTGCACATTACGCCGCGCTCACCTCTCCATTGGCATCCTTGTTAACGTCCTTTGAGCAACAACAATGGTTAGCATTCCTCCTCGG
>NC_137676.1:5237179-5294679 GCF_963989245.1 Nansenia antarctica
CTCAAACATACTAAATCGTACTAAAACGTTCGCCTCAAGCGGTCTCATTACGGTTTCTTGTTCCCCACAGCGGGACTTCTCTCAACGTGGCCTGAAAACCAGCCGGTGATACTAGTCTTAAAAGACAGCTTAGGTGGAGGAAGCGCACAGAGCCAGCACAGGAGTGGAGGATTACCCCCCCATGCCATCCACTGACTCAGCTCAGAGAAGGAAAAAAACCTGGCACTGTCAAGTTGCATTACATCCTATCTATCGTATACTTTAAAAAAAAAAAAAAAAACGTTGATAAACACACACTGCAGAAATGTCAACTTTTCGCGAGGAGAAGCCAAAACATTTAAAATTAAATAAAAAGGAGTGTGTTAAGATTATCTTATGTCTCAGTTCAATCGAACTTGCAAAGAAGGTTCATTCAGAGTGCTGCTGCCCGTCTGGTTTTCAATCTCCCCAAATTCTCCCGTGTCACACACACACCCCCCCCGCCCCCCTTCTCCTTCACATCTTTCACTGGCCTCCCGGTAACAGCTCGCATCAGATTCAAGACCATGGTGCTCGCCTACCGGGCGGTAAAGGGAACAGCCCCTCCCTACTTGCAAGCGATGGTCAGCCCCCAAACCCCTGCCACGTCACTCCGCTCTTCCACCTCGGCTGGCTGGCTGGCTGGCTGGCTGGCTGGCTGGCTGGCACCTCCGCCTCTACGTGGACCCAGAAGTCACACCATTAGGTCACATCTTTTCACTGTCCTGGCGCCCCGCTGGTGGAACGAGCTGCCCACTGCTGTCAGGAATGCTGAGTCACTACCTGTCTTCCATAGATTGAAGACCTCCATCTCTTCAGGCTGCATCTTAACTGTCCCTCCTAAAGTCCTCCTCCTCCCCACTACCCCCCTGTACAGTTTCTGTACTGTAAATAAAAAGAGATTAACTGGCAATGGCCCCTGGTCCTGGCATAGATTACCTTTTCTTATGATGACTGATTGATAGATGATTCACTTACTGAGACAAATGTAATTTTTGTAAGTCGCTTTGGATAAAGGCATCAGCTAAATGGCAAAAATGTAAATGTAAATGCTGCAATGCTGTATCGTTACGGAAGCAGTTTTTCCAATTAAAGATATCATTTGGGTACTGTGAGGTAGACTCCACAAGGAATGTTTTTCAGAATGAGGTGTGTGTGTGTGTGTGTGTGTGTGTGTGTGTGTGTGTGTGTGTGTGTGTGTGTGTGTGTGTGGACACTATTAACATTGCGCAGGCAATTTCAGCCCAGGAAAGCCTCTTTGAGAACTGGCTGGGAAGTGTAATACCTAAATCAATAAATCCTGAAATTGACTACGTGGTAAATAATCCTAGAAGAAAGAAATGGCAAAAATGCTGACCAAACAAATGTATTTGTAGGTCAACTAGGTAACGTACGTCAAATAATTAGATTTTCAAATGAAAGCCGTTGATTCTCTATTACGTTTCCATTCACAGGCCCTTTGATTCGTGTTGAATCTGCAGCGACAGGGGAGAAGCTAAGTGGGTGAAGGATTACCTGGAGATTCCACTACGGCGATTTTTTTTTCCGAACGCCTCACTCACTGAGCTGCTAGTTACCTTTCCGTTAAATACTGAATACAGAAAGGTCACGGGAGGAGTTTGGTTGGGTGCAGTGAAGCCCTGAGGCGGTTTCTATAGACGTTTTGTAAAAGGCAAGAATCCCTGAGGTTCTCTGGGATCTAAGACTTTACAACCCCACCATCTTCTCTAAAACATTTATGCAGGAGTTAACAGCTAGATAGCCTGGGGGGGGTGGGGGGGTATCATGCCTAAGTAATGCCTGGGGAAAAACACAGTGGCCTGTAGTCTGTTGTGTAGTGTCTGGAAATGCTAACTGGGATATCCTTGGGACGGGGGGGGGGGGGGTCTCTGGTGTCACCCCATTAAAGCTGAGAGGACATAATAGTTGGGGTAGGTTAGGGAATGGTTAGGGGTAAGGATGGGATCTAGGTGAGGTTAGGGAATGGTTAGGGGTAAGGGTGAGGTCTGGTTGAGGTTAGGGAATGGTTAGGGTTAAAAGTTGGGGTCTAGGTGAGGTTAGGGAATGGTTAGGGTTAAGGGTGGGGTCTGGTTGAGGTTAGGGAATGGTTAGGGTTAAAAGGTGGGGTCTGGTTGACGTTAGGGAATGGTTAGGGTTAAAAGGTGGGGTCTGGTTGACGTTAGGGAATGGTTAGGGTTAAGGGTGGGGTCTAGGTGAGGTTAGGGTTAAGGGTGGGGTATAGGTGAGGTTAGGGAATGGTTAGGGTTAAGGGTGGGGTCTAGGTGAGGTTAGGGAATAGTTAGGGTTAAGGGTGGGGTCTAGGTGAGGTTAGGGTTAAAGGGTGGGGTCGTCCCAGGGATCGTCAGCCGTGCAGTCTCACCTGTAGAGGAGGGCGCCACCCCTGGGATGTCCTCGTCTCGAGACACCAGCATATTCTGAGGGAACAGGTGCATGATGGGAGCCAGAGCAGGGTGGGGCTTCAGGCTACACTGCAAGTGCGCTCCATCGATCGGCATCAGGAGCTTGTTCTCTGTAGACGGATGAAAAAAAATGAAAGAATAAAATACACGCTACGCTGAGTTACAATGACTGTTTCCCGTTCCCCACAAACGCTTTTACATTACAATGCAATGTCATGATCGACCTAATGTCCCTCCACTCTGAGGGAGAAATACACTGATATGATTCCTATCATGTTAATGGAGGGACATGGAGTATCGCCCGCTGTCACAAGCAACCGGCACCCGTCCCACGGAATGCTGTTAAATAGAATACTGCTGTCGCACGGTGGAGGAGTGTGAGAGAGAGAGAGAGAGAGAGAGAGAGAGAGAGAGAGAGAGAGAGAGAGAGAGAGAGAGAGAGAGAGAGAGAGCGAGTCTGAGAGCGTCACGCGGCAGACACTTCCATTATTCAATATTCCATTCGGCTGCCTAGACACAGGTACACGCTCCATTACTTTGAAGGGGGGGGGGGGGTTGGCTGGCGGGCGGGTGGGGGGCATTTTTCTAGGGAACCTGGGATGCGTCTGGAATGACAGCGCCTCGCATGAAAAAGCACGCCGTCGCCATGGAGAGCACGCCGGCGCAGACAAGGAAACGGGCCTCCTGGTATGAGTGAGGGGTTTGACAAAGCGTGTCCTTTACAATTCACAACAGTCGACTGTTGGAGAGGCTCCCACGATTTCCTGTCTTCAAACACGCTGTGTATGAAATGTACTGGCGACGTGCCAGTCTGAGTGTGATGTGATATGTGCTGTACAGTACTGTGTGTGTGTTCAGTGCTCACGTTACAGGGGCACAGTAAGTAATCATTCACCCTGACAGGTTTGATAATTACATCTTCACCGGGGACAGTGATGATCATTAACCGAGGTTCCGTTCCTTCCTCCTAGACTCTTCATCAAGTTGACATGATGTACTGTATCTGGAGGGCTCCCCCTCCCCTTTCTCTGAAGTGCACACTTGTGTAGTGTTGTAGGAGATGAACACACTTGAAAGGGTTAAATGGGGAGGATTTGAGGGGATTCGCACATTTGTAGAGTTGGCTAATGGAGGTTAATGAACAGAGGGGGGGGGGGGGGGGCATCTGAAGCTGTGGGCAGCATCTCATATACATATCTCATATACATGTTTGTTTTCACCGCGGTCGTGTCACGACTCCCCGGAGGAGAAGAAGAGCGGTGTTCGATGTTTTTTTTTTTTTTAAATCTGAGAAATGGCGTGCTGACTCGGACCAGGTCCTCTCTTGAAAATTAGATTGGATCTTCAATGAGACGATCCTGGATAAAACAAAGGAGTTGAATAAATTATTTTTCTTCCGCTGTGCAAATGCTCCTCAGGGTTCCTCAGGGTTGCTCACAAGATAATCTTTGTTGGGTGAAACAGAAATGTACTTTACTGGATGTTCAATGAAACGCGTCATACTTTTGCAGTGAAATTAGAGTTTTTTCTTTCTCAAACTTTAACGGGTTTTGTCTGAGCCCAGAGGTTCAGAGAGCAGGTTCTGACGTAGATAGCAGAAGGGTACCGTACACATCCATACCTGCAGTTGGAGCTATAAGATATTCATGGTTCTCAGAACCTTCAAAGCCGGTGATAGGGGTTTCAGCGGATGAAGGCGGTGAAAGACAAGTGAGTATTCCCCGAACCATGACTCATCTAACACCATTGTATAACTTACTTTGACAGCTGCTGCTCTGAAATAATCTCTTTTCATCATCAGCAAAAAAAAAAAAAGAGCTTCCAAAAATGCTTCCAAATGCGCACTCAAATGTGATACAAAGTGAGAAGAACACGTGGAAATGTTGTTGACAAGGAATGAAATCTTTGAAGCTGCTCCAGACACTGCCTGCATCACTACCAAGTTTCACAGCCACTATGAAAAAAAACAACAACTCTCTTTTAAAGTGGTAACGGGGAATACAACAAAACAGTGAAACATTCATGCGAACCACAGATGGTTCTCAGGTGTCGAATCTGGGGGAATCTTTTATACTTTATTTATTTTCATTCATAATGCATCAAGCTTGCGTTTTTTCTGACGGAGCGCATTCCGCGGCGTGCGCGGATTAGGAAACCCAAAATGTCTTCTTCAAACAGACATCTCGGGGTACGCCGGTTGTGTCAGGTTGGTGAACACTTGGCAGGAGATGAGGAGGTAAAAATGAGAAAAGTAGTGTGGTTTATTACCTTGTTGGTTATGGATCAAAGAATCAATTCTGAGTTCAAGACGATTTATTTAAGGTATACAGATACCACAGCTGGATTCTGGTCTGGTCTGGTGGTCTGCTGGGGTGAATAAGAGGAAGATCTGCCCCTGTGCTCCCACCTTTATGTCCTTTCGTATGCAAATATCTACCAGTGATCCTATCACAGTCACTAGATAGATACTTGAGGTGTGAAAAGGGGGGTGAGGCCAGGGGGTCATAAACCACCATTTTTAAGATACACTTTGGCAAAGGGTCATAAATACCTTGCCCTGGCCCCACAGTCAGGAGACATTCCTTCATGGCATACATACAGGCCCATACCATATACAATGCATGTGTGTGTGTTCAAGGTAAAAATATACTACAGTAGCTCAGCATCAGAGAGGCGTGGATTTGGAGAGGCTGATGGGGGTGGGGGGGAGAGACTGTGTAATAATCGCAATGAATACTAATAACGGACTGCATTTTAAAAGTGGAGGTTTACGAAGAAGAGAAGAACGATGATCTATGAAAAGTGTTTTTGCGAAAAGTGATAGATTAACTCTTATTAACCATGCAATTGAATCGACATGTACAGTAATACATATCAGATCTCCTCCCACCCTATATTCCCGCAAGGTCCCTAAGGTCAGCTGAGACTAATCAGCTAATCATTCCAAGAGTAAAAACAAAACACGGTGCAGCAGCTTTCAGTCACGCTGCCGCATGCTCCTGGAACAAACTCCCTGAAGAAATCAAACAGGCCCAAACCCTTAAAATATTCAAATCTAAGCTAAAAACCATGTTTTGCAGCAGTTATGATTAAACACAAACACTTCTATCAATGTATTTTTTCCATTAACTATTGTCTTATTAAATGTTTTATCTATTTACTTCTTAGATTTGCTTTTATTCATTGTAATTAGTATTTTCTTACTATGCTCCTTTTGCTGTATTTTTGAAACATTTATGTAAAGCACTTTGAATTGCCCCTGTTGTATGAAATGTGCTATACAAATAAACTTGCCTTGCCTTGCCTTACAGTAGCTTTGTCCACAACTGCCTCCTTGGAATTGATTGTTTGATTAGATCAGCGTCATGCCAAGTTGATCTGAATGCCGCGCAGTTATACACAACTAGTACACAACTAAGCCTATATAAATTAAATCTGTAATTAGTCAGACAGTAGGCCTACCCCCATCAACTCCAGTGGATTTATCCTCCATGTATTAATACTTTCAAAAGCATTAACTCACAAAAGAAAAAATACGGCGATATTGTAATATATGGGCCGTAATCTATGGGCCGTGTGCTGGGGGGAGGCTGTGCTCGAGCTGTAGAGCTTCGTCTCAGCTGGAATCCGATAGGAGTCCTCTAGGGGTTGGGGTCTACCAGGGGTTGGGGTCCTCCAGGGGGTCTATCAGGGGGTGGGGTCCTCTACCAGGGTTGGGGTCTACCAGGGGTTGGGGTCCTCCAGGGGGTCTATCAGGGGTTGAGTCCTCTACCAGGGGTTGGGGTCTACCAGGGGTTGGGGTCTACCAGGGGTTGGGGTCTACCAGGGTTGGGGTCCTCCAGGGGGTCTACCAGGGGTTGAGTCATCTACCAGGGGTTGGGGTCTACCAGGGTTGGGGTCCTCCAGGGGGTCTACCAGGGGTTGGGTCCTCTACCAGGGGTTGGGGTCTATCAGGGGTTGGTCGGGTCCCACTCGGATTTCTAAGAACGAATAGGGACCGAATCTATCAGTGCAACCTCCTAGCTGGAGTCATTTGGGTATTGCACCATGGCCCAAGATGAACCCCCCCCCAAAAAACAGAAAGGTTCCAATCCCGAAAACCAAAGATAATTGCAGACTAATCTCGCTCCTTCAACAAAACAAAACAAAACAATTCCTCATCCTCTCCTAAATGTGATTCCGGCATTATTGTTAAATTACCACCGTCTTGTTGTTCGCTAGCAAACTAAAAGTGGATCTTCTGAATCGCACAGGTTTTCCGTCGTAGAAAGGAAGTGGTTGTTCTAAACCCAGCAGGCTAGGAGGGATGGGGGTTTGTTTACCAAACCTTCTGATCTCTCCTCTTCAAGCCTGGGGATGGGGTTACCGAGTTTTAATCCGTCGCAGAGCTGGATTTAAGCATGGCAATGTGAACACAATATGTAGTCTGACGGCACTCTGGAGCGCTGTACCATCTGCTTATCCCTCCATCACCCGGAGTGGGCTCCACTTTCTCTCTCTCTCTCTCTCTCTCTCTCTCTCTCTCTCTCTCTCTCTCTCTCTCTCTCTCTCTCTCTCTCTCTCTCTCTCTCTCTCTCTCTCTCTCCCTTGCTTGCTCTCTCCCTCTCTCTCCCTCCCTCACCCCATCCATCCATCCATCCATCCATCCATCCATCTCTACCCCCCCTCCATTTCCCATTGTATCTAGGAGAGGAGCTTAGGTGTGCTCAGAGAGCAATTCAAACCTCCCCTATCTCCTCTTATCCCCTTCCCTCTCCTCCTTCTCTCTCTCTCTCTCTCTTTCCGTTTCATTCAAGGAGGAGAGGAGAGGAGCTCAAAGCAGCAACCCTCTCTCTTCTTTCCCTCTTCTCCATCCTCTTCACAATCCGTCTGTCGTCCCCCCCCCCCCATGGGTCGATGCAGGAGAGGGGCTTAGGTGAGGTGACTGGGGGGTGGCGCCAGGCCGTCTGGGCAGAACAACACAGACGGAGACGGGGGAGGCTGGCAGAGCGGAGGGCTCCCCTGGCTGCTGCTGTCCCTGCCTGCCCCCCCCCGCCGCCCTCGCCCTCCACCTGGCAGTGAGTGTGCCCCTTCCCCTGCCGCCCTACCCCCTGACAATCTCACTGGCATGCTGGGCGCGCGCGCACACACACACACACAATACACATGATCACACACAACCACACTACAAACACACACACACACACACACACATACATTCAAACACACAAACAACACACACAAACACACACAACACAAACACACACAACACACACACACAACACACTACACGCACACACAACCACACACACACACAGACAACACACACACACACACACAGACAACAGACACACACAGACAACATACACACACCCTCACACACACACGCACACACACGCGCACACACACACACACACACACACATAGACACAGACACACACACACACACACACACACAACACACACAACACACACACACAAATAAAAAAGAAATAACAGGATATACAAAGAGGAAATATCGACGCAAGGCCAAGGTAAACTAGCCTCTTTCTTTTCCATGTCTACCTGGAGGAGGAAAACAATACTTTCTCTTAGGTGTTGAGGACGGCGCTGCATCATATTGAACGACTGGCTTATGTGACCGACCTCCCACAGGATGTCTGTCCTCCGAGGCCCGGACTGAAAGTGACCATTGTGTGTGGAAATTAACTTCCTGTTTACTGGACTGATACACAAACTCCCGGTCCTGGAATTTATGGAACCGGATGATGACTGCTCGGTTCTGGTTGTGTCTCGGCGGGGCCAAGGTACGGTGGGCTCTCTCCAGTCCAGGGTGATGCGTCTTGCAGGTGACGTTTCGCCAGCGTCGGTATCCAGCCCGAGCCAGGTCGGTAGCTTCTCGTTAATGCAGTCAAGCATTTGTCGGGCACCTTCGGCGCCTTCCTTGAGGCCGAATAGACGTAGGTTTTTTCTCCGGCTCCGATTTTCCATGTCCTCTGTTTTATTTTCCAGGTAATCGATCCGTTTTAATGCGGCAGACATATCAGACTGGGCCCTGGAAATGTGTCGTTCTGCCGCCTCTATTCTGCCTTCAGCTTCGTCCAGGCGAGCGGTGTTGGCTGTGACTTTAGAAGTCACTTGTGACATGTTAGTTTCCAATGCCATGACAGAGTTGGCCATAATTTCCATACGTACAGCTATATTATCCAGTTTGGTTCCGAACTCATTGCGGAGAAGTTTCTGTTCAGCTAGTACAGGTGAAAAGTCCGCCATTTTAGCTGGACTATCGTTAACGGTCACGGGGCTAATGCTAGCTACTTTTTCTTGCTCTGCTGTAGAGGCGGTTTTTGGTGCTTGGGAAGCGCGGTTCCGAGTAAAAATGTCATGGGATTTGGTTGGGTCCTTATGTGGCATCTTTACAATCCAGTTGGCTTTGTCATAGAGGGGTTTTTAAAGTATTTAGTGCGCGGCTGTGCGGAGCTCCTCAATTACGCTGCCATCTATGTTCACGGCTCGATAGCGCCCCCCGGAAATGAACTTCCTGTTCAGACTTAGTCTACCCTAGTCTATTCTTCTCTAGTGAGGGAGGTGGGGGGGGGGGTGGGGGTGGGGGTGGGTTGCAGTGTCTGACTGAAGACACTTCAGGCTACACCTCTCCATCCCCTGTACAGTTATATTCAAAAGAAAAGAGTGCCGACGGCCTCTGGCCTGAGCTAAGATTACGGTACCTTTTTTTCTTTACGATGACTGACACACAGACAACACACTACAAACAAACACAGACAACACACACACACACACAACACACTACACACACACACACACAACCACACACCACACACACAAACAACACACACAACACACACAACACACACACAGACAACACACACACAACACACAACACACTACACACTACACACACACAGACAACATACACACACCCTCACAACACACACAAACAACACACACAAACACCCACACACACAACACACTACACACACTACACACTACACACACACACACACACACACACACAACACACACAACACACACACACTAGGGGCCCCAGGTGCAGTGTGGGCACTCCAGACCTCTGTCTATCCGTCTGTACGTCTCCCAAGATGTGATTGGATAATTAGAGTGGAAGAGAAGCTGAGGAGAGAGGTGAGGAGGTTTAGGACACGAGAGAGGAGGGGGGGGGGGGGGGGGTGAGACTGAGGGCACTGCACTCAATATCCTGCTTCATGGGAAATAACAGGATATACAAAGAGGAAATATCGACGCAAGGCCATGGTAAACCAGCCTCTTTCTTTTCCATGTCTACCTGGAGGAGGAAAACAATACTTTCTCTCAGGTGTTGAGGACGGCGCTGCATCCTATCGAACGACTTGCTTATGTGACCGACCTCCCACAAGATGTCTGTCCTCCGAGGCCCGGACTGAAAGTGAAAGTCCATTGTGTGTGGAAATGAACTTCCTGTTCAGACTTAGTCTACCCTAGTCTATTCTTCTCTAGTGAGGGAGGTGGGTGGGGGTGGGTTGCAGTGTCTGACTGAAGACTCATCTCCTCAGGCTACACCTCTCCATCCCCTCTACAGTTACGTATATTCAAAAAGAAAAGAGAATTATGACTGCCGATGGCCTCTGGCCTGAGCTAAGATTACAGTACCTTTTTTTATTTACGATGACTGACAGATTGATGATTCCTGATGTAAGTCGCTTTGGATAAAGGCGTCTGCTAAATGCCCCAAAAATGTGAAAATGTGGAAATGTAAGATTGGGAGACCATCGCTGTGAGGGTGAGCAACAAACACAGTTTGAACATGAACGTGAGCAGGGCGATGTGGAGCAGCAAACAAACAGGCATCTCTTACCCCAACAGACACACTTTGAATAATTCAACGTACATAAGAGTCCTTTTGAGGGCGTCCTTCCAATATTCATGTGACGTGACAAGACGATACGCTAACACAGCCTTCGCTAGCTAATATGTTATTCATACTGTCCATACTCTGCATTATACATGCGTAGGTATACAGTAGGTAGTATTGATGGGTAACTGGAGCAAATATATAAGACATACGAGTACACTATACGCCTTCTTTCATAGTCAAATACCCTCCTATAGCCCCAACCTGCTCTCTCTCTCTCTCTCTCTCTCTCTCTCTCTCTCTCTCTCTCTCTCTCTCATGGATTAGAACCTGCTGACATACCCTCCCCTCCTTACTTTCATGTCTGTCTTCACTATATCTATCTAATTTAAAAAATAAAAATATGAGTGGGACTGACCCACTCAGAAAAAGAACCTTTAAAAAAGAAAAAAGAAAAAAAAGACTGACATGGTCGTCTCCGCCACAGTCTGTAGATGATGCATGTAATCAGGCATAAGTGTCCTCAGCCGCCTGCCGACATCACAGACATAGCAACACGGCATGGTTACAGTCAACACAACATTCCAGCCCACTCCATTCAGACTGAGTGCGTCTACGAGTGTCCTCAGACATTAAATAATGACCGCGACACAGTTACATAACCCAGTAGAACGCGTCGAACTGAACTGAGACGAAATGAATTGAACTGAGCTGAATTTAATTTAATTGAAATAAGGTGGTGAACTGAGATGAACTGAATTGAAGGACTGAGCGATGAGTGCTGCTGCTACACTTTTAACTGTTTAAAGCATTTCGATGGTTATATTATTATTATGGATCTGGATCACCAGTAGTCTCTAAGGTGGCCGACATGGAGACATGGAGAGAGAGAGAGAGAGAGAGAGAGAGAGAGAGAGAGAGAAAAGGTGTGTGCCAGTGGCCGTGCCAGTGGCTGTGCCAGTGGAGGGGGAGAGAGAGAGAGAGAGAGGGTATTTGACTATGAAAGAAGGTGGTAATTGAATCAAAATACTGTACCCGTGTAAACTGACAGGATGTAAGAGGAGGCAAGCTACTTACGTTCGATTGGCTCCTTGAGGGAGGGGTGGAGCAGGGCCCGGGGCGTTCCCTGGTACAGACCCAGTCTGAGGCAAACACCACGTCAGGAAAAACAACCAACAGGGTTGAGTAATTAGGGAGTAATTAACCGACGACTGAATATTTAAATGATATAATATACACATGAATGATTGAAAACAATCGCTGTTGTCCATAACTATATTCCATTGGCTCTATAAGGCTTAATGGAAGTCTTTTAAAATATAATACCATTTGAGTCTGTCGACCCTGTAGACCAGGGGGGTATTCCATCAACGTCGCTAAAGGAAAATCCAGGCTTATTTTGATAAGTTTCACGAGACATACCAAAATAAGCCTGGATTCTGTGAGAAATCTCGCAAGATTTATCAAAATAAGCCTGGCTTGTCCTTTAGCGACGTTGATGGAATACCCCCCAGGGGAGGTCTACCAATAGCTCTACTCTAAGTCCTTATACACGCAAAAGCGTGTGTGCGTGTGTGTGTGTGTGTGTTTGTGTGTGTTGTCTGTGTGTGTTGTCTGTGTGTGTGTGTGTGTGTGTGTGTGTGTGTTGTCTGTGTGTGTGTGTGTGTGTGTGTGTGTGTGTGTGTGTGTGTGTGTGTGTGTGTGTTGTCGGGTATTGATGAGATGGCTAAATCACCTTCTGTCACCTTCCTCGACAGGCTGAGGTTCGGCCCTGCTGGAGAAGAGGTGGAGGATCCCGAAGCCGCACCCCAGTGCATGCTGGGAGCCGTCTGGCCTGGGCGGCGACAGCGCCACCAGCTCCGCCACGGCAACCACGCACGGCAACCGGAGGCAGGTGTGGAAGTACAACACCTGCACAGAGACAGGAAGTAAGATTCACTCACTTAGTCACATGTGATATGTAATATGCCATTTAGCTGACGCTTTTATCCAAAATGACTTACAGTGCAGTGAGTGGCATACATTTTTCAGTATATATGGTCCCGGCGGGAATCGAACCCACAACCTAAGTGTTGTCAGCGGCACATTGCTCTACCAACTGAGCCACAGAGGACCAGAATATAAAATGTATTTGTTTGTGTAAGTCAGTTTGAATAAATAATAATAATAATAATAATAATAATAACTTACATGTACTTACACAAACCCAAGGTCACTTAACAAGGGAATGGGACAAACAGAACAGAGCTAGAGAGACAAACACAGGCATCTGTCTGCTAAATGCCAAACATGTAAATGTAAATGTAACATAAGGAAACCCAACCTGTACCGAGCTTATAAGAGTTCTAACTAGCCACAGCGGGTCCAGGTGAGCACTGGGGGGGTAAGCAGGGTTGGCAACTACTTTTTTTTGTTTACTGTTTTTATTTGCTTTGTTCTGTACAGTGTCTTTGAGTTTGAGCAAGGCGCTTTTAAATTGAATCTATTATTATTATTATTATTATTATTATTATTGTTATACAGACAGGGGTGCAAACTGGTGATGGTCCAAAAAGGTGACGTGGGTGGGTGGGGGGTGAGGTTAGAGCTAATTTAATCGATAGACATATTATATTATAATAATAATATGCTCGTAGCTAGTGGCGGCCTTGCAACTTACCACCCCGCATAATTACTTCGAAAACAGGTTGCTTACTGTGAGTGTGTTCTGACTGCCTGGAAGTGTAGCTAGCTACCTGAAGCTACCTGCAAAGTTTCCAACTTTGCAGCACGAGACTGTCTATCAAGCAGCAGCGAGGAAGATGTGATGATGTGATGACCCAGAGTGAAGTAGATTCATGACATGACAGAAAAAGTGTTATGCCTACTCGCAGATGACTTGGATGAGACGTAGTAGACCCCCACACACACACAAATATTTTTGAAGATCTACGCAAATTCACGTGGATGACCTATTTTGATGTAAAAGCGGCGAATTTCGACGAAAGGTGCCAAGCAGGCCAGAACGGCACAGAGAACAGAGCTGGATCTGTGTGTGCCGTTCACTGAGGGAGGAATCCCAAACTTGAGATCTGCACGCGCAACTCAGACATTTGTGACACAGCCCAATGAAAAGGGCTACCTGTAGGCGAAATCATTTTTCAGTTTTTTACATGTGCTTAAACTACAGATTGTAAGCTTTCAAATGATGCATCATACATTGAAATCGGAAACAAATTGAAGACGACATGAGTATTTGAAAGTTGCTACACCGGAAATCACTAAGCACAGAAAATCCCCATCAAAGATAATGAATCCCCATCAAACAACAAGAAACGAAGTCATTGTGTTATAGATTACACTTATTTAATGAACGTAAAACTGTTCGGAAAAATAACGAGTGGGTACTTCACATCTTCGAGTTGAATGTTAGCTAAAAAAACGAAAATCTGAAAAAATAATAATAATAACTTTAAAGACGAATTTGACGTCTTTCTCATTTCCGAGAGGTGTCCAGAAACACCAGGAGCAGTCACATTTGTAAATCTTGCATTGACATTAATGGGAAATATGTGCGAGTCTAATGAGATCCCTGACGGAATCCTCTAGGTTCATATAGACTCTGGCAGCTGCACAATGCACATAAGACCCCAACTGTGTGTCATCATCTACATCTGATGCAGAGGTTAGCCTTGAGCGCAATCACTCAGAGTTTTGAACCTGAGGGTGATATAGAGGGTAGCGGGTATCGGTAGGGGATAGGGAGACCGCACCCCAGTGCATGCTGGGAGCACATCCAGAGAGGGGGGGGGGAAAGCGAAGGGAAGATTAAAAAAACACGAGAGGGAATTCCTCATAATTCCTAATAAATATTTTATAATTATTTGATGTTTTAATAAAGTATTTTCCTTAACAAAATGCGGTGAGGTAAAAAAAAAAAACACTAAAGCACTCAAGGGTTGTTGTTGTTTTTTTGGGGGGGGGTTCTTGCTTTTGGCCTTTGTGGTGAAACAACCCTCTCTGGGAATGTCAACCTCAGTACAGCCCGTCTCCTGATGTTTTAGCAGGCTTCAAAAAGGCGAGCCAAACACTCAGGGTTGAGGAGATCCTAGACTCTGTGGGGATGTGGGCATTAGTATTGCATCATGAAGAGCAGTTCATTTTCACATCGTGTACACCCCCTGGTAAGACTAGGGCTCGTGGAGAGGGCTTTTCTGATATTCTCATTGAACTTTCGGAGCTAGGGGAGGGTAAAGACAAGGTTCTTTATTGCCCAGATATGCGAGTGCTGGTGGAGAGAGGAGCATCAGTGGATTAGGCGGTCAGAGAGCAGAAGTGGAAGTTACAGGGAGAAGCCCACAGTACTGTATTATTTCATATCGCTTTAGCATGCACACTCAGTTGCAGCATGATAAACTAGCCTGTATCCTTTTGTGATGGATTGGCCCCCTAATGTCTGTAACATCCCCACAAGAACAACAACAAAAAAGGCACAATAACAACGGAAAAATAGGGAAAAGAGCGATAGTAGACATGCAGTAGCTTGAAATACAGAAGCAATTTCTGATATTCCCCCGTGTACCGACCTGTTCATTTTTACTGCTGTCGAGCGCCAGAGCCGACTATTCAAATTCAAAACCAGAGACGTTTTAGCAACATCAATCTTTCCTCGCTGACGTTTTTTCGTGCACAACATGTTTAACTCAAAATTACCTCAGAAAGTTTCCAAAATATACAGCTGAATACAAATGGGAGCGGCTGGGTAGAGCGGAGGTAGAGATATTTCTTTAAGCCCTCGTTTGTATGTGTGGGATGTCTGCCTTCCTTGCTGTGCAGGCCTTTCACAATTCACCAAATGTTCATTGAGCCGAGCCGGTTTGAAAACTCTTGACTTCGGACACGATTCTTTATTAACGCTTTATGTAAAAATGTAAAATGTCATGGCACTCGACCCTGTCGAGAACAAGTCGACGCCACTGTAAGTGATGAGTGACAAGGTCTTAGAATTCTGCATGGGTGGCTCTGAATTAGCATGGGAGGAATCCAATACCGAGCACAGCATGGAAGAGACTCTGACGAGGAACTATAATTGACAGAAAATTAGTTTTGGCAGTGTATGAATTGAAACAGATAGTTTTTCAAAAAACCAATCTACTCTCATTCTCATTATTCAATGACCATCTAGTTTAACTCTCATTATTCAATGACCACCACGCTGTGCTTGTGCGTGTGCGTGTGTGTGCTTGTGCGTGTGCGTGTGCGTGTGCGTGTGTGTGTGCCTTGAAAACTCTGACCAGAAAGGCTTTGCAAACAACAACAAAACTGGCAGGGTTTTAAAAAATGTAACATATCCTCATTCAATATTCACGAACTGAACATTTTCGATTCTAACTTTTCTATTCTCTTTCTGCTTGGTGTATTAACTATTTTTTTTAAAGTGACCTTGATGTTTGTCTGTCTGTTGAACAAAGAGACTTATAGGAATCTATATGTTCTATCAAGTTGACTCCCCCCCTGCAATGATATTGATTGGTATTGTGGTCAAGGATGCAGTCTTGGAGACCAGTTTCCAAGCAACCCAAGGTGAACATTGTTCAGAACCTTCCAGATTGAACGAGAAGACTCCTCCTTTGTCTCGCTCTACTCTTTGATACTCCTTCAAGTCCATTCTGTTCCAATTTTCAACTGTAACCACTTCTGTATCAACGGGGACATCTTTTATGAATTTGCAATCAATCCAAATCCTTGAAGGAGGAGGATTAAGTGTTTAACAAAGTTTCGACTTCACAATCGACCACTTCAAACAGGAATGTTGAGGGAATATATACTGTATATCAAAGAGAGAAAAAAAAAGTATGAACGCTATGTGGTTTTGACCCCCTTCTCAATGTCATCCCTCGTTTATCTGAACCTCTCTTTCTATACAACTATACGAGTAGAGGGATTCCTAAGAGCGCTTTGTCCCAGAACCTTGTGAAAGACTGCTTTGACATCTTTGCCTCCTATTCCTTCGCCACAGGAATGCAGGGATGTCAATGGGAAAACAGCTTGCGTGCTCAGCCGTGACACGGATAACATATGCCTTACCTAATGAGAGGTGCTTCTTGAGCAACTTTGTCTACGGACCATTAATCGACTGTCACGGGGGCGACGATTCCTGTGGAAAATGACAACGGCAAGGACACCGTTAAAATGTTGTTTGTCCTGTAGCTGTGGCTGTGGCTGTGGCTGTGGTACTATAGCAACAGCAGCAGTCTGTCAGCAGACAGGGGATTATAGTCTGGGGCACTTCTGTGGGTGACAGATAAATTAACTATGTGCTGCGAGAGAGTGGGATAGGAAGGAACTTTGTTACACAACATTGACTACATATCAAAACATGAACAAGCAAATGTGTTGTTGTCCACCCACAAATGATTGTCCTTGTGTGTGAATTGACAATTATTCAATCATATGTTTTGTGGATTAATGAGAGAGAGAGAGAGAGAGAGAGAGACAGAGAGAGAGAGAGAGAGAGAGAGAGAGAGAGAGAGAGAGAGAGAGAGAGATCGATCACGTCCAAAGGTACACGACTATAGCTCAAATGGGGCAGGAGGAGATATGCATGTATGCAAGTCGGGTTTGGGGGACAAAAAGTCTGATAAGCAGAAAAATTGAATATGCGGAGCTTCTAGGTCCTTCTGAGAGAAGTTTGTTTATGAGGAGGGCTGCAATTATGTACCATTTGCTGACTATAGCTCAAACGAGACAGGACATATGCTTGTTCAATGTTTGGAAGTTCAGTTGTTTACTATAAGACCCGCCCCCCCTCCCTTGGGGGGCCAATCAATGTCATTTCCACTATGGCGAGAGGCGTCATTCACCCGAGTTTCGTCAACATTGTCCCAGTGGGCGTCTGACACACGAACGTGACATCGAACATACAAACGAGGAGAGACAGATCCACGGTCCCCCTGCCGGAGGACATCAAGGGGGACAACACTTCCTGTTGCGTGGGACATACACGGGATACGCCATACACGGTATCTGTCATCATTAGGGACTTTAAGCAGCGTCGGTCGAAGGGACGGCTATGGCGTAAAGTCACGTATCCTGCATGTCATCCATTTTCTCTCACCAGTCCTCTTGAACCGTCGACCTAGCGATCATTAGACGCCGGCACTACCTCCTGAGCCACAGCCTCCCCGTCTCTACTGTCTCTATCCCAATAAAGCAGAAATGCCCTAAAAATATATATACAAAAAAATAATAAGGAAAGGATTCTGGGAAGGAACAGAAGTGCTGAGACATAACAGGGTGCTGTTGGGGTACTGGCCTCTCCTGTGTATGTTAGTGACCTTTCAAATTAATCAAAAGTGCACCGCAAGCAAAAGGACACCAAATTGATCCCTTAACAGGTACTGGTGGCGTGTCTCTGAATGTCATTGCTAGGCTGTGTCCTATCGTCATATCGATTCATAATATAGAGTAATGGCTGTCCAACTCATACTAAACAGCCAATCATAAACAACTTTACCCCCTCTGGAGAGAGGGATGGAGAGAGAGGTGTTGTACACGACAGAGGGATGGAGAGAGAGAGGAGTTTGTAAACGACAGAGGGATGGAGAGAGAGAGATGTTGTAAATGACAGAGGGATGGAGAGAGAGAGGTGTTGTACACGACAGAGGGATGGAGAGAGAGAGGAGTTTGTAAACGACAGAGGGATGGAGATAGAGAGATGTTGTAAACGACAGAGGGATGGAGAGAGAGAGGAGTTAGTAAACGACAGAGGGATGGAGAGAGAGAGATGTTGTAAACGACAGAGGGATGGAGAGAGAGAGGTGTTGTAAATGACAGAGGGATGGAGAGAGAGAGGTGTTGTAAATGACAGAGGGATGGAGAGAGAGATGTTGTAAACGACAGAGGGATGGAGAGAGAGAGAGATGTTGTAACTGACAGAGGGATGGAGAGAGGGGGTTGTAAACGACAGAGGGATGGAGAGAGAGAGAGATGTTGTAAACGACAGAGGGATGGAGAGAGAGAGTAGTTGTACACGACAGAGGGATGGAGAGAGAGAGGTAGTGTAAACGACAGAGGGATGGAGAGAGAGAGGTGTTGTAAATGACAGAAGGATGGAGAGAGAGAGGAGTTGTGTTGCGTAGGGGAAGGGAGGGCGTAGGGGAAGGGAGGGCGTAGGGGAAGGGAGGGCGTAATACACCTGGGTGTAATACAACTGCAGAGCTGGGAGTGAGGGGGAGGCTGGTGGAGGTAGAAATCGGAGGACAAGCTCACATTGTAACGCCTGGAATGAATGAATGGAGTGAGGAACGGTATCAGAAACACGTGATGAGGCACGGTAACAAACACACACTGTGTCTGACACCCTTCCTCATTATCATGTATTACAATGAGCTCCGTCCATCCTCCGATGTCTACCTCCACCAGCCTCCCCAGGTAAAGGAGGCGGGGAAGGGAAGGTTGGCAGATCGGCGGTTCAAGCCCCGGCTGGCCACATGTCGAAGTGTCCTTGGGCAAGACACTGAACCCCACATTGCTCCCAATTACCGGGCCGGGACCTTGCATGGTCGCTTGCCGCCATTGGTGTGTGAATGTGTGTGCGAACGGGTGAATGAGAGGCCGTTGTGAAGCGCTTCGGATAAAGGCGCTACATAAGTCAGTCCATTATAAGAGCGAGTCAAGAAGCCAGCGCTCAGAGAAGAGGGGTTGAATATGAAAGTTGCGGAGGCTTCAGTTGAAGAGCGTCGTCCATATGTGATATATGTAGCCTATATTTGTGGCTTGGCATCATAATTACAGTAGTTCTTTACCGTTCTATAGTTCGGTATATCATCCAATCGCTGCGACTCAAACTCAATGGCTACTGAGACCTCCTGCTGATGTGGCCGAGGCTGGTTAAAGGGGAGGAAGTAGAAGAAGAAAAAAATACAGAAAGCGAACTCGATGTGCTCCGTGCATGAAATCCTGTGAAGCTATAAGCACACGCAGTCAGCAGATGCTCAGCTGCACTGTTTTGATACTGGCTTTTGGCAGTGGAGCTGATGCCTTTGGGGGGGTGGAGGGGGGGGGGGGGGGTGGTAGAGAGAGAGTGAAAGTTAAGTAATTTGACAGGCATAGTACCAGTGGGTATCAGTGTGACAAATCCTCGCCTGTGAAATTCTCCAACTGTCAGTGCCGCACAAGAGATTCTAGTCCTGATATGAGTAGCATTTCAAATTTGGATTTTTTAAAGCTGCTTTTGTCATTATCGTCAATTATATTGACATCAGGTAAGCTGGCTAGACTCCTTAATTGTGTGTCTGCCTGCCTGCCTGCCTGCCTGTCTGCCTGCCTGCCTGCCTGCCTGCCTGCCTGTCTGCCTGTCTGCCTGCCTGCCTGCCTGTCTGTCTGCCTGCCTGCCTGTCTGCCTGTCTGCCTGCCTGTCTGCCTGCCTGCCTGTCTGCCTGTCTGCCTGCCTGCCTGCCTGCCTGCCTGCCTGCCTGTCTGCCTGCCTGCCTGTCTGCCTGTCTGCCTGCCTGCCTGCTTGCCTGCCTGCCTGTCTGCCTGTCTGCCTGCCTGCCTGCCTGTCTGCCTGCCTGTCTACTTGCCTACCTGCTTGCTTGCCTGCCTGTCTGTCTGTCTGCCAGCCTGCCTGCCTGCCTGCTTGCCTGCCTGCCTGCCTGCCTGCCTGCTTGCCTGCCTGTCTGTCTGTCTGTCTGTCTGCTTGCCTACCTGCTTGCTTGCCTGCCTGCCTATCTGTCTGTCTGCTTGCCTGCCTGCCTGTCTGTCTGTCTGTCTGCCTGTCTACTTGCCTACCTGCTTGCTTGCCTGCCTGCCTGCTTGCTTGTCTGTCTGCCTGCTTGCCTGCCTGTCTGTCTACCTGTCTACCTGTCTGCCTGTCTGCCTGTCTGCCTGCCTGTCTGCCTGCCTGTCTGTCTGTCTGTCTGTCTGTCTGTCTGCCTGCCTGCCTGTCTGCCTGTCTGCCTGTCTGTCTGCCCATTTGGGTGATACAAACAGAGCCCTGTTGGTCTGGACCTGAGCCGTAGATGTGAGTAGAATACATTAGGTGCCACATTAGGACACAACCCTAAGTGAGCGCTTGGGCAAAATGTTAAACCCAGTCAAATCAAATAATTGGCCATCAACGGAAGCAAGTAAGGGGTAGTGATTGCCTAATTGAGACATATTTCTTAATTACAACCTTTATTTAAGTTCCATCCCTTCATTTGCTGTCCTGCTTACCCTATTAGAGCCTGTAAATTGCTTGCGATTATGCATCCTAGGCCCAGTGTAAGGATCAGGGCCGGGGGTTTAATGTGCTGTAGAAATTGCTCGCTTTGGTTCGGGAGAGCGCGAGCGTTCTGGAGACTTCCACCTTCGACCCCTAGGGAGTCAACATCCTTGCTGTCCGTTATATTCTGACAAATGAAACGACTTACAAACATCCCATAGAATGCATTACCCATAGTGCATCTCCCACAGTGCACGTCGCACACCATAAAAGGAATTAATATCCATCAACGTTGGGGCATAATATCAGATAAAAAGCTCACCAAGTCCCGCATTGAAACTGATTTTTTTTTTTTTACTTGCTCTGGATAAGGTCCCAAGTCCCAACCCCGTTGCATAAATCAGGAGTAAAAACTCTCAAACTGTGCTCAAGCACACAACTCTACCCACACAACTACAAACACAACACCGCAAAAAAAACTGAAAGGAAGAAACACGCATATCTGATTAACTGTGACTGAAGTATCATCTATCTATTTCCGACCGAAGACAGCTCCCTTCTCCCCCCCGGTTCCCCTTGGATCTCTGATAGCAGCTGTCATCCCGGTGAATAGAAGAGGGAACCGTCCACCACCCCCCCCGTCCCCCCATCGACGTCCGCAGCTCCATCACGCTGACGTCCATATCTCCCTGCCTCCTGAACGAGGCCTGGGGGTGTCAACAGGTCGGCCCCCCGGCGTGTCTAAACCCCTCAGAGGAGGACGGCCATCTTATCCTCCCTTCCTTGTCAAAGGGAAAATAGGGCGGACTGTCTTGTCTGTCTGTCTGTCTGTCTGTCTGTCTGTCTGTCTGGGCATGACTTTCAGAGAGGCATCAAAAACTAGAGGAGGAGGAGGAGGAGGAGGAGGAGGAGGAGGAGGAGGAGGAGGAGGAGGAGGAGGAGGAGGAGGAGGAGGGGAAGGTAAATGGTAATGCCACCACCGCTGTCGTGCATTCAAGAGTGGTAGAAAATTGACATGTCAAAGGGAAGAAGAAGAAGAAGAAGGAGAAGGAGAAGGAGAAGCAGAAGAAGAAGAAGGAGAAGGAGAAGGAGAAGGAGAAGGAGAAGGAGAAGGAGAAGGAGAAGGAGAAGGAGAAGGAGAAGCAGAAGGAGAAGGAGAAGCAGAAGAAGAAGAAGAAGAAGGAGAAGAAGGAGAAGGAGAAGAAGCAGAAGAAGAAGAAGAAGAAGGAGAAGAAGGAGAAGGAGAAGGAGAAGAACACACAGAAGTCACTACCCCCCCCGTACCACCACCACCCCCCCCCTCCTCCTCCTCCTCCTCTCTCTCTCTCCCTGGAAACTCTTGTTCCCTTCTCTATTTCGCAGTCTCTCTTCATCCCCACACACAGTCGGAGCACAGACCCCTGGGAGAGCTGATAGCAGAATTATGGGGCCAAGCAGCACAGTGTGTGTTGGTGGAGAGAGAAAGAAGGGGATGAGAGAGAGAGATAGAGAGAGAGAGAGCGCGAGGGGGAAAGGGGGGGAGAGATAAAGAGAGAGGGGGAAGAAGGAGGGAGATGGAGAGAGTGAAGAGAGAGAGAGATCAAGAGTTGGAGCGAGCGAGAGAGTGTGATGGAAAGAAAGAATGAAAGAAAGAGAGGACCCGACCCCCCCCCCCCCCCCCCACACACACACACACACACACACACACACACACACACGCCCCCGCACGCGCTCTGGTCTGGTGGTGGCGGTGGCGAAGGCATGCGTAGCGGGAGTTCTCTCGGTCACACAGCCGAGCGGTAGATTACGGAGCGGCTCCGCTCGAGTGTGTAAAGAGGGACCTCCCCCCCCCCCCCCCACACACACACACACATACAAACACACACACACACAAACACACACTCAAGTGTGTAAAGCCCTTTAAGGAGCAGCTGGTCCACGGGATGTTTACTCCCGGAGGGGCTGAAATATTGATCACTCCCAGTCTCACACACACACACACACACAGATGCGCACACACGCGCACACAAGCGCACACACACACAGACACACACGCGCACACACATGCGCACACACGCGCACACGCACGCACACACACACACACACACACACACAGACACACACAGACACACACACAGACACACACACACAAACACACACTCCCCGCTTCCATGTATAATTGAAGTGTACTGTATATCACAGAGCGGGGGCCCGTCAAAGGAGAGTAGAGAGGACTAAGAGAGCCCCCCCCTCCTCCCCCCTCCACCCTTCCCTTCCTCCCCTACCATATCCATCTTCCATGTACATAAATCATATGGTAAATTATTAAATAATTTCCTCTATTCACTCATGTGGCAATCAAAGAGCCCCTGTGTGGTATGTGGGAGAGATGTGAGGAAAGTGAAAAGCACAGCGTGGCGTGAAGTTGAAGATGAAGATGAAGTTGGGGAGTGTTTAGTTTATTTCTGTCACCACTGTTGTTCACCACTGTTTGCATGTGATTCTGGTTCCCCCATGTTGGGTTCAAGGTGACGTTTAGCCAAACTGTGTTTAGAAGAATGAGAGAGTCTTAAATCGATATATAGCCTATTTATGTGTACCACACAATTCGCTAGTCTATAATTCTGAGCTTGAGTGTAGCCTAAATCAGAAGGGATTTCCCTTACGCAACCACTTTGGTTCTTTCGAGAGCTCGGAATTATTCAAAAAGACAACTGGAAGGAAAATTTAAAAAAAAGACATCTCTACAGATGTTCAAAGGTTTCCTCAGTAGTGGATCATGGTCTTACAGCACTCTGTCACCTTCGTACTACACACACAAAAGCCTGATTGAGGTCATCTTCGGCTAGGAGGGACTACCATGGAGAAGTGTATACATATGTATACGTTTGTGTACTAACCCCAGTCTGAATGTGCCGACAGCGTCACACAAACATAAACATCTCTACATCTACAAACCCGTCTGCTTCTACTACGGTAAAGCTCTGGTATTGTGAATACTGTTGTTGTGGAGACTTGCCATGGATCCTCTCATTAAGATGACTGAACTAAAATGGAGTGGTGATGATGATAATGAGGATGAGGATGATGATGATCAGAATGAGACCATGATCGTCTACAGAGCCATATTCTCCTGCTTCTTCCTCGTCCTCGTCCTCCTCCTCCTCCACTCGCCTGGCTGTCTCCTTGGGCTACCCGTGGCACAAGAGTGCCCTCTACTGCTCAAAACTGTCTCTGCCTCAAAAGACATTCACAGGGAGGTAGGTATGACTGGGACACTTGGAAAAACCTTGTACAATTTCCCTTATGCGTTCACTGAAGACTTTGTTAGGCAGACTATACAAATACTGGCTAGGGTTCTCCCTTTGCTCTCAAAACAGTTGTTCTTGGCCTTGATTCAACAAGATGGAAACGTTCCTTTGAGATTCTGCAGTCCTGCAGATTGTTCAGGTGCACTTTCAAGCTGTGACAATCTCCCGTTCTACCACATCCCAAGGATGTTTTATCTATTGGATTCAGATCCGGTGACTTGGAAGGCCACTGAAGAACACTGAACTCATTGTCATGTTCATGAAACCAGTTTGAGTTGACTTGATGCATTATCATGCTGGAAGTAGCCATTAGAAGATGGGTACATTGTGGCCATGAAGGAATGCTCATGGTCAGCAACAATACTCAAATAGGCTGGGGTGTTCAAGAGATGATTGATTGGTATTAACGGGCCCAAAGTGTGCCAGGAACATATTCCCCCACACCATTACACCACCTGAAAGAATAAGAAGGTGTACAGGTGTTCGTAATAAAGTGTTTGGTGAGTGTAAAGGGTTAAGCACTGCAATTCTGTAACTTACAATGAAGGCCAGGGTGACCGAATCGCCAATGTCTTTATTTTAAGATATTCATAAAAGTTTGGATGTCAAATCCACTTCCTGGTTTGTGATTTTTTTTATTTTTTTTTATTTTTTTAAGTACGTCAAAATAGGAGTTATTCTCTCATGAAAAAATAAGAGTACTGCCCTATAAACAGTTTAAATACTAGTCATGCAGCTGAACTGTAACTAGATAACCTATAGAGTAACATACAGAGTGGCCTGTACACTGTGTCCCAGTAGCAGCCATTAAACCCTCGCCTACAGACCTTGGCCATCACTGCTTCAGACTGTGATTCTTACGACAGCGTCCCCTGTGCCTTATGTCTCTTTCATTATACCACCATAGCTTTGTACCATGGATAATAAACAGATTATTAACTCATTCTAAACCATTTATAAACCCTTTACAAATGTGACGGCCCCCACTCTGTGATGTACAGTACACTTCAATTATACATTGAAGCGGGGAGTGTGTGTGTGTGTGTGTGTGTGTGTGTGTGTGTACGTGTGTGTGTGTACGTGTGTGTGTGTGTGTGTGTGTGTATGTACGTGTGTACGTGTGTACGTGTGTGTCTGTGTGTGTACGTGTGTGTGTGCGTGTGTGTGTGTACGTGTGTGTGTGTGTGTGTGAGACTGGGAGTGATGTAAAATGTATTTTCTAGTTAAACAAGAATTTTCGTATTGCGTATTTTCTAGTTAAACAAGAAAACCTCCTGAAAACCTTCCAGCAATATCTGCTCGACAACGCCTCTACTTTTTATGGAAACCCAAAGTGTTAATGTGGGCAGAACTATGCTGACACGGTTTGATAAGACCTTCTTTCAGAGTAGTTTGAACGTGTGTGTTCAGTGTTGGGGGAGAACATTGTCTGTACGATAATAAGAACAAACTAGGCAGCGTTATTAAACTGGGTGGCAAGATAACTGGGGAACCAATGTGCAGTATCACCTACATGTCAGTGTACCAGTAATACCGTCAATTTAGCTCATAAGATCCTAGCAGATCCACTGCACCCTCTATGGTCCTAATACTGCTGCTATATTCAGGGTGAAGGTATAAGGTATATAGCATGGCTGCCTAACTAAGTGAATCATCTATCCACCAGTCATAGCAGGAAAAAGTAATCTATGCTCAGGCCAGGGGCCAATGGCAGTCGTCATGCTAGAAAAAGGAATTTTCTTTTTTCTTTTTTTCTTTTGACACAGGAGAAACAATACAGGGGGGTTAGTAGATGTCTCAGGAGGGACTGTTAAGGTGTAGCCTGAAGAGATGGGGCGCACGAGGTAGAGCCGACGTCTAATGACCGCACGGTCGGCAGATTTGCGGTTCGAACCCCCGGCTGACCACATATCGAGGTGTCCTTGGGGCAAGACACTGAACCCCATATTGCTCCCAATGAGCGGGCCGGTGCCTTGCATGGTAGCTTGCCGCCATTGGTGTGTGAATGTGTGTGTTAATGGGTGAATGAGAGGCCATAAAGCGCTTTGGAATAAGGCGCTATGTTAAGTCAGTCCATTTACGCAGCATACATCTCCCAAATGAAGCCTTTTTTATGATTCTATATGATAGTTATGGTGTTTTATGATGTTTCTATGTTCTTCCTATGATGTACATGTGATGTATGTTTAATGCTATATGTTTGATGATGTCTCTTGATGTGTTATGCTCCTTGTGCGAAGGGAATTCCCCGTAGGCACAATAAAGGCTGTATTGATTGTGTCTCCACTTGTGTTGTATGACGCACTGTCCAATTATCTCTGTGCTATAGCTATAGCCCCATGGTCTCTGTGTAAACAAACAAACAAACCAACACACAATCTAGGCCTGCTACTGCACACAGCACAAGGGGCTCCAAGTACGTACTGTCAGGTTCAGCATCAATGATACATGGTGAAGGGGCTGATGCAAGCATGATGAAATCATACATTGGAAGAAATCAGGGAAGCGCACTATCGCTGACCCTGTGCCTAGCGCAGAAAACGTGCATGGCAATAAACTATTATTATTATTATTATTATTTTGTTATTATTAGCAATAGGTATCAGACTTAGGGGTGCAGCGGTTCAGTTGGTCCAACCTCGGTTTTTGGGTCACGGTTTCGCTTATACTATACTATTTTGCTTATACTTATGGAACGTTAACATTTAGATACATTCCAGAATATGACTGGTATATTGTATAATATACAAACAAATATAAATATATCTTTAAAAAAATATATTTAAAAAAACATTTTCAAATGTGACACCAGCCAGTGTACTGAAACTACAGATTGCGAGCTTTCAAATGACGTGTCATACATTGAAATCCGAAAAAAGATGACGAAGTTAGCCTCATTTGAATGTTGTTAGACCTCAGGCACATATTGGGTTAAACTGGCTGTACTCTGCTGGACCGCAAGGCTGCCTCGGCTACAATCCGTTATAGAATGAGAACTAACAGAACTAACACCGTTCTGCTTTCTCTCTGGACTCTCACTGGATGATTGTGATATTCCAGCGCTGCGTCAATGACCCAAGGGGTTCCTCTAAAGAGATACGTGGGAGACTCAATAAACTAGATATTGCCATATTACAAACACATCTCAAACCCACCGGGGCGAACCCAGTTTCAACGCTTCACTGATTAAAAGTTTCACCTGATGACAAGTCAATTCTGTCAATAAACATCTCAGACACAAACATGCTTATTGTTATGATGACTATGCCCCACTTCTGTCTGGAAAGAGGGAGAGAGAGAGAGAGAGAGAGAGAGAGAGAGAGAGAGGGAGAGAGAGAGAGAGAGAGAGAGAGAGAGAGGGAGAGGGAGAGGGAGAGAGAGAGAGAGAGAAAGAGAGAGAGAGAGAGAGAGAGAGAGAGAGAGAGAGAGAGAGAGAGAGAGAGAGAAAACAGATTTCATAGGGAGCCTTCTTTTCTGCCTTTAATCACTTTGGTTGTTTGAGTCTTTTTTGTTGTTTTGGGGTTTTTGCTGCCTGATATTAAAACCAATCCATCATGGCTGACAGGACCTATGCAATTTTCACTGAGCTCCCCTCCTGCTCAAGAGAATTCCCAGATACTTGATTTGGATATCAAACAGCAATTTGCCACTCATAAACACCAACATGAATGCAGCGCAGCAGACCCAAATCAAATAAAAAACGAGGCACCTCGCCTCTCGCGGTGTGGGACACGGTACGAGGCAGCGCCTACTTTATCTTCCACATAATGCATAGCTGCGGGGTCTACTATGAGTTATACTGTCATCTCTGGGCTCTGTGCGTTTGGGTTGTTACCAGGACACTGTAATAAGCTAGGTGAGTTTTATATGACCGTTCGGGGGGACCCGAGCCGTATAGTACACTGCAGAGAGGCGTTAAAAACACAGATGCTTTTGTTCAGCAGCGGAGCGTCTTTAAGGTCAAAGGCAAATACACAGAGACATGTGGATCAGCCGTGCGGCCCTCGCCTGAAGGGGCTTCGCTGCAGACGTCACAGGGCCGGCCCTAACGGTCCTGTGCTGGCTCAGATGTTCTGTCTTTTTTCTCTCAGCTCAGTTCAGCAGAGCACAGCAGAGCACAGCACAGCACAGCACAGCACAGAACAGCTCGGCTCAGCACAGTACAGCTCAGCTCAGCTCAGCTCGGCTCTATAGCATGATTGACGTCAAATAGATTGCCTTTCAATAGGGCTTTTCACAGCTATGATTGGAATCTCTTATAGCCTAGATTAAGTTTGCCAGATGAAATCAACATGCAGCCGGGTGAGTTCCCTGCTTACAGAGAGAGATCAACAACAACAACAACAACAAAATAGAAATCTGTCAGTTTCACCTCCCTTGACGGCCTGGCCACATTAGGGTAAGGGTAGTCCAAATAAGCTGTTGCTTCAGCCTACACCTTTTCAGTCATTTGTTTTGTTTTTCCATTTCATTTAATGCCTTGTTGATATGGATTTTCAAAAAAAAAGGAACAAAATAAACTGCTATGACTAGTACTACTACTAAGGTAGAGACAAAGGCGGTATTGGCAGTTATGAATTCTGGCAGTTATGAATTCTGTTGTTGTTGAATGTCTGTAAGCAGGAGGTCAGCCTGTTGATGTCTCACTGATGAGTACACCGTAACATACTGTAGTTCAAGTCATTTACTCTGCCCACCACTAAAGCATTGCACCCACCTGGTTCCAATTTGATCATGGTAGATTTCAACAGTCTTAGGCTGCGTTCGTAAATTCGCTCTGGAAATCTGAATGCCTCTTGTCCAATCAAATGACTTGGTCCTTTTATGACGTTGAACCCCAGTGTGCGCTCCGGCGCTCTCAGATCGAATTTACGAACGCAGCCATGAATTGGCTTCTGGGTTATTATGTTTCATACAATGAATAGTTATGAATAGTTTTCTTTTTTAATGATTTTTTACAAAGAAGTCACTTGAAATTTCATCATCAAAGAACACATTTTCAAAGAGTGCACTCAACGTTTCGTTGGCATCAAACGAATGCACTTCTCTTTTCTTTTTCTTTTTTCAAGAATCATCAAGAATTTAAATGAACAGACGTCCAAAAGCGGTGCGTGTAGGAAGGAGAGAAATGAAATGAAATTACAGGAAGGAACATTGTGTACAAGCAAGTACTGAGGGCAAACCTAAGACGCAACATAAGAGCGTAGTTGAATCTGTAGTGTACATTAGGGCTCCAATTGGTTTCCACTAAAGAAGTTATTCGCGTGGCCTAGGGGGTGGTCCAGTGGTCTCGCACCGCTGTCTACAGTACACACATATTATGCCCATGTCGGCATGGGTTCGAATCCGGCCCATGCCCTGCTGACGTGCCCTCTCTCCCTTCTTCTCCTTACTTTCCTGTCTGTCTTCACTGTATCTGTCCAATCAAATGAAAAAATGTGAGTGGGTCTGCACTCAAAAAAGAAAATAAGTTCTTCACACCACATTTTGGTTCAATATGGGGGCTACATTCGTAATTCTGTTAGGCAACGTTTCAGTTAGCCAGAGCGCAACATCTCTGGACCTGATTGGGTGGAAATACACTACATAGCCAAAAGTATGTGGACACAATTACGGTCTGGGGCTGCACAAATCGAGGTCCATAATGACATGGTTTTCCGAGTTTGGTGTGTCAGAACTTAACTGGCCTGTACATAAAGCCCTGACCTCAACCCCATCGAACACCTTTGGGATGAATTGGAACGCCGACTGCGAGCCAGGCCTTCTCGCCCAACGTCAGTGCCCTACCTTAGTAATGCTCTTGTGGCTGAATGGGAGCAAATCCCCACAACCATGTTCCAAAGTGGAAGGTCTTCCCAGAAGAGTGGAGGCTGTTATAGCAGCAAAGGGAGTGGACCAAGTCATTATTAATGCCTATGGTTTTGGAATGAGATATTCAACAAGCATATATGGGTGTGATGTGCGGGTGTCCACATACTTTTGGTCATGTAGTGTAATGAATATAATATGGAGATGTCCATTGTCCTTGCCGATCAGGATTTCACTGCAAATGTTGCAATGTAAAAAAAAAAGAGACCAGCCTGCTGAATTAGGCACTCATGTTTAGTATTTGGTCAACAATCCTTTGCATGCTGTTATAAGTCTGCGCCCCATTGACCACGCCAGACGCTGGGTATCTTCTCTGGTGATGCTCTGCCAGGCCTGTAGCGCAGCAGTACTTCACTTGTTGTTTGTTTTTAGATCTGTTTCCCTAAAATCAGGAAATTAAATGCGTGTTCAATTGGATTTAAATCGGTAGATTAGTCAGTAAAGAACCTTCCACTTTTTAGCGTGTACTAATTGCTGTTGTGACACACTGTATTTTCGTGTCTGCTAATTCTTGTTGCTGATGCTTAGGTTTGTTAAAAGCCTTTCCCAGACAACTTACACCCTAACCTTAAACACTAAAACTTAATGCCTGCAACGTTGCTCGTTTGAATCGTGGTGGGGAAATGTTTTTTTTGTTAATTCTTGCATAATTAGATTCAACTTTATTGTCATTGCAGAGTTTGTTTTGTTTTTTTTGCTAATTCTTGCATAATTAGATTCAACTTTATTGTCATTGCAGAGTACAAGTACCAGACAACAATTTGCAGTTGTTTCACCAGAGTGGGGGGGGGGGCGTTCCTGATCTGTGGGAGAGTTGTCTTTTTTATGAAGGTGAGCATTCTTCTGTCATCCACAGGAGAAGTATTCCTTATCCTGCCTTTTTTTTCTTCTTTTCTTTTAATGATCTTCCAGACAAACCGGAGAAGGTTTGATAGTTATTTTCCGATAACCTTCTGAAAATAACTATAACTAACTTTCAGATGTTTCTGCCTAATAATGGATTCCTTGACTTACAATGACGCTTTGGTCCTCGTGTTGACAGACATCAAAGAAAGACTCCAAAGACAAACGCAAAACCCAGACTCAATCAATAGCAGACATTGACAGCTCTCCTACGCTTGCACAAATGAAGGCCGTCAGCCGTTTCTAAATGGCGGAACTAATATGAACACCAATACCCTCATATAAAAAGCGGAGAATTTCTTAGTAAAGGAAAAAATGCTTCACTGTGCCATTACTTATGCAGGGCACTGCAGACCACAGGATCGTGGTGCTCATTGTTTGAACCTGTTAAGACAACAGACCCAAAGACCAGTGGGGCGATCATGCGATCATGCAGTGTGGGGGATAGATTAAAAGAGGCCTATTGTATGTTAGTTGATATCATTTTCCCCTCCTAACATTCCCATGGAATTTTACAACGTTACGGATGATTTTAACAACCGTCTTTTTAGGTTAATGCGTAAAGGCTCTCCAAACGCACATGAAGCAGGTGTGTCTATTGTCCTATAATCTAAATTGCTATATAGATAAAGATATTCTCCTATTTAGATTGTATGCCCTGTATCAAAGACATGCACAGCTCCATGGTTTAATCAGTAATTGGCAAAGAGAGCGTAGGCGATCGCTGTACGCAATATTGGCCATTCAATGTTTTAGGGAATATAGGTTACAGAATGTAGTAGCCTAATGCAAGAATATACACAGCCTACTTCCACATATAGGATGCACTGGTGAGGGATTATCTACATATATTGGTAATTACTGAAGGTAGAAGTTTTTGATTTTTTTCTGGTCAAATACCGATGTCCGATACCGATTTATGGGGGACAGAATTCACAGGTAACTGATATCCACCCACCATAGTCTCACAAAATTCTGTGGGAAACTCTGTAGCCTATATATGGATACAGTATGTGAGGCTGACGCACATCTTTGGTTCTGTATCATGAATTAACTGAGGGATAAGCGCCGATACAGACAGAGTGAGCACCGATACAGAGAGTTTCTGTAAAAGGCATCCGTATCAGACGCTAAAAATTATGCTCTGATCATATATCTGTCTGGCTCTAGTTCGTGTTGCAGGCCACGTTTTACTGGAAGTAGACTGGAGCCTTCAGTGTTGATTAACATGTGAACAACAAGGCCCTTGGAGGTTCCCAAAAACATTATTTAAGTCATTCATTTAATTTGAACAAGAGCTTCGAAAATTACTTGTAAACTGATTTCAACTCAATTGCTTCTTCTTTTTACCATCAGTAGTGTCTAAGAGGCATGTGCAATTTCAGTTTGTGGACAGGCCTTAGGGGTCAACATCATTTGGAGGCCTCCTATTAAATCCTAATGAAAGTTACCCATAAAATCTGAAGGCACCAAGAACTCTACTAGTTTCATTTCCACAAGGGCCACAGGCCCTGGTCGTAAAAAAAAAACTTCAGCAAAGCAAATAGATAAGGGTAACAGAGTGCTCAAACATTGGCACATCCTTAATAGCTTGCCCTCTTTCAAGGGCCTAGTGAGAAATTCATGAGGCAGTGGCACAGAGTTATATTCTGGCCAATATTGAGTCAATATTGGCCAACAGCTACTTAGCAATCCCCAGCTCTACTGAGGCATCAAAGGGGCATCAGGGGGCAACCGCAAGGTGAAGTCACTCAGATCTGGCAGGTGTAGTAGGGGGGTTTCTAGAAGGCGCCGTGAAACAGACACCAGCTTGCATGCCTTTGTATGCGCAAATGTATCTAAGCAGTCTGAGAAGATGTTTAGGACCCTACTACTCAATGCACAATGGATGCATTTGCAAAAACACCAGGCTTTCATCAGGTTTTTTAGTAGCAAATCACACTATCCATTCCATTTGATTGGGCATTCCCTATGGACAGCCAACTTAGAAGCATGCCAGTCACTGAACCAACAAACCATTTAAAAAGCAATTATTCCCTTACAAGAAGGCTTCCTCAGGTTGGTAAAGAGGACAATATAACTCGTCTCAAGCTTGTCAAGGCAACAGTTATATTACGGTCGAAAGCCAGTAGCATGCAAATCTCTGAGCACCTGTAAGAACAGCATCCTCACCACCCTAAGTCACTTAATAATGTTTAGGGTTTACTGGAGGGTGATAGAGTAGGGAAGGGGGGGGAAGATATGCTGGAGAATCATATGCTGGAGAATAACTGTACCTCATCGAAGCGTATCTTGTGGGCAGCACTCATCTTCTGGGGCAAGCTCTTCCAGGTTCTCCCAAAGAAGTGCTGGTGGCTGGTATCGAAAAGTGACACTCGTAGCTGGTAGGTGACTGCATGTTCCCCTTTGGATGACTCCTGTATGAGTAGAGGAACAACAAGTAGTTTGGTCAGTCAACAAACCAAGAAATTAGACAGATGAAGGGGTCTACTTTTTTGTGTGCCTAGCTACCTGTTGTTGTTGTTGTCCAGGTAATCCTTCCAGGCGTGTGAAGGTGATCTGAAAGCCTTGGGAGTGAGTGTGAGAGGAGTCGTGTGCCAGGCGGACGGTCTGGTTGTGGGGAGGAATCGTCCGGCGACTCTCAAACACTTCTGTCCAGTCGTCCGTCATTGAGAAGAAGTTGTTGTTCTGTGGTCAGACCCAGAATAATGAATGTAGGATGATCTGATTTGGCTGGAAAGGTTTGGTAGATAGCTAGCTCAGCTGGCTAAAGGTCCAAACGAACAACCACTAACCAATGTAGCACATTTGAGCTCGGAGTTGTGCATTTACCCAAACCCCGAATGCACTCTTATTAAACATCCTCAACATGTAAACATAGTTAGTGTAATCATCTCTATATAATCTATATATAATCTCTATATAATCTATATATCATTCAATATCAGAAACCCCTGACTCGTCCTGTATTTGAAAATCTGTGCAGCCATATTGGCAAAACATACTTTTATCACATTGTAGAGGGTTAAAGGAAAATATAGAAATGTGAGAAAAGATATATAATATAATATCATTAAGATATCAAATCAGTTTATGTAAATACTACCAAATACTATATAATACATTTCAGGAGGTCTTATATAAATGCTAAATTACTAAATGAGCTGCATACTCAATCTCCATGTCCCCTATGTCTGCTCTCAGTTGGTTTCTCCCGTGGCTTGGCATCGGTTACTATGGCGACGTTAACGTTGCTATGTGTTTTCTTCTTCGTCGGAAGGTACCTGGGGAAAATACCCGGGAAATGTAGTTGCAATATTGCCATCTTCTGGTTTAGGAAGGGTAGTGTTGGACAACTAATTTTACCGTGAAAGATCCCGATGATCATCATAATCATAACCATAACCATTAATCATAATAATAACAAAAATAATAATAGCAACAGTAATAATAATAATAATAATAATAATAATACCATGTATTTGTATAGCCCGGCTTTTCCTGCAAACGATGCAGCTCAAGGTGCTTTAACATATCCACACGGCATAAAAACAAAAATAGAACAATAGTAATCAATAAAACACACAATAGCAATAATATAAACTAGTACATAATAAAACAAGAATAAACCATCCATTCTGTAATCTGTACTGTAACAGTCATTCGACAGTTTTATAGGCTAACAGAGTCGAGTGTCTATGCACCAACCAACTATGAACACTAGATGGCGGCATTAGATTAAAATAAAACACCGATTTCAGTTTTCAATATTATGTCCTGTTCTTTTCGTGTTCGGAAAAGGCAGGGGGGGGAGAGAGAGATATTTATGCAGAACGCGGAAGAGAGATCAATCATTGCAAAAAACGGCGCGATGTTTGGACTATTCAAGAAAAACAAACTTGTCAAACTTCGAAGCCTAAATCAAACACAGAAATATGGGGTAGCGGCTACAAGTTTGAAAGAACTGATCAAAAAGGGATGTAAGCTTTTACAGGTACGACTATTTGAAAGCGCGACATTGTTACATTCATTGTATAGAGCAGCGCAACAATGTTTCTGTAAATTGAAGCAGACATTAATAAAACATATATATTTTCAAGGTGCCCTTTGAAGGCTCGCATGTTTGCTTGTATGAGGACGGGACATATTTGACAGAGGACTATTTCAGAACTCTGCCAGACAACGCCGAACTTGTCCTTCTTGTCAAGGATGAGCAATGGGACGGATGTGAGTGGAAAAACATGTTTTATTTGTTTTTTTGCTTTGAAACAAGTTTCCAGGGTAGCCAGGAATGAAAGTGTGCCTTGCCTCAGACGGAGACACAACATTATACTGAAGGTGTACATATGGTCACATATATTCATATGAATGATTTGTTGTGTTACTATACTGTCACAAACCAGTGACATTATTATGCACGGTCATGACACAAAGAGGGAGACGCACACAACCAAGTCAACTATCAAAAGTGGTTATTAACCCAAACTGATCACATAAAGAAAGATATAGGGTGTGTATAATCAGTTAAGCCAGTACTCAGTAGTGTAGGTGAGTGGAAGAGTGTGTGAGTGTAATGGTGCAATAACCAAAGCCAAACGTAAACTAAAAACAAAGGTGTGTCAGGGCAGAGAGCAAAGTGCTTCTGAGAGACTTCAGCCTCAGAGCCCAGACTGCCAATGAGCCAGACCACCTCTGCCACACCCAGACTGCCAATGAGCCAGACCACCTCTGCCACACCCGCCTCCAGTACCTGCCAGAGTAGAACAGACACACACAGGTAACAAGGCAGTGAGTGGAGAGGGTTGTCACAACACAGATAAACAGATAGCCTTAAACAGATTACTGCCATAATTGTAGCATTCGATGGGGACGAGGTGTTGCCACTCCAGTCACCTATTATGTCACAGCCTTGAGCTCTATAATTCAATATGAATGCGGACCATCCAGACTCTGGTGATGCTCCAGATCTCTTGACAGACACGGTAGTACACTGAAATACAGGCAAGTCAAACTATCTCTTTCCCCTACATTAAGAAGTATTTGAGGCTCACAGCTTGTTTGCATTGCCGGTACTCCCTTCTGGACAGCTGTAGGCCTACAGGGCCACCAGGTCAAAAACATCACGCCACTTGAACAGTTTCTTCCCCAAAGCCACAGCCCTCCTCAATAACTCCTGATCATTGCACCTTGCACTTTACATGTTCTTGCACTTAGTTGTACTGTATATTTATTCATTATTCACTCATATTGGTACTGTATATTTTGTCTTGAGTATGGTTGTATTGCCGTCTTGCTGTTGTATGTTGTATGTATTGTTGCTTGTTCACTATGGTAGAATACCAAGTCATGTTCCTAGTGCACTGCACATGGTGAATAAAGTTGAATTCAATTGAATTGAATAGACTGAACAATTGTAGTAGTATAGTGACTGATCTGCCACTGCAACCAATGTACGAAACTTAAACAAGCGACACCGTAGTAACAGGCAAGTGCACCACACTACCACCTATGCCATACGTGACCAAATGTGATTGATATTTCAGTTGTCAGTGACATACGCCGGTTGTTGGGCACAAACAAGCATTCAGACCGCCTGATTGAGGCAGCCAATGCGCTTCTCTCCGACGAGCAGTCTCCAAAAAGACGTAAAATCCTGGGGGACCTGCTGCTGCACTTGAAGGACAGCTCTGACAGCGAAAACAGAGAGGATGATGAAGAATGGTTCAAAGGTAATGGAAGTCCTCCTGCTCCGCAGGAAAATTAAAGGATGAATGCTGCAAGTAGTCAACCAAGCCAAGTGTTTACAACTCAGACTAGAGGCACTCTATTGTAGCCTACACAGTTCCCTGGCAGTTAGTCTATGGTCTCTTAACCTTCAAACACTGTCTATAAAAAAACAGAATGTTTCAGGAACTGTTCCTGACCAGTCACAACCACTGTCCTTGAAAAACAATCACAAACCCTGGTTCTGGAGAATAACAGCTTCCACAGCGTGTAGCCCTGCACTAACACCCCTTTCATTTCAGGAATTGAAGCCAGATTTAAGACCAAATCTGCCTACATGAAGTACAACTGTGAGAACAGGGTCCGTGGATACATGAAGGAGGTAACAGTACAGCTCCATATCATTTGTCTCCAGTATAAATATAGTTCATGCAGCTAGATAGTCTACTATCTCTGTACAGTGGAAAGAATCTAGTACGGTGAATTGAGGTCATCTGGAACATTCAGTAATGCGGGACACCTAAACTCCAGTGTGTTTATTTCTTGTTCTAACCAAATCTAGTCAAAGGGACCTAGGTAAATCTATAGTAAAAGTGCTGTTGACGAGATTTAGTTAGAACAGGAAATAAACACTCCAGAGCTTAGGTTACCTAAATTCTTCTAATACTTAAATACATAAATGTATTTTACTAAGCTACTATTCCTTCATTTTAAAGGGGACAAAAAGCCTAATGTACATAATGTGACCTTCCATCTGTATTTTTCCTCAGGTGGATAGTTATGCTCAAACCATCCAGAAACCTCAACTCAGGATAGAGTATAAGAAAGCTGCAGAGTGCCTGATGACCAAGCTGAAGTCTGACAAATATAATGGTTGCTATTTTGACAGAAGAGAGAAGGAAACCAGTTGCCTATGCACCCCGGAGGGCTGGTTTACCTGCCAGGTAATGTTGACGAGCACAATGTAATGGACTGACTTAATATAGCGCCTTATTCCAAAGCGCTTTACAATGGCAATTCACACATTCACACACACATTCACACACCAATGGCGGCAAGCCGTTGCACTGTTGGGCGTTGCGCCAAAGCCGCCACAATGTCTGCTATCGTTGTTCTGGCTCAGAGCCACAAGGCCTCATTATACAGATTATGTTCTGGGCTGAGTATTTCAATAATGGAGAACAGGAGACAGGAAATTAGCCAGCTCGATCTGATCCTGGATAGCAAAACCGAATCCGGATCAGATCGAGCTGATTGGCTGATTTCCTGGAAAATCTGAAAACACAAGACATTTTCCTGCCCTTATCTTTAGTGCCTGGTTTAGTTTGAATAAGACAGGGGTCAATGACTGACTCCACCCCCTGAATCACCAGACAGTTCACATTGGGTGTTATGGGGTCTTCTAAACAGAGCAGGCCCTCAAAATAGCATCCGTCAAGAGACTGACCAGCCATTCCCCAATGTCAGGGCCCTTACTGACCATTGCTCTCTGGAGATCTTTTTTGGAGCCAAACTTAAGCAGAAGATTTTTCGTCAAACACCATTGTGAATGTTGTTGATTTGGAGATCCTCCTCTGGGTATGGGTCATTCTCCCCAAGATCTGATGTAAGTGCAGACACATTTTTCCAGGACTCGACCAGTAAGATCTGCAGACATATTGTTGAAGTCCACTTCAACAGAGCAGCCAATCTTAAGTGAGCTGTCTGACTAGAATCATTGTCACCAAAGAGCGGTAGTTTAAATAGTAGTCTAAGTGCTTTCTCCTCTATTCTCTGCTCAGGGTGCATTTGACCAAGATGAGTGTAAGTCCCTCCACTCCATCAACCCGTATGGCAACCGAGACAGCAGGATTCTCTTCAGCACCTGGAACCTGGACCACAGGTGAGTGGAGGGACTTACAGAATGCCTCTGTCACGCAAAGTCTCATCATGTAGATGCTATATTGTAGATATCACCCATCAATGTGAAGGCTGTAACTTGTGGCTTTAATAATATAATAATAATAATTATTATAATAATAATACTGTAGATAAGATACATTAACTGTACATAGCTCATAACTGTATATACCTCTAAACTACCGTACTTGCCATACTGTACCTATCACTATCATTGTCATGTTTTTATATCACTTATTTTTTCTTTTTATTTGCACTTCTGGTTAGATGCTAAACTGCATTTCGTTGTCTGGTACTTTGCAATGACAATAAAGTTGAATCTAATCTAATGTACTGCACTACTCCTGCAGAACTGGTTTATAACTTCCTATGTGCTATGTTTAAAACCAAGTCGGTTCCCATGACCGGTTCCCATGACCTGTTATCCTGATTCAAATCTCTTCTCAAAACTGCACCCAGGATTGAAAAGAAGAGGACGGTCATTCCTGCACTAGCGGAAGCACTTCAAAACCGCAAGAGCAGCGACATCAACCTGGATTATTTCTACAAATTACTGTTCACTGTAGAGAATCTGAAGCTGGTGCACATTGTGTGCCATAAAAAGGGTTCCCATGACCTGTCGTGTGACAACAGGAGGGTTTACAAAAGGGGGAAACGGAAATGAACTTCAGGAATAAATGTTTGTTATTGTGTGTACATTTTTTATAGCTTTAATTTTATACCAAGCATTGTTTTGACTATGAAATGGAGCATTGAATACATTGTATTTTGAGGACGAAACATGCTGATGAACTGGTAAACACTGACACTCATGGATTTGACAGGTCTCATCTCTACCTCTGGTATTCTCAGGGACACTTGCATTAAAGCACCATCATGAGCATCCATGTTTTTGTATTCATTCTACATTTGAAAACATTTTTATTTCTCCTGTATTTCTCCAAATATTTCACATGACAATTGGCAAAATTTTAATATTGAGGACATAATTGAGCATACATAATCCATGTATGCCTAGTTTTTATAAAGGAAACATTTTGGTGAGAGAATACGATTCAAACCAGCTCAGTTTTTCAGTAAAAACGTATGAAACTTTTAATTTCTTTGTGTATTGGCAATTGAACAATTTTTTATTTATTTTTTTACTACAATGATAAAAATGTTTGTTACAGTATTGCATGTCGCTTTCATAAAACAATTAAGATACATATTTATGCACAATAGCAACTTTCATAAGGCATTTGTTAACAAGTAACAGTATAAAATGTACAACCTCAATCAAAAAATATAAAATATCTGAGTGCTTGAACCATTTAAACAGCAATATATACATTCTAAATTTTCAATTATTATAGAGAAGCAAGTTGTATTGTTAGTGCAAATTAAAATGTCAATACAAAAATGACTAATCTTTAAACAAGTGTACATGCTGGCAAACAAAATAAACTTGGTATGTGCTTCACACTTCATCCATTTGACCAGGCTGGCTTTGCCAGTAGGCCTCTGTCAAAGTAATATACCGTCACTTTTACTTCTTAAAATAATGGCTTACGTCACTATTGAGGAAAATTATGTTTTTGCCTAAATATCAAATATTCTATATTATTTTACAAATTACAAAAATGTAAACAAAAAATACAAATGTTGGTTCAGTTGATTCAGTTTTTCTCAAAACATGACTTAAAATAAAATATATATATAAAATATGACTTAAGCCATTATTTTAAGAAGGTGACAATACAGACAGAGGCCATCCCATTGGTGGGAGTGAGTGTTCCACACAACCGTCTGTGTCGACTAGCTGCCGCCTTCGTCAACTTCGTCAATCTCAGTGCCGCCCTCCTCATCACTGCCCTCCTCATCGCTGTCCTCTTTGGCGTAGTAATGTCTCCTCCGGTGTTCCCTCCTGCTCCAGGCCGAGCTGGTTGATGACCGACGTGGACAATCCTACAGGGGAAATAGATAACATAAATGGACTGCACTTATAGATCACCTAGTACATATATATATATATAGTGCCCGCTCATTGGGAGCAATTTGGGTTTCAGAGTCTTGCCCAAGGACACCGGCTCTACCTCCTGAGCCTCAGCCGCCCCATACCACAGAGGTCAAAACTTGTTGGGTGGTTTGATACGTTAAAGCCCCAATCCTTGTTGTTGTTGTTGTCCTGCATGTCATCCCTTCTCTCTCACCCATACTTCCTGTCAAGTCTCTACTCTCTATATCGCAATAAAAAGACAAATATGAGTGGGACTGCCCCCTCTCAGAAAAAATAACAAAACTCAGGCTGTCCCCACCACTCAAGACACAACATGGAAATCATGATGCTGACCTTCATTAAAGGTACCCATAGAGACACGAGGGAAACTTTGACTAAAGCAACACCATGTTGTGCATGTTGTTTAACCTCAGTGAGTCACAGGGTTCCCTCCCACACCTTCTGAAACATCAAATTCAAGCACCTTTCAAGGACTTTCAAGACTCAATTCCCTCAAATTCAAGGACCCAACACAGCATAGTTTGAGACAGATCTAGATGAGAATTTATATAATAGGAACTATCCGCTCACAGACAACAACTAAAAAGAGAGGCTTGAATGTGTGAACACTAGATGGTCTCTTGCCTTTTCTACCACAGCACAGCAAAACAATATATTGTGAAATATGTGTTAAGTTAAGCAATACAGAATTGTTGAATTGCTCGTCAACAATTTACTAGTTGACGAGCTGAGTAAAAAAAAAGGTTAATATTAATAGATAGATATTATTATTTTGAGAGAGAGAGAGAGAGAGAGAGAGAGAGAGAGAGAGAGAGAGAGAGAGAGAGAGAGAGAGAGAGAGAGAGAGAGAGGAATTCAAGCACTTTCAATGACCCATGTCTATTTTCATCCTCACCTGCACAACTTCCAGGTTCCCGAAGAACTGCTCCACCGGAAGGATTTGGTTACTGTCATCGTCAGCGAAGATGCTCTTGTCGACTTCGACAACACTCTCTCCCACCACATCCTCTCCCTCCATCTTCTCCGGGACACCGTTTGTCCTGCAAGGATCCAGATCCGGCCTCGTCCTCACCTTGTTCTCTTTGCCCTCCGGTTCCTCCGGCGTGGGTGGAGGAGAGCGACAGTTTGTTTTCTCTCTGCAGACACCCACAAGTGAGTCACTCTGAGGCATCTCCTTCTTTGTGTCATCCATTTCCATCTTTGCTCTTTTAACACCTCTTCTCTTCACTGAAACCTGTAGGAGGAAGGAGAGCAACTTAGGACGGTCTGACTGATGCAGGGCCATTTGCTAAGTAAGACAGAACTTAGGGAGGAGATTTAAGAAAACTGTATTTCTTATCTTGTTTATACTTTCATTTTCAACATTCATTCACCTTATGTGAACCCCGGGCCTCTGGGCTGCTTAAAGCAACAGTGCACTTCCCCTTTCGTCTCTTCGGGTTGGCGGTTCGAGCAGGCATCTGCAACGGAGAGAGAGAGACACATGTTACTGGGCTGATCATCACGGCACAGCGGGACCTAAATGGACTGACTTAAATGGACCGGTGCAACGTGACAGAAAAACCCTGTGATATAAATGAACTATAGCCAGCGATAAAACATGATCATCTGTCATTGCATTTATTTGCGTCTACGTTTGTAGACCTACAAATATATATATATGACTCATTGACACGGGATTAACGGGTCTCCCAGGACATCAGGCGGTGCCATGTTAATGTCAACAGCGAGGTTTTTATGGTCAAATAAATAAATAATACTAACAACCAAACTTATCATGAATCCCAGAGAACAGACAATAACATGTTTAACCAAAACGGTCATTAATTAATAACAAGTGTAGCTAACTATTTAACAAAACTGTAGTTATTCAGTAGCCAGTCGTGTATTTAATGTGATAAATAAGCGGTATCTTGGTATCTTAGCTACAGCGCTGCTAGCTGGCTGGCTGAGGCGTCTCACCTGTTTCTGCCTCATTCTGAGGAGAGGTCGCGACAAGCTTTTATAAACGACAGCGCTGCTTTAGTCTTTTATTTTGTGTAGTTAAGTTATCTGCGAATAAATGACTGTGTGCCTTCCTGGTCGAGGTCGGCAGCTGTGTCCAGAGAAGCGTGTTTTCGGGTGAAAACGACACCGTCGTGTAAAAGCTTTCGACGTCCAGAGGATCTCCGCTCGGCTGCGGTCTGAAGGTTTCCTAGGCTGCGTTCATAAAATCGCTCCGAGAGCGCCGGAGCGCACACTGCGTTCGACGTCATAAAGGGACCGAGTGATTCGATTGGATGAGAGGCATTCCGTGAGTGCTGATCAGATTCCCAGAGCGTCTTTTACGAACACACCCGTAGTAGTAGCCTGTCACGTGACGAGGGCGGCCGTGCAAGCGCAGTTCAATCGGAGGTCGATGTGTGATGTCACTTGAGTTGAAGCCGAATTTATGGTGATGTTTACTGCCAATATTATCATAAGGGTACAATTCATAATATACCATGATCCGTAAACAAACACAAAGCTCCTGGTTTGTATTTGTAAAAACAAAGTGATCTGAATAAATGCATAATCATTTGTGAGTAAATGACAAATACTACTTTTTTATTTTTATTTTGTGTACGTCTGAGAGAAATTCTCAAACTCGACACACGGGGGAGCTAGAAATAAAAAACAATGTTTAACTTGTGTGTCGTGTCTGTGCGTTCGTCTCATCTCAGTAAAATTAGGGAACGCAGAAATGACAGGGAGAGAGAGATGGGGGGAAAGAGAGAGAGAGATAGAGAGAGAGATTAATCCATAGATTTCTATATTGTGTTTGTTGACTTTAAATAAATTATTTAATTAATTAATTACAGCTTCTTCATTGGCTCTAGTGATTACTGGCACAGTGGCACAACGTGTCAAAATAAATGTGTTGACATAATAGGCTAATGACATCATCAAAACAATAAAGAAATGTAAATTGCAATTAAATAATAATATAACAACTTCAAACGCATTCTTTGATCAACGTCCACAGATCGCACTTATTTTGTGGAGAATGCCATTACCATATATATTAGCCATATATATTATTAAAGCCTTGTTCACGCCGGACGCGTAAACCGCCACCTGTGATGTGAAACAATAAACCTGCTTGTCACAGATAGGGGCTAGTGGGGAGGGGAGGGGAGGGGAGGAGAGGGGAGGGCAGGGCAAGGGAGGGGAGAGGAGGGGAGGGGAGGGGAGGGGAGGGGAGGGCAGGGCAAGGGAGGGGAGAGAAGGGAAGGGAGGGCAGGGCAGGGGAGGGGAGAGAAAAGTGAGCGGAATACCCAAACTAATTCAGACCAGTGCGCATCAACGACACAGAAGGAAGCATAGAGCAACTGAGATTAACTAATGTGAAGAATCGTGTGTATTGATTTTTTTAAAAATTATTATTATTATTATGATTATTTGATCTGTGGCCATATGTTTTTCACTGATAGAAGGTCATGTGGTCAACGTTGGTGCGCTGAAGGGGACAGCTGGACGGGGAGCTGAATTGTGACTCAGTTGACTCTCACAAAATGTAGCCAGACTTGCCTCTCCGTTTTCAAAAGGACTATGCCGGACTTCAAATGGACACGAAGGAACGAAAAGACGCTATGACAACAGGGTGAAAGTTCAAATGTAAGCAATGTTCTTTAATACTCATCTGTGCGCTTTAGGTATGGATCACTGTTTCCGGAGAAAGAGGGTGTTGAAAACGCTCCTGAGCCTGTCTCTGGTTTGTGCGTCTTTGCTGATGATCCAAAAACTCAAGCTGGTGGATAACAACATTAAGGATAACGTGGTGCTCAAAAGTCCAGGAAACCCCGGTTGGTGTGGACCAGGGTGTGACTTATACAAAGGGAAAGGCGTCATGGCAAGTAGCTTGGGGAACGACTCGCCGCCGGTTCTTGGAGACGATTTGGACGCGCAAAGGGTCACCGTCTCCAACGCGACTCCTGCTGCGTCCTGGGATGTACGCGTTATGAACTGCAGTGAAAACTCAACGGTCAGGAAAAACGAGTGGTTCCGACGTTTGGACCCGAGGTTTCACCAGTTCGTGCTGCACAGACACTGTCGGTATTTCCCGATGTTGATCAACCACCCGGGGAAGTGCGCGGATGGAGACGTCCACCTGCTGATGGTGGTGAAGTCCGTCATCGAGCAGCACGACAGGCGGGACGCCGTGCGCAGGACCTGGGGTCGGGAACAGACGATCGACGGCAAGAGAATCAAAACCCTGTTTCTTTTGGGAAGCCCGACCATCGGTAAAGACACGAAAAACCTTCAGAAGTTAATCCAGTACGAGGACATGATCTACGGGGACATCCTCCAATGGGACTTCATGGACACGTTTTTCAATCTCACTTTGAAAGAGGTGAATTTTCTGAAATGGTTCGACATCCACTGCTCCAGTGCCAAGTTTATCTTCAAGGGGGACGACGACGTGTTCGTGAACACGAACAACCTACTGGAACTTATCGGTTTCAAGACGGAGGAGCGCAAAGTGCTCAACTTGTTCGTCGGCGACACCATCTCCAAAGCCATCCCCATTAGGAACCGGCAGAGTAAATACTACATCCCCAAAGAGTTGTTCGATAAACCGTACCCCCCTTATGTGGGGGGTGGGGGGTTTCTGATGTCGTCTCAGTTAGCTCGGAGACTCTTCGTGGTGTCGGAGGACCTGGAGCTTTATCCCATCGATGACGTCTTTTTGGGAATGTGCCTCCAGAAGCTCCATCTGGCTCCAGACATGCACCCAGGTTTCAGGACCTTTGGTATCATGAAACGCAGAGTGAGCCCTATGAACAGCGAACCGTGCTTTTACAAACACCTCATCGTGGTTCATAAACTGAGCTCGCAGGAGTTACTCAAGATGTGGAGTGTAGTGCAAAATAAAGACCTCGTTTGCGCCAAAAGGACTACAACTTGATTTTCAAGAGCTTCGGGACTCAAATTTGTGCAGAAAACTGTAACTGTACTAATAAAAAAGAATTGTACTAATACAGTTGAACATGTATAGTTGTATGTCACCAAAAAAAAAAAAATTCTAATTGAAGATTATTGTACATTTTTATTTGTTTAGAGCTCATTATGAAATGTAAAAAATCATGTGATTTGTTTTGTAAATGAATAATATATAATTTCATTGTCACTGACATGTTTGCTTGATGTTTCATTTGCATGCAAGTTCATACATTCAGGTATACGCTAAATTGGAGTAGCAGGCCCAAACCGCCAACATTGGTCTTAGCTTGTCATATTATTCAGGCCATCTTTAGCGTCTCAAACCACAGAAAGACCAACATCCGCATTTACAGCTTCATCTGTTTATTCAAACATAGATCATTCTGTGAACAAAATGGTTTTAAACCTAGAGATATATGTACAGTAAATACTGATTGATTTATGCACTCAAAAATATATTCAAACATGTACATCAACAGAAACGTATTACAGCTCATATTGTTTGATAATGATACGATTGTCTCATCAAATGACAGTAGAAAACCAACTCTAAAGCAGCATGTAATTAAGTACAATAGTACAATAAGGATTGCATTCTCTGCCAAGCTCACACAAAGTGATTCAAAGACAATAAAATGCATGTCCAAAATACATACATACATGCATACATATATATATATAAAATGAATTACTTATCGTAGAGGGGGGTTCCTCTAATTCATATTGTAGTTGTGATTAAAATACATATCGTTGTTGGCGAGGATGTTACAAAAATATTGAGTGTGCAAGGAGTCACAGAATTATACAGAATCACACCAACTCACCTTATACAATACAAAATACAGGATGTGTAGTAACAATAGAAATGATATCCAATTCAACCCCAATAATTAATCCTGTTACACTATTTAGAAAGGATGACAGTGAATTTTAGGTGAGTAAAGGTTTGGTAAATAATTTCTTGACAATGTTACAATCTGTTTGCAAATAGTGGACGTACAAAATGTATATAAGAGCTATTCAAACAATACTATGTTTAGAGAACCAAGCTATCCCTGATAATCTCTCACACATATTTTCTAATACCCAGGTTGTCTTTTCAACTTCACTGGGCACCATTTGAGTTCCCTCTTGTACCTGAACTTTCATTAGACCATGCAGGCTATACCAGTGCTCTCTGTTTGATTGTCTCCAGACAGTTAGCCCAAAAAAACCTATATTATTTTGGTTCTATTTGGTGTTTCGATAATTCAGTTGAAAAACATGATAACCGACTTTGGCAAAGTGCTATAATATGACTAGATTCAGCATTTCTATGGTAGAATTTAGCAGGTAACAATGCACACACAATCAAAGTAAAAATAATAAATAAATAACATTAGGTCACAAGAGCCAGTGTCTGGCCTAAGTCTCACACACACAGACAGACAGACAGACAGACAGACAGACAAAGATAAATGTAAACAGACACGATGCATAAAGTTCGCCGTAAAGCTACACTCAGGCTGTCAATGGCTTTTGAATAATGTCCAGTGTCCCTTTCCTATTGTTCCCTGCTATACTGTACCCACAGGGCAGGGTACCCACACCTCTCCCCAGGGACGCTGTATGTAAACCACCTCTCCCCAGTCAGGGTGTAAACCACCAGTGTCACAGTACTCCGGAAAACCTGCCCAATCCGCATTTCCTTTCTCACCGATCAGTGAAAGGGCCAGATAGCTATCAGCACTGTTGAGGAGCAGTTTACACTCCGTCTACTATCTAAACTGTTAGGTTAATTGCATTCTGAAAAGCTGCCCTGTGGCAGTTAAACTAAATTCAAATCTTAGTACCGTAGTGTTTCCAATAGTACTTTTTTTTTTTTTTTTGCCATGTAGAGGTGTAGTAAACTATACTGTCACTTCTCACTACATAAAAAAAAGAAAAGAAAAAGGAATGTAACTTTTATTCCAGGCTTGAAGTTCAGATGTCTTCCTTCACTGCCTCCAGTCTCCCCACTTTGCTCCACCTCACCCGTTGTTTCTCTCCCAGTGATTTTTGTTGTTGTTGTATTTCAGTCACACACTTCCTGTCACACTTCCTGGTCATCTTTCACTGACTGACTGTCGTGTCGTTTTTTTAAAGGTTATTTCCTTCCTTCTTCATATTTTTTATTTTATTGGATAGAGTTAGTGAAGATAGACAGCAAAGTAAGGAGAAAGAGAGAGAGAGAGAGAGAGAGAGAGAGAGAGAGAGAGAGAGAGAGAGAGAGAGAGAGAGAGAGAGAGAGAGAGAGAGAGAGAGAGAGAGAGAGAGAGGGCATGTCAGCAGGGTATGGGCTGGATTTGAACCCATGCAGACATGGGCATACAGTATGTGCACTGTAGGTCGTGGTGCTAGACCACTGGACCACCCCAGGCCACTTGGATGAATTAGTTTCAATGCAGAGACTGTAGTAACTACTTTTTCATTGCCTCTTTAGTTTGACAAACTATGTTTCTCTACAGGGTAGCTTTAGTGTTGTTCAACTTCCGTTTGTAAAGTAACTGTTAATTTCTTTAAATAGGTTCAGAGAAGCTCTCTTAAGTAAAGGAAGGTCGTTTATACCAGTGTTTCTCAAACCTCTCCTCTCCAAAGATTTGTACTTGATTAGTTGAATCAGGTGTGCTGGTGGTGGAACACATCAAATGTGTGGAGCAGCTGGGGCTCCCTGAGGAGAGGTATGAGAACCACTGGTTTACACAACTGAGACACTGCCTTAAGTTCCTCCTCATTACGGCCTTTTGGAGACCAGGTGAGATGGGGTAGTTCTCCAGGTGAGAAGAGACCAGGTGAGATGGGGCGGTTCCCCATGGAGAAGAGACCAGGTGAGATGGGGCGGTTCCCCAGGTGAGAAGAGACCAGGTGAGATGGGGCGGTTCCCCAGGTGAGAAGAGACCAGGTGAGATGGGGCGGTTCCCCAGGTGAGTTGGGGTAGTTCCCCAGGTGAGATGGGGGTGGTTTCACCTTTTGGCCGGGGTGTGGCGACTGGTGTGGGCGTGGCTGGCTCTGGGCGCCAGGGCTGGGATCCTGCTCCCCCTGCCCCTGGCCCCCCCCCTGCCCCTGGCCCCCACCGACCACGCCTGCTTCAGCTTCGCCCCTCCGCCAGGCTTCCCTAAACCAAAACAAAATAGCAAATTAGATTTTGTACTTTTTTAAAACGTTCATCATCATCTTCATCGTCACCATAATGCAATTTAAAATTATTCAGCAGGAACGCAGAGTAGTAGGAACCAAGAAAGCAGCACAGCTCTATATTTCAATAACAAGCATGGGCACTTTCCATGGGTCTAACACTACTAGCCTGGGCTACATGTGAGAAGGGGGGGGGGGGGGGGGGAGTGGGGTGTGTGGGGGTGTGTGTGTGGGGGGGGGGGGAGGGGTGAATGAATGGGTCACCTTGTGCCTGCTGGGTTCTCTGGGCCACCGCAGTCCTCCGCAAGTTCTGTTTACAGCCCTCCCGGCCCATCAGGTGAGCCTTCCAGGCCTGAACGACAAAGCACAAGTCAGTCCAACCGCTGCCCGGTGGGAGCCCCCTCGACTCTCCCTCTCTCTCCCTCTCCCTCCCCCCCTACTGCAGCAGCAGCACTGGGGGGCCACTGTGGGCCGTGTCAGAGCCGTAATGGCCGCCTAAACACTGGAGCTTTTCATCTGGCACCCAGAGGAGAGCTCCGCCGGGCCTCAGAGCTTGGACTGCTGGGTGAGTCTGGCTGAATGAATGGGGAGTGTTGCAATGTTGTGTTAGAGCTCCCTGAGAATGTGTCCAGGGCTTCTTAGAGAGAGGACACCGTCGAAAACATGTCTGCACGTGTGTGATGGGATGTGTATTAGTTGTTAAGAGACACACACTCACCTTTGTTTTACAATCTTATGTCCCACCATCACAATAGTAAGAAGAGCAAAAAGCACCTCAAATTTGAAAGAAAAATGCACTTAAAATGCACGATAACAGGCCCCGACGATAAAAGGGTTACCAAGGGTAACCATGTGACTGGACCAGAAAACGTAAAAATCACTTAAGTATATGCCATTTATATACGCCATGTAGCTGACGCTTTTATCCAAAGTGACTTACATTGCAGTGAGTGCATACATCTTCCAGTATAGTGGGGGAAATAAGTATTGTTCAGTTCATGTATTTCCAATGAGCCTATTCAAGTGAAATTTGCACCAGACTTTGGTATTAACTCAAACAATCCAGACAAAAAATCTAAACATCCATATGTCATTAAACATTAGTCCATATGTAAATAAAGTTATGTGTAATAAAGTCTGTATATGGTCCCGACGGAAAATCGAACCCACAACCAAACAAAAGTGCATAACGTTTTGCCATTTGTAAACCAGATAGCATCTGCACAAGCACGAGTGCTGATGTCAGGTAGAATGCACATCTTGTACAACATATCCTGAATCGGATCATTTCAGGGCAAAACAAGCTCGCTTGGTAGAACCGCTCCATGGTACATGGTCAGGACCATAATGTCAGAGGCCTAAACATAAGGGGGCAGTTACTCAGACACTAAATAAGCCTACTCCTATACTAGAAAGCCCTTTCAATTGAGATACCCCATTGAACATGGTCTTTGTGGTACATTTGAGTGTTCTTTGGACACTCAGAACCTCCCACTGAATCTTTGCGCGATTTCTTCATTCTAACACGAGCTAACTCATGAGTTATCACAGGTTTCCAAGTCAGAAATGTCCTGTGTTTCCTATCTCCAAACCCAGCATGGTCTAGGACTATAGACTTAATCTGGCTCTGGGACACTAGACCTGCAGTCTATCTCAGCGTGGCAGTCGAAATCAGGCCACGTCCTGATGCTGCTGGTGTTACATGGACACAAGGCCACTTCATTATTGAAATGCAGGTCGGAGGGTCATTACAGAGATGGCCACGCAAGAGGGACTGCCCTAGTGCCAGACGGATCGAGCTACGCGAAGGAGCCTCTAGCTGTAAGCCGACCTGCATGGTAGATTAGGTAAAACAAAGACCACCCTAAAAAAAACAACAAGGAAGGAAACTGAAAGGTAACACTTAGGTTACGTCTTTCTCAATACAAGAGTCATGTGCACGGAAGGTCCACTATGACCTCATTTGGAATGACAGACAAGTGAATGGGGAGTGCAGGGATTAGCTCTTGATTGCTGTTCTCCGGTGACCATATTTCTAAAGGTTATTGATATTTAATACTTGGTGTTCGCTGTGCCAATGTTTACCGAAGAATTAAAAAAAACAATCTGCATTGTGTCTGTGCCACTCTGGACATTGGGTACCGAGACCATTGTCTTCACATTCAACATGGCCATTTCAACAACAAAGGACATTTGCAAAAAATGCATAATACAAACCCTAACACATTTTATTTTCCGTTGGATGAATTACCTATTTGAAATGAAGGCTTTCCCCCCCCCTGAGAGTCACCTTTTGTGGCTTTAAAGACAGGCAATAATGGTGTTTACACACACACACACACACACACACACACACACACACACACACACACACACACACACACACACACACACACACACACACACACACACACACACACACACACACACACACACACACACACACACACACACACACACACACACACACACACACACACACACACACACACACACACACACACACAAACACACACACACACACACACAAACACACACACACACACACACACACACACACACACACACACACACACACCTGTTTGGTTCTCAAGCCTAATATTAGCTGCACTCAAAGCAGCCAAGAACTGATAGTCAGTCCCAGAACAGAGAGACGGAAAGAGAAAGGCGCAGTAAAACACGTTTGGTGCCAGTTTGTGGACGTCTTCACATGTCCCCAGACTTCAGATTCTACCTTGTCATTTACTTTACTTTCTCAGCTCAAAAGGGACTCAAGCAGATCCTATTAAATATAACAGAAATGTCATTTGAACCATTTTAGCAGACACGTTTTATCCAAAGCGACTTACAATCAGAGATGACAGGGACAGTCTCCTTGGAGTAACTTAGGGCTAAGTGCCTTACTCAAAGGCACACTAGTGGTGGTGTTCCCAGGTGTTAGCAGACTGTTTAGATGAGGAGTGGGGGGGCTTGCGCTAAAATCAGCAGTGACGTGCTGAATCGATGGCGTTAGGGTAGATGGCAACTGTTATTTTTTTCTCCCAGGGTCTCCCTGGAGATCCGAGGCTATTCATAAAACATTCGGGGCTAGAGCCCTGGATGTCCAGGCCTAACGACATCACTGGTGAGACGCATAACACAGCCTTGGTTTCACCAGTCAACCACCGTGGTTAAACGAGAACAACACTAGTACCGCTGGTCCTTTACGGTGTAAAACTGTGGGAGTTCAACAGCATCTCACCTCCTCTCCAGACAGGAAGTTGTCGTGACACAGCGGACAGTGGTTGGAGCCTTTGCCTGAGACGGGGGCTGAAACACAGAGAGAAACACGAGTACTTGGCTAGGAACACTAGCATGGACATCGAACCCCAATAAACACCCCACAGACAATGGCACGATGACTGGCAATGGAAAAGCTTCCTTGGAAAAATGGCAACACGAGTAACATACATGGTGTGTTCTGGGTAATTACGGATACGCTCTGAAAAAGCTGCCGATGATGTCAATGTTGAGGAACCCAAAGCCAAAGAATGTCACTCTTGTGTGGCCAGTGGTCTAGCACCACGGGTGTGCCCATGTCGGCATGGGTTGGAATCCGGCCCATAATCTGCTGACATGCCCTCTCTCCCTTCTTCTCCTTACTTTCCTGTCTGTCTTCACTGTATCTGTCCAATAAAATGAAAAATATGAGTGGGACTGCCCCACTCAGAAAGAATAACTTAAAAAACGACAAACACATTTGTGAGTGGGGCAGTCCTGCTCTTATTTTTATTTTTTATTTGAGACAGAGAGAGTAGAGATTTGACAGGAAGGATGGGCGAGAGAGAGAGAGAGAGAGAGAGAGAGAGAGAGAGAGAGAGAGAGAGAGAGAGAGAGAGAGAGAGAGAGAGAAGGGACGACATGCAGGATGATATCTGCAGCCGGAACCGAACCGGGAACCCTGCGGTTACATGGTCGACGCTTAGTGTGTCACGCCACTAAGCGGGCCCAAATAATTGGACTCTTGTGTACGAGTGTGGAGACTCACGGTGACAGACTGCTGCGCCCTGGGCGTGGCGGGTCAGCTGGTCCGTGGGCACGGCCTCAGAGCAGCGGGGGCACCGGCTGAACCCCGTCCTGCTCTCACACTCCCCCAGCAGGTGGTCTGTGAGGCTGGCGATCTCCACCACCTGGAGACACACACACCAGCGGGGTATTCCATCAACGTTGCTAAAGGAAAATCCAGGCTTATTTTTGATAACTCTCAGGAGATTGATCAAAATAAGCCTGTTTCTTTTTGGTCTCGCGAGACTTAACAGAATAAGCCTGGATTTTCCTTTAGCGATGTAGATGGAGTACCCCCCTGAACAAGGATGCAGAAAACCACAAGTATATAATATGCGTATAATAATAATAATAATAATAATAAGAAGAAGAAGAAGAAGAAGAAGAAGAAGAAGGAGAAGAAGAAGAAGAAGAAGAAGAAGAAGAAGAAGAAGAATATATGCCATTTAGCTGACACTTTTATCCAAAGTGTAGTGAGTGCATACATTTTTCAGTATATATGGTCCCAGTGGGAATCGAACCCACAACCTAAGTGTTGTTAGCGCCGTGCTCCACCAACTGAGCCACAGACGAGACGACCATATCATATATCACCCCATCCGGTAACGTTGTGGGTTAAATTCCCGCTGGGACCATACAGAAAATGTATGTACTCACTGCAATGTAGTAAGTCGCTTTGGATAAACGTGTCAGCTAAATGGCATATATTATGTCCGCTAAATATGTTAACATACAGTACCTGTAGTGTAGTTATGTGTTTTTAGCGTGTTGATGGAACATGGTCGTAAAATGGTTGTGGAACATGGTCGTAAAAAAAACGCGTCTGTTTTGATTCAGGGCGATTTTCTCCGGTATTTCGTTTGAGGTGTACCAACCATTAAAACAAGCACATCTTATTCAACTATTTTCAGATTTCAATGTATCAATTAATCATTTGAAAGCCTACAATCTGCACTTTCATAATCTGTAAAACAACTGAACAATTACCTACTTGGGGGCTTTTCCACCAGACCCTGTCACATATAGTATATCGTTAGCCACATAGCATAATTGCCTACGTCATATTTTGGCCAAATTGAGATATCTACTCTACTCTTCTAACACTGATGATTCACTGTGCTTTATTGCCTATGCCATCAGCCTATCAAGAATGCTTGTTATATAGGCATTTTTTACTACATACAAAGATGCCTCGGCTGACCACAAGTGAAGCATGACTTAGGCAATTATGCTATGAGGCTAACGATATCAGCTGAATATATGAACATACAGTACCTGTCGGCATTGGTCACAGCGGCGCAGCATAGGACAGTGCTTCCAGTAGTGCAGGTCCAGACCCTCCTCAGTGAACGACTCGTCCTTCTCACCACAGAATATACACAGGCTGGAACACAGTCAGAATGTCAACAAAGGGCTGAAGCGTTACACATATATAGACAGGATAAAACACTTCCAGAATATATATACAGTCTGAAACAGAGTACAAATCGAGTTTCTCCGGTATTTTGGTTTGAGGTGTACCAAACCAACATTCAAATAAGCCTATTATCAACTATTTACATATTTAAAATGTATGACACATCATTTGAAAGCTTACAATGCACTTTCATAATCTGGAGAAAACAATATAATAATGACCTTGCCCTACTTGAGGACTTTTTCACCAGAGCCTGCCTGTCACATATTCAGAAGAAAGAAAGGCTGGAGCATATCTAATATGCAGTATAGCCAGGGCAGAAACATAATCTGGATAACCCACAAGATAAAACATATTCACTTCCTCAGGATTACATTGTTCATTCAGGGTTTAGCATCTTGAGGGAATTCCAGTCAGATTTTGAGGTTCCTAATCTACTTAGTGAATCAACACTTACTTGTCTAAATAATTGACGCCTGATGACTGGTCGTCCTCGGCTGGGTTGGGGTTGTTTTGGGGCGCTTTTCCTCTGACACCTGCGAAGCAACAAGGACACGTTCACTTGACTCGACGATAAATTAGAGGGACAGTGTAGTCCCTGAAATGATACCTTACGACGTTGGTGAAACCAGCATTCTGCCGTCAGGACAGAAACATGACCTAGAATCGGTTTGACCAAAAGTAAACCAATCTAACTCTCTCTGGTTTAGAAGAGGGTTGATAAAAGTGGATCTATCAAATGTGGTCAAAGAGGAGTTCCCTCATCCATACCTGTTTTAACGACCTTAGCAGTCTCCTTCTCTTGTCCTTTGGTGTTCTCCTTCCCCTTCTCCTTCAAAAGTAAACAGAAGATGCAACAGCTGTGCAGAAAAATAGCCTCCCTAGCTACTCAACAGTGCATACGTGTTAAGCACCACTTCGAGACGTTAGAATTATAAGGTTCTATCTCCATTTTCGGTCAAAATTGAGTTTTTTACATAATCTGATCCATTAGGTGTTTATTAACGCCTGTGTGGTGTTATTTTTAAAATGTTGAAATGTTTTAGTTTCATTAGTTAGTAATTCATAAAATACAAAGGTTCCCCCTCACAAAACATATGGAATGTAAAAACTTTGACGCTCAATATCTCTGAACTACCCTAAACGGAGGTAGAACCTCATAATTCTAAGCACACGACTTGGTAAACCTTTCCCGGCTTTACACAATATAATATTGCAACAGGACCTCTGTGACTATACTGTATATTACAAGCAATGGAACACCAGTTTATGATTAACGGTCTTATGGATATATTCAATATGAAACTAACACAGGCTCTATGTTGTAGACGTGTGTACTGGAATATGGGCCGATAGGGATTCTGTGACGTTGCACTGATGACAGCTGCACCTACACTGATCTCCTTCAAGGCCGCCACCTGCTCCTGAAGTGACCGGATCTCCTCCATCTCCTTGTTCCCCTCTTGCTGGCCACCTCCTTTCTTTGATGTCTGAGGGGAATGAAGCACAGAGACAGACACTTTCAGTCTCACACAGTCTCTCTCTACCTTCTTAACCTAATGTCTTTCTCTGTGTCCTCTACCATTGTACTGTATTATTGTAAGAAAAAAAATGTTATATTCCCCATAGTAATGGCACAGTACCATATTCATTGCACCCATTTAATTGCATTCATTTCTCTGCACCCTGCGGCTGTCTAAAGAATCGGATACACACACTGTGTCTTTCTCTCTCTCTCTTTTATTTTTCCTGTCTCTCTCTTCCTCTCTCAATCAATCAAATGCATTTGTATAGCCAATTTATTTTTTACAACAATGACACAATTGTCTCAAAGTGCTTTACAACGTTGTCCCTCCACAAATTATGAAAACATATCTGCTCATCTGCTTTCTGAGAACTGCACTTGTCTACATCTGCTTGTGTGTCGCTGCTGCAGCCGTTAGCAGAGGAAATATATGTTTAAATCTGCCATAGCAACACGGCAACGGATTTTCTGCGGGGAAGTTTGTGGTCAAACGTCTGGGCTTGTTTGCTCCTCCCTATGAAGGCTTGTGAATTTCAAATGTTTGGCAGAGCGAGTGGCGACATTTATGTCCTTTGCTCTCCGTATTTGTGTACACACATAAAAATAAAAATAAAACGGTTTTCCGGAATACTTCTGATTTCACTGGTCCTGATTCCGCAACATTTCCACGGCAACCCCAATAGGCAAGCCATTCCCTCTCTTGCCTCTCTCTCTCTCTCTCATTTTTCACCCTCTCCTATTTCTCCTTCTCTCTCTCTCTCTCTCTCTCTCTCCCCCTCTCCCCGTCACTCTCTCCCCCCATCTCTGTGTCTGTCACACTTCGCTAACAGCCCAGTCATGTCTGGGAGCTTGGCAGGCTACTACAGACTGTTGCATTGATGTGTCCTCAACTCACCCGGGTGAGACATGTCCAGCCTGAGGAGACCGAGGAGTGGAGCATTACTTAACAGCATAACAGTCATTACTTAAATGGGATCGCCAGTCCCTCTAATGAGAAGTGGACAGCAGTGCCAGTTAAAGAAGAAGAAGAAGTTTGGTCACTTAAACAATTGTGAGAAGTTTTAAATGATTAAAAAGTTATTATTATAAATTATAAAGTATTGAGTCGTTATATATATTTATTCAAAGATGGAGCCCTGTCACGTCCATATTAATACAGTAGATCCTTCCACACATCTTGATTCATATATCTCTGTATCCAAGACTCACCTCATATCACTACACATGGATGTGCTCCTGCATTGCATTCACACACACACACACACACACACACACACACACACACACAACTCCCCCCCCCCACCCACCCACCCACCCCCCCATCTGACCCTATTCCCCCCCTACCCTTTTTCTTTCATTTCAAAAATCTTTCTGTCACTATGTCTCTCAATACTTTTGTTGATCATTAATTTTTGCTTTGTGTGTCTTGCTTTGAACCACATTCATAGACCTAAGGCTAAAAGAATGGAAAAAACAGTAGACAAAACATGACATGATTGTACAAGTTGCTGAAACTGAATTAAAAACTATTTTATTGAGTCGTCAACTGAGTCGACAAAAAGACAGCGCCCTTGCCTGTGACTCCAACGGTCGCCCGTCGATCCTGGCGAATCCGTCAAAGATGTTTTTATAGAGGATGTTCTTGCGAGTGGCTGCGTCATTGGGCGGGAGGTAGGGGAGGACAGCGTTTCGGTGCTGGCGGTACATGTCCAGGATGACCCGCGTAGCCAGCTCTCTCACCTCTGACGTGCTGTGCTCCAGTGCCCCTGTACAGAACTGAGGCAGAGAGGTTAACATTAGCATGCTATAATAGAGCTGAAACTGACAGAGAGGTTAGCATTAGCATGCTATAATAGAGCTGAAACTGACAGAAAGGTTAGCATTAGCATGTTATAATAGAGCTGAAACTGACAGAGAGGTTAACATTAGCATGTTATAATAGAGATGAACACAGAGAGGTTAGCATTATATTTAATCATTTATGTTGGCTCCGTCAGCCAAAAATTGTTCCGCAACTGGACTGTTGCCTAGTAACCTGAACACAAACATCTGCACTTTGTATTAACGGCCATTTCGGAGTGATACATCCCAGTGCCGTTATACTGTATATCAGCACTGATGGAATGCCTCTTGTCCAATCAAATCACTTGGTCGGAACTAGCTGTTGTATAATGCTGGATATCCCTGAGCTGTGAGACCTACACCGTAGCACGCAACTCTCCAGACAGACACTATTGTAAACC
>NC_137676.1:5299679-5409679 GCF_963989245.1 Nansenia antarctica
GTGTGAACATACAGGCGCAACACCCACACAGTATTGGCTGACGCACACGCACTAAGACCTAGTCAAAAACATGACATAGTTGCGCACGTGCACGTGCACACACCCACACCCACACCCACAACCACACCCTTTCTTTGCTTACACTCAAAATCATGACCACACAACTGAGATGGTTGCATGCATGCACGCAATCATACACACACCCACCCACACACACACCCCCACACACACACACACACACACACACTTTCTTTGCTTACACTCAAAAACATGACCACACAACTGAGATGGTTGCATGCATGCACGCACGTATGCAAGCCCCCCACACACACACACTCACACTCACACTCACACTCACACTCACACTCACACTCACACACACCCGCACCCTTTATTTGCTTACACTCAAAAACATGACCACACAACTGAGATGGCTGCATGCATGCACGCACGCACACACACACTTTCTTTGCTTACACTGTACATTACACTCCCTCACACTCTCTCTTTAACACACACACGCTGTGTTCCTGGAGAGACTCTGAGGGGGGAGTCCAAGTCCCTCCAGATGAGTACAACATGGGGCTTGTTACCCCCCCCCACCATCACCTTTAGCTCCCCCTCCATACCCAGCTGCGTGTGTATACAGTTAGGTCCATATATATTTGGACACTGACAGAACTTTCGTTATTTTAGCTGTTTACCAAGACATATTCAAGTTACGGGCTTAAAAGTCCAGACTCTCAGCTTTAATTTGAGGGTATTCACGTCCAAATTGGAGGAAGGGTTTAGGAATTACAGCTCTTTAATACCTAGCCGCCCCCGAGGGGCCAAAAGTAATTGGACGACAGCTGTTTCATGGACAAATATGGGTTGTATAGATAGATAGATAGATAGATAGATAGATAGATAGATAGATAGATAGATAGATAGATAGATAGATAGATAGATAGATAGACAAAGAGACAGACAGACAGACAGACAGACAGATAGATAGATAGACAGATAGATAGATAGATAGATAGAGAGAGAGAGAGATAGATGTCATGTAGCTGAAGCTTTTATCCAATGCAACTTACATTGCAGTGAGTGAATACATTTATGTTTTTTGTATATATGGTCACAGGAGGAATCGAACGCTCAACCTAAGTGTTGTTAGCGCCGTGCTCTACCAACTGAGCCACAGTGGACAACGTGTCTCAAAGTGTAGCTACTAGCATATGGCTAAGTTAGCACTGGGTTGGACTGAACGTGACTAACTCGGTTCCACCTTCCCAACGTCAGGTCAGGAGTAGGCAGCAGCACGCAATCAATTGTTTTGTGGAAAGATAAGACAATGGATGACATGAGCACAAAGCACAGTCTCTTTTCACAAAGTCTTAAAAGCACTTCACACTCTAAGAAAGGGACCTCGCTTCAGCCACCCACAATCAACATGTTAGCACCCCACCCAAGTGACGCATCTAGGTGACACGGCAGCCATTTTGTATCAGAAGAACGCAGTCCCACAAAATACACATTCTGAACTGTGTATCCATTCAAGCTAGCAGGCAGCTAGCATCTAGGGTTGCCAACTTTCTCACTACAAAAGATGGTGGACCACTGCACATGGCGGCGGGGAGCAGGGGGGGGGGGGGGGGTTGCAGGAATTGGCGCATATACGCTATACGTACGCATGGCGGGGGGCCTGTGATTGGATGAACAGATGGGACAAGGGAGGTCCTCCCGTATATTTATCCAGCTCAAAATACGGGACATCCCAGCTAATACTACAGGACAGCTGGCAACCCTACTAGAATATTTGTATTTATTTATTTTTATTTAATCTTTATTTAACCAGGAGGTCCCTTGAGATTATAATCTCTTTTTGGCGAGGGAGACCTGGCCAAGAAAGCACACACCAGTACCAAGTACACATTTACCAAAAACTGGAGAATTAAACAAAGCATATGCAAGCTATGTATCTCGTGTCTTTTTTCAGTTTTTTTTGTGCTATCCTACCTTTTTGCCCCATGGATATGATTTTGTTTGTGGTTTCTCTTGTCTTATTTACATGTATTAAGTGTTCTTTGTAGTGTATTGAACCTTGGCTATTGACGGGAGTGGAACTATGTACAAGCCTTCTGGGCTTCGTTCCCTCCTTGCACAGTTTTTTTTATAATTATGTGATAAATGCGCTGGTAGGCAAACTGGTAGTAGTCGCTCTGTAGAGGGCTGCAAGGGAATTTTCCTGGATGCACAGTGTACAGGTTTTTTACCGTTGCCTGCTTGCGTGTTCTGTCATCATGTGAAGCGCATTGAATCACATCTTGTGAGAAATGCGCTATACAAATAAAACTTGATTTGATTTGATTTGATTTGAAATAACCCTACCTGGATGAAGGCGGTGGCCACGGCTCGCAGCCTGGTGGCCGAGTCTCCGGTCCTGGAGACCAGGTTGGGCCAGGTCTGCTCCACGCAGTGGGCCACCTCCGCCCGGCCCAGGCCCTGGCCGGGGATCAGCTGGGTCAGCAGCAGCCGCAGCAGCTTCAGGGAGGCCTGGAACACCTGGAGGACAGAGACACGACACTCACTGAACACCTGGAGGACAGAGAGACACGACACTCACTGAACACCTGGAGGACAGAGACACGAGACTCACTGAACACCTGGAGGACAGACAGAGACACCACACTCACTGAACACCTGGAGGACAGAGAGAGACACGACACTCACTGAACACCTGGAGGACAGAGACACGACACTCACTGAACACCTGGGGGACAGACAGAGACACGACACTCACTGTACACCTGGAGGACAGACAGACACCACACTCACTGAACACCTGGAGGACAGACAGAGACACGACACTCACTGAACACCTGGAGGACAGAGAGACACGACACTCACTGAACACCTGGAGGACAGACAGAGACACGACACTCACTGAACACCTGGAGGACAGAGACACGACACTCACTGAACACCTGGAGGACAAGAGAGACACGACACTCACTGAACACCTGGAGGACAGAGACACACGACACTCACTGAACACCTGGAGGACAGAGAGACACGAGACTCACTGAACACCTGGTGGACAGACAGAGACACGACACTCACTGAACACCTGGAGGACAGAGACACACGACACTCACTGAACACCTGGGGGACAGACAGAGACACAGACTCACTGAACACCTGGAGGACAGACAGAGACACAGACTCACTGAACACCTGGAGGACAGACAGAGACACGACACTCACTGAACACCTGGGGGACAGAGACACCACACTCACTGAACACCTGGAGGACAGAGAGACACGACACTCACTGAACACCTGGAGGACAGACAGAGACACGACACTCACTGAACACCTGGAGGACAGACAGAGACACGACACTCACTGAACACCTGGAGGAGAGAGACACAGACTCACTGAACACCTGGAGGAGAGACAGAGACACGACACTCACTGAACACCTGGTGGACAGACAGAGACACCACACTCACTGAACACCTGGTGGACAGACAGAGACACCACACTCACTGAACACCTGGAGGACAGACAGAGACACCACACTCACTGTACACCTGGAGGACAGACAGAGACACGACACTCACTGTACACCTGGAGGACAGACAGAGACACGACACTGAACACCTGGGGGACAGACAGAGACACGACACTCACTGAACACCTGGGGGACAGAGACACGACACTCACTGAACACCTGGAGGACAGACAGAGACACGACGCTCACTGAACACCTGGAGGACAGACAGAGACACGACACTGAACACCTGGAGGACAGACAGAGACACGACACTCACTGAACACCTGGAGGACAGAGACACGACACTCACTGAACACCTGGAGGACAGACAGAGACACGAGACTCACTGAACACCTGGAGGACAGAGAGACACGACACTCACTGAACACCTGGAGGACAGAGAGACACGACACTCACTGAAAAGACGGTGGACGGATGTGGACGTTAGATGTGGATGGACGAACCAGATGGACCGACCTTCCGATTGCTAGCTGGCCTCTCTAACGTCTAGGCTACCACCACCACCAACCCCTGAAGACCCATCTTTTCAGGCTACATCTTGTGCCGACTGTCCCTCCCAAAGACCTCCCCCCCCCCACCAACTACCCCTCTGTAGTACAGTTCCTCTACTGTTGATAATAAAATAAAATACAAAAATAATAAGAATAATCCTTCTATCTTCTCGCATTGTGACTGCCAATGGCCCCTGGTCCTAGCATAGATGTGTGCTTATGATGACTGATGCATAGATTCACTTACATTAGACAAAAATGTACTCGCTTTGGATAAAAGTGTCTGCTAAATGTAAAAAGAAAATAAGATGCAAATGTAATGGATGAAGCTAGCTACCGAAGTGTAGCATTGCTGCATGGGAATGAAAGGGGAGTTAGCCTGGCTGGCACAGTAGCTAGCTGGCTCTTCAAGCCTGGCTGCCAGAGGTCTTTACAGTTAACAAAGCAGAAACTGAAGAAACCATGCCAGGGACATCCAGTCTAGGAATGAATGGGTGGCTGGGTGACTAAAAAACCCCGGCCTCCAGAAGAAGCTTTTCATATTGAACAGCCTCGAGTCTCGAGAACCTGGCTGCTGCAGCCTGGTAATAATCGTATAAATAAAAAATATCGCGGTAATATCAGGGTGTTTCTTTTTTTCTTTTTCTTTTTACAACCAAAATAAATCATCCTAGGGTTATTGCGGCCCTGCTTTTCCAGTGGCTCAGAAGCAGCTACGTGAGACTAGGAGAAAGTGGCTGGATATACAAGGACAGCCTTGTCATAAATGTTCTATAATGTTTGTTTAAGGGAGAGACCTCTAAGAGAGCGGTGGGAATGTGAACTGGACAGGGGGAGCATTGTTAGGGGGGCTGGGGGGGCGACGACTGTGTGCTGGCTGTGTGACTTGGTGACTAGTTGCAGTGTAAGGTATTCAGAGAACATGATTAATCAAAGATTGACTGTGATATAGACGAAAAACATATTTGTGTGTGTGTGTGTGTGTGTGTGTGGCCCAACGGTGTCACTTACCCGTTCTAGTTACCCAATCGGTTATGATTTATAATATTTGGTACTATGTTACTTTATTTTGTTAGACCCTTGGTAGGAATGGTGTGCTCGTGTTCACAAACGGTTTGTTATTATTTTAATATTTTCGATTCAAGCTTTTAATAGATGGACAACAACAGAATAAGCCTCCTGTCTACCATCCACCCACCGTTCCATATAAGCAACTAAACCAGCCGTTCGGTCCCCAGTCCACCTTGACTTGGTGTCCTTCATGTCGCTGGTGTGTCATTTTGTTATCATCATGAGATAGGCTTTATAAGCAAAGGACAAGGTCTCGTGCTTTAACTTAATCAATCACTCTTATCACAGGGAGAGACCCTAACCCTTATGAAACAACCTATTTGGATGTAGGGGGGAGTGGGGGGCATTGCAGTCCGTCATCATTAACTCAGCAAACACACAAGCCAAGATTTCGGCCTGATCCAATCAAACACTGCACTGTGGGGAAAAAAAAGGTACATTCATAGCTCCTACCCGTGAAAAATGCCCATTCATTCTATCACCCGTTCGTTCTATCACCCAATCGTTCTATCACCCGTTCGTTCTATCAATATGAGTTTAGTTTTATTTCACCAAGTAAACATAAACTGAAATAACCACAACCGAAACATGCTTCTATGTGGGACAGCAACAATATAACATGTCCTTCAGACCGAATTCCAGCTTCAGTACCGCCGCCAAAGGCAATAAACGTGGGTGTAATAATAATCCTGATACAATCATTTTTTTCAAAGTACTACATTTTGTTCAAGCGATTCAATCTGGGTGAAAAAATCTTGTTTCGAGGCACTCAATACAAATGAGTGATACTGGGTGATACTGGGTGATACTGGGTGATACTGGGTGATACTACGCCACCAACTCCGAAACCAACAACATCCAACTTCTAGTATAAAAAAGAAAGAAAGAAAGAAAGAAAGAAAGAAATGACAAATGTAGGTATTCAAATGTAATGTAGTACCTTGGTACCTGGAAGGTAAATACTTTATGACAAGGTTGGCTGGCCCTCTCTTTCTCTGAGGCGCAGTTACCACTGGAACTTGTTCGTTTTCAAGGCCATCTGTGGCAAGCTTCCTCCTTATATCTCATCTTTATTGGACTGGAGTCTTGGTACTTATGTGACCAGATCTAATAGTTGGCTTTCTCTTCGGGTACCGTATGCGCGTTCAGACCTTCAGGTAAAACAGCCTTTTTTATTGATGCCCCTAATACATGGAACTCCCTCTACCTTTAAACTCTTGGTGCAAAAACTGTATTCTACCGATTGCAATTGTCTTTATTTTTTATTTTTTTCCTTTAATCCTGTCTTGCTCACTGTTTGTTTGCCCTTGCTCACTGTTCTATTGTACACTCGACGTCACTGTAAATGAGGGTGACCTCAGTGGCTATCGAGTTTTAAATAAAGGTTTGAAATGAAATGAGTGATCTCTCTAAACTCACAGATGATACTTTGTCCAGAAGGGCCTTCTTGACCAGGAACACTGCCGCTCTTATCAGGTTCCTCAGCTCCTCCTTGGGGGTGCCAGGTGCCACGGCAGACAGCTTCTTGTAGACGGCCAGGAGGGCATCTTCTCTGTAAGACCAGGTTTTTGAATAGGCTCCAGCCACCTGAGGAGAGAGAGAGATATCTGTCAGAACTGCAGAACAGAGTCACTCCCCATCTTCCACCGGAGACTGAAGACCTCCATCTCTTCAAGCTACACCTGAACTGTCCCTCCTGAGACATCTACTACCCCCCCCCCCCCCCTGTACTGTTTCTCCTGTCATAATAATAATTTTTAAAAAATTATAATAATGGCAATGGGCTCCTGGCTTGAGCATGGATTACTTTTTCATGCTAGGACTGGTGGATAGATGATTCACTTACTTAGTCAAATGGATTTGTTTTCGTCAAAATGGATTCGCTTTGGAATAAGGCATCTGCTAAATGCCAAAAATGTAAATGTCAAATGTAAAGTTATCGGTGAGTCATCATTTGGATCAGAGGAGGGAAAGCTGACATCATCATTTTTTTTTCTTTTTTGTTGTTGCATGATTATAATCCCATAATGATATGTATTGGATGGATGGATGCCACTTTATCTGACGCTTTTATTCAAAGCGACTCAGTACATGTGGTCCCAGCGGGAATCGAACCCACAACCTATGCATTGTTAACCCCATGCTCCACCAACTGTGCCACGGGGGACCATCTTATAACATGAGAAAAATGAATGTACTTACATACGTATGTGCTGTACTACGTGCGTGTGTGCTGTATGTCCGATACAGTAGGAGCATTGTGTGTTTGGGAGAAAATGGTCTCTCTCTCTCTCTCTCTCTCTCTCTCTCTCTCTTACCAGACCATCCCCGTACACCTCGATGGGCAAGCTGGCCTCTCTCTGGGCCCTCTCTGTGAGGGGCTCTGGCTCCCCGGTCACCCCAGGGCCACGGGGGGTACCCAGGGGAGAGGGGGGCGGGGGGGAGTCATCGGGCTGGCTCAGGGGTGTCTCCCCCAGCCTCTCCTTCCTCTGCAGGGTAGGCAGGGGTCTCTCGTCGTAAGGCAGGGCGGTGACCTGTGGGAGTGGTGATTCAATGCAACATAATATAAGATCGCTTGCTTCCTGTTGTTTTCAGACCACTTTCCCCCCCCCCATTAAACAAGGTAGGAGATACTCTCGCCTTACTCTACATGATTATTTGGCTTGTACCACATTTTTTGTTGTTGTTCTTTAATTCTGAAAGATTTAAATAAATGTCAACGTTGTTGAAAATCAATGACACATCACTCGCTAGTCAAGCCAAAATATTGCAATGCAATGGATTCGGTGAGTAATCCACTACTACTACCTAGTTAACTATAACACTACTACCTAGTGGGGATTACTCACCGAATCCATTTTTTCCAGGATCCATAGATCCGGGACTACGTATTCATAAAACATTCGGGGCGAGAGCCCCAGACGCTCAGGCCTAACCACATCACTGATACACAGCGTATGTATATAGGCCAGATAAGGCCGAACAACGTCACTGGAACAGCGTATGTATATACAGTAGGTAAGATAAGGACAACAGACTCTATGAATAGACTCGCTATGAATAACTCATGACTAATAATAGAAGGTCATTGATTTGAAAAGAGTGACTGATCACACTTTCGACCACAGAACGATTTAGCTTTCACTGACTTTCGGTCGTTGAATATATCATGAGTTACACTACTCCAGTGTAAGTGTAATAATAAGACAGCCAAATGTACATTTCTCTAAGTCCAACTCTGTCCAGCCAACTGGCATGGTGCTCGTATGGTCCTGTAAAAGGCTAAAAGCCTGGTCTTCCAGCCAGGTTGGCACACACCTGAAGTCACCCAAGTGTTTCACACTTTTTAATTAAATTCTGAAATTCAACCTGGAAGGGCTGGTCACACTGGTGAGTAAACCATCAAAGCTTGGTCATAATCCTACATGTACCAGTGTCCCAGACACAGAAGCACCAGCTTATGAGTAAGGGTGGGTGGGGGGGGGGGGGGGGGGTGGGGGGGGGTGGTGGTATATGTTTGGGTTTGGAGTGATATTATGTGCTTTATTGTTCAATTCATGTCAGGGGGAAGGTTGTGCAAACAATAGCTCAGAAAAGTGCTTAATGTTTAGCACAGAATCAATATTGCGCACGTTATATTAAACACCGGTTTTGTAACCTGCAATGTTCGAACTCAAGAGTGGTTCCACACCCTTTGTGTGCAGGGGTTGTTTTTGTTTAGGACGAGGTAAAATAAATATTTGATCACTTGTGAAATGAGGGAACATGGTGGTGCATGTGTATTCATAGTAACTTACAATACCATTGGTGTAAACATTAACTAGAGAGCTATTTGAACTCTATTTAGCTATTTGAACTATATTTAGCTATTTGAGCTATTTGAACTCTATTTAGCTATTTGAACTCTATTTGAACTCTATTTACCTATTTGAACTCTATTTAGCTATTAGAGCTATTTGAACTCTATTCAGCTATTAGAGCTATTTGAACTCTATTTACCTATTAGAGCTATTTGAACTCTATTTAGCTATTTAGCTATTTGAACTCTATTTAGCTATTAGAGCTATTTGAACTCTATTTAGCTATTTAGCTATTTGAACTCTATTTAGCTATTAGAGCAATTTGAACTCTATTTAGCTATTAGCGGGGACTCACGTCTATCCTGGGCACGGCTGGGTGGGAGCGGGGTGTGGGTGTGGGGGTCTGGTACCGTGGCAGCAGGGGGCTGACAGGTTTTGGGGTGACCTGCTCAGGCACCAAGGGCGTGGGCTCCGGTTTCCTCCCCCTCCTTGTCGTCGTCGTCGTCTCCGTGGCAACCCTGCCGTTGAGCCCTGCTGGCTGGCGACCGGGGGAGGGGGGTGACTGTGGAGGGTCCTCGCGCGGTGACGCCTCCCCCCCCGTCATCTACAGGTGACAATGAGAGAGAGGAGGAGGGAGGGGCTCCCGTCAAACACCTGCTTCCCCCCCCCCTGTACCTTGTAGAGGGTGTCAGGGTTTAAATACTTTATATGCAGGAGGAGGGGTTTCAAAAGGCTGTTGTGAAGAACACTTTACAGAGACAGAGCACCTTCAAAGAAGACGACATTTCACAAGATGATGGTGTGTGTATATAAACTACAGGTGGGATTAGGTTTACGCTATATCAACATTTTCTTATTCACGATATTACTTTCGAAAATACCTTGATGTTTTTGTGACCCAATGTGTTAGGTATACAAGATAATAATAAGAAAAATAAAAGAACTTGACTTGACTGCTACACTTGCTCTTAGTTGGAGATGAAGGCTTTTTATTTTTAAACTCAAAGATGTTATCCAACTTTCTCATTGGATATCACCCTTCATCCACCACCCCCCCCTCACACACCCAAAACTCATTCCATTCAGGCACGCCTCACTTCAGACTGTGACGAGAGCATGGAAGTACCTACTGCCACATCAAAAGAAGGCCACTTGGGGATCGCACAAGCCGTCATAAGGCAGGGCGGTGACCTGTGGGAGTTGTGATTCAATGCAACATGATATAAGATCGCTTGTTTCCTGTTGTTTTCAGACCATTTATTTTTCCCTCGTTAAACAAGCCAATCAGAGCTGCACAACAGTAAACCAACTTTTCTTTATTTTATTTTTTTAATGTTGGGGTTAGGGTTAGTAATGAGAATGTTTTTTGAGAGTGTTTTTTGAGGAAATGGTCTAGGCTTCCCACAAATGGTCTAGCGGTTATGAATCCTTCCTTGTTGTTTTGTTGGACTGGTGATCTGAAGGTCATGAGTTCACATCCCACTTGGGAACACCACCACTAGTGTGCCCTTGTCAGACTGACTGTGTCCATGTCCAACCACTGACCACTGAACCACTGACCGTGCCCTGACCACTGAACCACTGACCGTGCCCTGACCACTGACCGTGCCCATGTCCAGCTGAACCACTGACAGACTGACCGTGCCCTGACCACTGACCGTGCCCATGTCCAGGAGGTGGTGGACCTCCAGCTGAACCACTGACCGTGCCCTGACCACTGACCACTGACAGACTAACCATGCCCTGACCACTGACCACTGACCGTGCCCATGTCCAGGAGGTGGTGGACCTCCAGCTGAACCACTGACCGTGCCCTGACCACTGACCACTGACAGACTAACCATGCCCTGACCACTGACCACTGACCGTGCCCTGACCATTGACCACTGACCACTGACCATGCCCTGACCACTGAACCACTGACCGTGCCCTGACCACTGACCATGCCCTGACCACTGACCACTGACCATGCCCTGGAGGTGGTGGACCTCCAGCTGAACCAGTGACCACTGACCGTGCCCATGTCCACTGACCACTAACCACTGACCGTGCCCTGACCACTGACCGTGCCCTGACCACTGAACCACTGACCGTGCCCTGACCACTGCACCACTGACCGTGCCCTGACCACTGCACCACTGACCGTGCCCTGACCACTGACCGTGCCCTGACCACTGCACCACTGACCGTGCCCTGACCACTGACCACTGACCATGCCCTGGAGGTGGTGGACCTCCAGCTGAACCACTGACCACTGACCGTGCCCATGTCCACTGACCACTAACCACTGACCGTGCCCTGACCACTGAACAACTGACCATGCCCTGACCACTGCACCACTGACCGTGCCCTGACCACTGCACCACTGACCGTGCCCTGACCACTGACCACTGACCATGCCCTGGAGGTGGTGGACCTCCAGCTGAACCACTGACCACTGACCGTGCCCATGTCCACTGACCACTAACCACTGACCGTGCCCTGACCACTGAACAACTGACCATGCCCTGACCACTGCACCACTGACCGTGCCCTGACCACTGCACCACTGACCGTGCCCTGACCACTGCACCACTGACCGTGCCCATGTCCAGGAGGTGGTGCAGTTCCAGCTGCTGGTAGACGGTCCTCCTGTACTCCTCCATCTGGTCCTTCTTCCTCCTGGCCGTGTCGTAGTCCTCCTTCTCTATGGCGCTCCTCTTCTCCACCTCATAACGCCCCAGCCGCTCCCCTACCTACCCCACAGTCTCACACAGGGAGGGGGGGGGAGGGGGGGGGGGAGAGAGGGAGGGGGAGAGAGAGAGGGAGGGGGAGGAGAGAGAAAGAAAGAGAGACAGAGTGTGTGCAGGTGGGGGGGGGGGGGAAAGAAAGAGAGACGGAGTGGGGGGGGGAGGGGGAGAGAGAGGGGGAGGGGGAGAGAGAGGGGGAGTGAGAGAAAGAGAGACAGAGACAGAGTGGAAGGGAGGAGGGAGAGAGGGAGGGGGAGAGAGAGAGAAAGAAGGAGAGACAGAGTGGGGGGGGGGGGGGAGAGAGATTACTTTATTTTTTTATGATGACTGACGGATAGATTCACTTACTTAAGACAAACGTAGTTGTTATAAGTCGCTTGGATTAAAGGCGTCTCGCTAAAGGCCAAAACTGTCATGTAAAAACATGGAATCAGAAATGGTTCATTGCCACGTTCACAGAGAACCACGGTAATCCCACCGACATTTACGACCTGGATATATGACCGCAAGTTCCAGGAAGTCAAGTTGTGTCGTTTTACGAGGAAATTCCATATAGCTGAACCAAGTTGCTAATACGGTGCCAGGCAACAACACCGCACCAACTGCTAATTTGGCAGACAGTTCAATGGCACATCACCCGTCTCCTCAGTCTCGCCAGTCAGGCAATGTATCGTATGACAAAGGGATAATGTGTTGATGTGTGTGTTATGAACAACAAACAATTTTCAGCTTGACCACCTTGGCAACGGCAGTGTATGCGATGCTCATTGGCCAGGATAGGCCTGTTGGATGGGGAAGGAGGGAGGGGGGGGGCGGGGAGGAGGGGGAGGAGAGAGACACGGGGGACAAGACACTGTTCTTTGGTTACAGGGACGCTTGTGGTCTGACAGAAAACAGAAAGAAACCACTCACGGACCATCTTCGCAGCTGTTGGATAGCTATCAAGTATTCATGGTTGGTATGGTGACCGTGTACACATAGGTGATTGGTAACAGGAATCTGAACAATGTTTAACGGCTACGGTTACAGATACTGACAGAAATCAGGCGGCGTCGTTAAGAAAGTGAAAATTAAACGAGGTACCTACCGACACAAAGACCTTGATATTAGCTAAATGTGAATATTTTAAAATGTAAAAAATGCAGCAATGTCTGTTGCTATTGATCAAAAAAATATTTAAACGTTGTCTAGCTTTGTGGCCCTCCTAACCCCGACTACCACCTTGGCGTTTCATCAGGATCTAAAGAAACTGGATAGCTTTTGCCCATATGGTAACAACCACCTGGTCCCTCTGGGATTTTCCACCATACGGCTTACACCTATCCAATTTCTGTCAGGTCTACGTCATTGCCAAGGGGGGGTGGGGGGGGGGGGGGGTATTGTGCATGCATTCCTTTTTGTGAATAGTTGAGTTTCACCCACTTGAAGACAAACAGGGACGTGAAACCTGCATGTAAACCCTGTGGGCCCAGTGGTCCAGTTTCCAGGACTGACAATGGGACAATGGGATTGAGGCCAAGAGTAGGGTTAATCTGGGTCCAAGGAACCAGCTCAGCGAGTAAACGGACCTTATATAGCGCCTTTATCCAAAGCACTTTACAACGGCCTCTCATTCACCCATTCACACACACATTCACAAACCAATGGCGGCAAGCTACCATGCAAGGCGCCGGGCCCGCTCACTGGGAGCAATTTGGGGTTCAGTGTCTTGCCCAAGGACACTTCGACATGTGGCCAGCCGGGGCTCGAACTGCCGATCTGCCGACCTTGCGATCATTAGACAGCGGCTCTACCTCCTGCGCCACAGCCGCCCAAACTTAGTAAACGGACCTTCTGCAGGTCAGCTGAAGTTAGTAAACGGACCTTCTGCAGGTCAGCTGAACTCAGTAAACGGACCTTCTGCAGGTCAGCTGAACTCAGTAAACAGACCTTCTGCAGGTCAGCTCAACTTAGTAAACGTACCTTCTGCAGGTCAGCTGAACTCAGTAAACGGACCTTCTGCAGGTCAGCTGAACTCAGTAAACGGACCTTCTGCAGGTCAGCTGAACTCAGTAAACGGACCTTCTGCAGGTCAGCTGAACTCAGTAAACGGACCTTCTGCAGGTCAGCTGAACTCAGTAAACGGACCTTCTGCAGGTCAGCTGAAGTTAGTAAACGTACCTTCTGCAGGTCAGCTGAAGTTAGTAAACGGACCTTCTGCAGGTCAGCTCAGTGAGTAAACGTACCTTCTGCAGGTCGGCGATAGCCTGCTTGAGTGTCTTGGCCAGGTCGTATCTCTCCAGGTGGACCATTTCCTGTTTCCTGTCGTCCAGCAGGCGGATGATGTGGGCCACCTCGGGGTCCTGGTACATGTCGAAGGCCAGGTCGTCCAGGGGCGAGATGGACTCACACTTACTACGGGACAGACACAAGGTTAGACAGTGTTTAACATAGAGAGACACCAGGTTAGACTTTCGTCATTACTACCCCCAGCACTGTGTCTCCTACGACACCTGCTTTTCCCCTATACTATGCCTCCTAAGACTTCGACTGCCCCCCCTTGTACTGTCTCTCCAGTGCCCCCCCTGTACTGTCTCTCCAGTGTCTATTAATAAAAAAAAATATATATAATAATAATAAAAAATAAAAAAATCTTTCTTTCTTTCTTTCTTTCTTCTTCTATCACGACGACTGCCAATGGCCCCTGGCCTGAGCTAGATCACTCTTCCTGCTAGAACTGGTGAATTGATGATTCACTTGCTTAGTCAAATGTATCGATTGTAAATCGCTTCGGAATAAGGCGTCTGCAAAATGCCAAAAACATTTACTATGGGAGAGACACCAGGTTATAGGCAGATGGATGGGGGAAAAAAGCCTTGGCCTTCGGTTTCCAAATATTGTATTTTTGGATTAAAAAATAGTTTTAATACCATTGGACAGGTAGTGGAAATATCCCTTCTTGTACTAACTAACTAACTAACTACCCTTCTCGTGGCTAACTGACAAGTTTATACTTTCCATTCTTTCTATTCCTAAGCCTGTTATCTATCGTCAACAAACCCGGAGAGAGAGAAACCCACTTGAAAATTGCAAAACAAGCTCTGGGTTAATGGTTATCTGAACGTCATTTGTCACAACCGCGGCTTCACCACCAAGACGACCGGGCTTGGCTTCTTGGCGCAGGAGGTAGAGCCGGTGTCTAATAGATTGCAGGGTTGGCAGATCGGCGGTTCGAACCCCGGGTAGCCGCCACATGTCGAGGTGTCCTTGGGCAAGACACTGAACCCCAAAATTGCTCCCAATGAGCGGGCCGGCCGGCCGGCGCCTTGCATGGTAGCTTGCTGCCATTGGTGTGTGAATGTGTGTGTGAATGGGTAAATGAGAGGCTGTTGTAAAGCGCTTTGCAATAAGGCGGGTCATTTACCATTTACCATTTACCAGGTCATTTACCATTTATCATGTAATTCTTCATCCCTTACCCCATGTAGGTCCCGTCCAGGGCGGTCTCATGCTGACTGCTGTTGAGGTAGTGTTCAATCAGCTGCTCTCTGCTGGGCTGAGGGACAAAAAGCACAGCTACAATTACTCACTCTGGTAATGACAGGCCACGCTACACCAGCCACACCAGCCATGTCATCTGCTGACTGCTGAGTTAAAACATAACTGTGGAGAGGGCTCCTCATTACACACACAGGCAGGCATGGGCCGCGTCGGAGCAAGAACCCAACAGTAACACTTGAAGTAAATGATGAATATCGAGGTTTATACTTCATTCTAATAGAAATAGACAGGCAGACAGACAGAGAGACAGACAGACAGAGAGAGAGAGAGAGACAGAGAGACAGACAGACAGATAGACAGACAGATAGACAGACAGATAGACAGACAGAGACAGAGAGACAGACAGAGACAGAGAGACAGAGAGAGAGACAGATAGACAGACAGAGACAGAGAGACAGAGAGACAGAGTGACAAACAGACAGACAGACGGACAGACACACTATAACTACAGTATACATCTGTAGATATAACGTTAGGTAATATAGGGGCCATAGGTGAGACCACAAGTCCACAGGTAAACAGTATCTGAGGTAAGTAGTCTACCACGGGTTTATTCCTAACATAAACACATGCTACATCTACAGAGACAGTCCTTGTACTGTCCACGCATGTATCCTATCTAACATCTAACCCTAACCCTAACGCCCCTCCTTAAACCTCAACATGCTGCTCTATAGACTAGCTAAGATAAGCTTCACCCTTAGAAAACCACACAACACTGACCAGCAGCAGCAGCAGCACAACACTAAACCCCCCTGAGAGATAACCGACCAACCCCCCCCCCCCCCCGGACTGTGAGACAGAGAGAGTGACACTGGCTGCAGTGGCGGAGGTGCTTAGTGGAGTGGGATTAGTGGGCAACAATGTGGAGCCTGTTTCAGCGGAATCTTGCCTCTCTCTGTGTCGGAGAGGGAGGCTGGCCGCCCTCCTCCAGGGCACGTCCATCCACAGTTCTATCTGATTACACGAGGCCCAGGCCTCCTCTGTGATTACACTGCTGCTCTCCCAAGGCTGATTACCACATTCCTGCCCAGCACCCCGGCACCATAAACACACACCCGACCGACCGCACACTTACATACATACATACATACATACATACATACATACATACATACATACATACACACATACATACACACATACACACACACACACACACACACACACACATACATACACACATACATACATACATACATACATACATACACACACACATACATACATACATACATACATACATACATACACACATACATACACACATACACACACACACACACACACACACATACATACACACATACATACATACATACATACATACATACATACATACATACATACATACATACATACATACATACATACACACATACATACACACATACATACATACATACATACATACACACACACACACACACACACAATATCAGTTAGATCAGTGCGTTTAAATGTGTATACTGGTCGATAATACTAAATAAAAAATGATTGTATTTGATTAATAATTGACATATTGTTATGGTTAGGGAGAGCGCTCTTGTTCCGTATTGGCTCTTCTGCATTACAAATGAATGAGTTTGAATTACTAGATTTATTTTATTTGTATTTTTTTTATTACTTTAATTTGCTATTGGCTAGAACTTCAAATGCAATGGGTTACCATGACTACCTATAGACATGAAAGTAAATATGTCAATGCAACATCTGTCAGTTGCAAATAAGTGCATAATAGGCAACCCCAAACACACAAACACAATCACAACAGCACCATCTGGTGAATAACAGTAGTACTACACGTTCAACAATCAGTGACACACTAACATTTGTTTTTATGTCACAAAACACTCACAAACATTCAAGAGCGGCCACTTACAATTGTGTTATTATCATTGCCATCCATAGAATCTCCCAAAACATTTATGGCAACCAATGCAACCTGAAATCGTAAACAAAGGTTGATGCAAAAAACAACAACAAATAAACCAAATAGATGTCATAACAGAAAGATTATGAATGTGATAGTATGAAGGTATAATATAACCAATGGAATAGGGAATAGTTTCACGAGCAACCAATAGGCTATATGTGATGGCAGCTGGTGAAAGGAAGGGAACATACTAGGCAACCAATCAAACCGTTCTAACTTTTATTCTGAAAAATGTAAATAAATGTCAACGTTGTTGAAAATCAACGACACACTTGTCGTCTCCAAGTTGCCGACTTGTTCCACCTTTCACCAGCTGCCGTCACATGATGTATGACATCACTGGTGGTAACCAGGAAGTGACCGTGGGGTGCGACATGGTGGAGGAGGAGTACCTGGTCGTACAGGTTGTAGCGGTTGACGTGGTTACGGTGGAAGGTGATCTGCAGGTATGTTCCGACGGCGTCCACGTGGACAGACTTCAGCTCGCGAGCTTTAAAGCCCGTTTTCTCATTGTCTGATAGGGACACATACCTTGGTGGTAGAGAAGACATTTCATCATTTACCTCATCATGCCTCTCTTGCACAGTGAATGACGAATGATGAAAATGCCTGTGATAACAATGTCGTGAAGTCATTTGACAGACGCTGTTGTCAGAAGTGACTTAAATAAATATACAGCATCTAGGCCTACTACACATGGGTCTCATGTAGGATTCGAACCCACAACTTCAACCCACACATTTTTTTTAACAAGTCAACACCAACATGCCACATTATGCCACCATAACAACCACAAAGGAGATGACTCAAGATCGACCAGATTGAAACAGACCTGGGGGGTATCCCATCAAACGTCACTAAATGAATATCCAGGCTTATTTTGTCTCGCGAGTCTTCATCAAAATAAGGCTGGATTTGTATTGATCAAAATAAGCCTGGATTGTCCTTTAGCGATGTTGATGGAATACCCCCCAGGTCCCCCCCCCCCCCCGAAGCTCCACACCTCATCCTAACTCCCACCTGCCACGCCCTTGTTTACTAACGTACCCCAGCCTGCGCAGCGGCCCAGAGGGACCGGGAGAGGGGGCCTCTGGTAGACGGTCCCCGATGTGGAACTCTATCTTGGCTGAGATCAGGTACTGATGGGCCAGCAGCTGCAGTTTACGGACCCGGCTGCGCTCCACCAGCTGCAGCGTGACCTGCTGAGGGTAGGGACAGAACCTGGGGAATGACCCCAAAAGGCTGCGTTCGTAAATTCGCTCTGGAAATCTGATCAGCCCCTCATGGAATGCCTCTTGTCCAATCAAATTACTTGGTCCCTCCCTTTATGACGTTGAACCCAGTGTGCGCTCCGGCACTTTCAGAGCGAATTTACGAACGCACCCGAAGAGTGACTGATGCAGGCGTGTTAGATGTAGGCTACACTACTGATGGAAAGCTAGTTGTGTGTGTGTGTGTGTGTGTGTGTGTGTGTGTGTGTGTGTGTGTGTGTCCTCTGACTGGTCTGATTAAGGACCATATCTTGGGTTATTTAGCAGGAGCTTGTTCAATTAACATTTTTGTTGCAGTGTTTTTGGGCACCACTTACTCTCTGAGCAAAATTCACAGATAACTGATACATCTGCTGATTATTTAATTGTATTTACAGAATTGCTTTTTGGCACAGTTACTTGTACTTTACAAAGTGAGAATTTCATATGTTCGCTCCACCGCATAACAACTGGTGAAATACATTATTGGTAAATAACTGTGTGTGACTCTGTATATGCTCTAGTGACTAGTCTATGCCGAATAAATACAGTATCTTGTTCAGTAATAGTATCATTTCAGTTAGCAACTGTGCCAATTGACTTCAGTCCAAAGATAATAATCCAGATACGATCATAATTCACATCCTACTAGCACAGCACCTGATCAAATCAACAACAGCATCACCATCTCCTTAGGTCACAGAAACACAACTCACCTGGCAGACCTCCAGCCGTTGACCGTAGGCGCGTGGACCATCAGCTCCTTGGCACTGAAGTTGTCCTCGTGCCCCGAGGAGCTGACCACGACGAACCCGATCTTCCTAGGCATCCTGCTGCTGCTGTGTGCTGTCAACGATACAAGCAAAACAAAGTCATGTTTTTTATTACAGAACTTGAGAGGCATCTCGTCGGGTCGGAGGCGAAGCCAAAGGCCACATTTCATGAAACAACGTCAGCAACGCGACGCTGTTGTTGGTCTCATAGAGACACAGACCACATGGAGGACTGAGAGCAGCTTATCATCCTGAACTTAAGCCTTCCTCAACGCTGGATCATGAATGCTACTGTAGCTTAGCCACCTTCTATTTAGGATACCGAGATCATCTTTGGCAGAGGTATGATGACTAGGTCTAATAGATCTTCGAGTGAATGATGATCTCAGATAACAGATATATAACATCCACCGTAGCTGGTGTGTTCCTCTTGAAGGAATGCCAAGTTGACAGATAACGTGGTTAGCTTAGCCAACTGCTTTCGTATCTTTGTTCAAACTCGCTTAAGACAAATAAATACACAGACAACCTACATACGACAAAGTACAGTTATGAAGGGAAATGTTCAATGCATTAAAAAACTACTTTAATAACCGTACATATATCTCTAAAGATATCTTACCATGAACATCACAAATATATTGACAGCTTGGAGAAGTCCCATTCCATCTCCATGACAACAACCCGCTACTGACATGCGCAAAACAGGGTTGCCAGATGTGATTGACCATTTCCTGCCTAACCACAGTCTAAAAAACCGCTAAATCCGCCAAAAACCACCAGCCCAAAACATAATATAATATTATTGTCAGAAAACCGCTCATTACTATTGGGCAGGTGCCCATCTCCTGTCCCTAAACTGTATAAGTCTGTTGCCAAAGATGTTTGTAAAATAAATGTTAAAACATGCACATTGTATGTAGCTACTAGAGTGTGTGGTTTAACTTCACGCATTTTGTAACTGACATTTCAGGCACTGACATTTTGATACCGTCTAAGTTCTATTTAAGCAGCCCAACCCGTCCAAATGCTTTTTTCCGACCCAGCGTGATCAAAAGGATCCCATTCGGCGGTACCACGCCTCATCTGGCAACCCTGATCAGACCGCAAGGGACGGTGGTCCATGTAGTTCACTAGGGACTCTCTCTCTTTTAACGGCATTTAGCGCTCTTATCTCTTTACACGTGACTTCCACGCCAGCGCGTCCAACTCGCTTCCAACAGAGATGTAATTCTTACTGGAGGAAGGAGCTATGATGTTTTTATTTTATTCATTAGATTTATTTATTTTAGACATTTCATCATGTGATGTAACCTGTGACATTACCATGACACTGACATTGTTTGTGTCAAAACAATTAAATGGTGCAAAGATTACCTGGATTTACCTGTACAACATATATTAATCAATACAGTATTTGCCAACAGAACCCTAAAACTGTCCCATTGTTATATACTTGGTATTTGTTGTAATGGTACAATCTCATATAGATTATTATTATTACTACTACTGCATGTTGCATGGCAAGTGTCCATGGCCCAACATGACTGCTTGCCCAGGTAGTTGCAGTACTATGGGGTGCGTTCGTAAATTCGCTCTGAGAGCGCCGGAGTGCACACTGGGTTCAACCTCCTAACGGGACCACGGAATTTGATTGGACAAGAAGCATTCAATAAGCACTGATCAGATTTCCAGAGCGAATTTACGAACATAGCCATTGTATCAGATATCCCATGAAACTAAATCTGATAAAGTGATAATAGAAAGAATACTAGGACACAACATCACTTGTAGGGACAATGAATGTACCAGAATGTTTTATTTATATATAAAAAATTAAGGGAACACTTAATCATCACAGTATAACACCAAGTCAATTACACTTCTGGGATATTGATGTCCTGTTAGGAAGTGTAAACAAGTGTTAATCAATTTCATCTGCTTTGGTGAAAAGGAAAGCAACAACAGGTGGACAGGAGAGGCAACAACAAGACATCCCCCAAAAAGGAAACGGTTTTGCAGGTGGTGGCCACAGACCATTTCTCTCTCCTTATGCTTCTTGACTGATTTTTCTCTCGTTTTGCATTTTGCTAGTGCCCTTGTCACTACTGGTAGCATGAGGCGGTACCTGCAGCCCATTCAGGTTGCACAGGTAGTCCAGCTCCTCCAGGATGGCACATCCATATGTACCGTCGCAAGAAGGTTTGCTGTGTCTCCCAGCAGTCTCAAGAGCGTAGAGGAGATACCGGGAGAAAGAATATACCTTTCGTGTTTTACTGGGGGTCACAGTGCCAAGGAACCTCCTTTTAGTTGGTGTTCTGACGGACGTTCCATAGAGCATATCCATTTCTGTCTGCTTGCTTTTCTTCAATTGCTGTAACAATGATTTAGATTAGATTAAGTGAAACTGTTCCAAGTCTAAGAGAGCTTGTATAGTTACTAGTTACATCAGGGGAGGCTGGGGTGGTTCGATACCATTCCTCATTCCGTTTCATGCATTTACAATGAGCCCGTCCTCAAGACTTCTACCTCCAACCAGCCTCCACTGAGCTACATGATGAGAACTAGTTCCTCACTCTCTCCAGTTTCTCCGGGAGAAATGCCATTACACGAGGCAGCCTGCGACATCATCCAGCATGACCGGTTTGGCGTGTCAGTGGTGGTCTGGGGAGGCATGTGGGGGGGTTCCCTTCATTTCTTTGAGCAGTGTATAAAACTGAATCTGAACTGTAGTCTTAACTACATTTTGATCACAATACACAAACGATAACAGTTGATGACTGATGGCCTTATTCACTGTTCCATCCAGCTAGAGTCTACACCAGTCTCTCTCCTGTGGGCTTCTGCTCACACCTCCCTCTCCCCCTGCCTCCTCCTCTCCCCCTGCCTCCTCCTCCTCCCCATCTTCTCCTCAGCCTTTTTTGGGTTATAGTCAGTTACTATTGTTCAGGATCTCCTCCATCTCCTGCTCTTCTTCCTCCTCCTCTCGCTCCTCAAGATCAAAGGGCAGCCAATGACTGGTACCTCTTGCCCTGTTCCAACCTCTCCCCTCCCCCAAAGTCAAAGTCAAAGTCAATTATATTTGTCACGTGCATATCGTACAGGTACAATGTACAGTGAAATGTTACTGCCGGCTCCTACGAAGTGCTACAAGAGTAAGAATGTAGAATACAAAAATTCAATTTACAAATTACAAATCAATATATACAGTTTTATAAATATATATATATAATATACTATTAATATAAATTAAAATAAATATAAGGTGCTGTAGTTAGTCCATATTGCGGGGGGGGGAGGGGGGGGGCATCCTGCTGAGGGCAGGGGCAGTTGCCTGGCTGTGGCCTAGGTGGTGTCATTCAGGTCACGGATGGCCTGGGGGAAGAAGCTGTTCTTGAGTCTCTCCATGTTCGCCATGTGAGAGCGGTACCCTTTCCCTGACCGCAGCAGAGAGAACAGTCCATTATCAGGGTGGCTTGGGTCCTTCAGGATTCTCTTGGCCTTGGTCTTGCACCGCCTGGTGTAGATGTCCTGAAGGCGAGGGATTGGTCCCCCTGTGGTGCGTTTGGCTGCCCGTACCTCTCTCTGAAGGGCCTTGCGGTCCTGCATGGTGCTGTTCCCGTACCAAGCAGTGATGTTCCCCGTCAGGATGCTCTCGAATGTGCATGAGTAGAAACTCCGGAGAATCTGGCGGGACGCTCTGAATGTCTTCAGCTGCCCTGAAACCGATCCTCCTCCTCCTCCTCCTGGTTCCTGGTTCAGACCACGTCCTTATTTTTTATTAACTTAGCTCTCTGGGCAAAGTGTAAGGTGGACAGTTTCCCCAAAATACTTGGAGCCAGGGTGCACGTTGGCTATGATGTACGTCTTGGCAAGAGAACAGTTTTCTGTTACATCACTGAAACATCAGGAAGCTAATTAGCTTTTGGAATTAAATGAACACTTCCCCCTTTTTCACTTTCTAGTCAATCATGTCAGAATTCAGACGGACATTTTGGCTCCTGCCTGGACACTCACTCGAAGCAGGAAGGTGAGTTTGGAATCCCTGTAACAGATGTGTCGGCGCTTCCCATTGGACACGTCCACCAAAGCCATGATCACCTGACCCAGGCACATCAGGGAGCGGTTGTTGCTGCTGGCCTCCTGGGTGGGAAGAACAGGACAGAACAGGGCAGTGGTCAGAGGCGGAACAACTAGGCCTGTAACAATTATGAAATAAATGACAATTTAACACTAGAACAGCCATGAGGGGTCATTTGAGTAAAGAAAAATATTATATCTTTGCACTCAATAACATTTCAGGACCCTCCTTTCATGACTTTTCCTAGATATGTTCGTTCTACCAGCCAGTATCCTTACATTTTCAAAATCACATCCTGGGTACGAACACTTTGCTCGGCTGCCCTCGAACAGGCGGTTCAGGACCATGTTCGCAAGGACAAACAGACTGAAGCTCAGCTTCTACCCCAAGGCCATTCAGGCCCTGAACACAGCAAAGACCTAGGTTCTGGGCCCTGGACAGTCTGGACGGATTGATGGCAGCTGCTGGATTGAAATCAGGTGTAGTGCTGAGGCACAAATGTGTACATTTCAAGCCTGCAAACTGCGACACTTTAAATGAATGTGCAATAACACTATGTGCAATATGACAACCCTAGGGTACATAAGGTTCAGAGAATAGGAAATGTTAGAATAGGTATAGCATAGCATAGAGTACAGCACAGTGTTTTATTTGTATAGTATAGTATAGTGGATAGTGTACATAGCCTTTATTTATGTAAACCAGCTCCTTTCCCTTCTTGTTTTTTTGTTTTTTTTTCCTAGCACCAGGGGAGCCACCCCTCCCAAATTTCGTTGTTTGGTACCTGTACTATATCAATGACAATAAAGACCATTCATTCATTCATTCAGACAGTGGAAAAGATTATATATATATTTTTTTTTTAAAGGTTAAAAAATGATATATATATTTCATAAACTATTGAAGAATCTCATTACACAGACTCAAGTTTACTTGAGTGTAACAACCAAAAGCTTGTAAATACAGTATCCAGTGTACAAAATAAATCTAGTGTAGCTACAAGGTCTGAGCAAGTTAGCTACTGGGTGCTAATCAAAGTTACACAATGTTGCCAAGCAACAGAATTCCTGCAGTTTGACCATTTCTTTTTCGCAAGTGTATTTTTAAACTAAACGCTGTGAATAAACTCAGTCACCGCACAAATATATTTTTAATATTTTAATACAAACATTTTACCTCGTCTGCAGTTTTGTGGAGACTGGAGAGTTGGTATTGAATGCTGTTTCAAGAAAAGTTGCGTGGCCAGTCCTACTTTGTACTGACCCAGGTTGGAAAAGCAGTCAGACACAAAGTGGTTAGCGCACACGTACACGTTTTTGTTAACTACAGCTGGGACGTTGCCATCAAAAATAAACTTCATCCACTCAGCCCTTCTGTCCTCTGAGGCAGGGGGACGATGTAGGGATCTGTGCTGGTCTGTGCAGCCGACAACAGAGCAGTTGCCATGCTTAGCTCTTAGCTTCGACATAATCTAAGGCGGGAAAAAATGGCGAACCCTCTCAAGCCCTGGGAGGAGATGGTCAGATGGAGGAGGAGATGGTCAGATGGGGAGTGATCGTCAGGTGGAGGAGATAGTCAGATGGAGGAGATGGTCAGGTGGAGGAGATGGTCAGGTGGAGGAGATAGTCAGGTGGAGGAGATAGTCAGGTGGAGGAGATAGTCAGGTGGAGGAGGAGATAGTCAGGTGGAGGAGGAGATAGTCAGGTGGAGGAGATAGTCAGGTGGAGGAGGAGATAGTCAGGTGGAGGAGATAGTCAGGTGGAGGAGATAGTCAGTTGGAGGAGATGGTCAGGTGGAGGAGATGGTCAGGTGGATGAGGTGATAGTCAGATGGATGAGGTGATAGTCAGATGGAGGAGGTGATAGTCAGATGGAGGAGGTGATAGTCAGGTGGGGGGGAGATGGTCAGATGGAGGAGGAGATGGTCAGGTGGAGGAGATAGTCAGGTGGAGGAGATAGTCAGGTGGAGGAGGAGATAGTCAGATGGAGGAGATGGTCAGGTGGAGGAGGAGATGGTCAGATGGAGGAGGAGATGGTCAGGTGGAGGAGATGGTCAGATGGAGGAGGAGATGGTCAGGTGGAGGAGGAGATGGTCAGATGGAGGAGGAGATGGTCAGATGGAGGAAGAGATAGTCAGATGGAGGAAGAGATAGTCAGATGGAGGAGGAGATGGTCAGATGGAGGAGGAGATGGTCAGATGGAGGAGGAGATGGTCAGATGGAGGAGGAGATAGTCAGGTGGAGGAGATGGTCAGATGGAGGAGGTGATAGTCAGATGGGGGGTGATAGTCAGGTGGAGGAGATGGTCAGGTGGGGGGGGGGAGATGGTCAGGTGGAGGAAGAGATAGTCAGGTGGAGGAGACAGACAGTCAGATAGGGGCGGTATACTTCTGATGAGACCCCAGTTTAGGGAGGGCAGCCAATCTGAATGGCTCGTTGAATCGCATGTTTTCCCGAAATAGGCAGTACACAAAAAAGACTGGGCTGTTTTATGTCACCGTTTGTGTGTTAGTAAGCCCATCAGAGACCCACATGTACAGCACAAGCACTGAGAGAGACGCTCAAGTAATTTCCCTCGACGAGACTGCTTAGTTTTTGCAAGGGGCAATATTATATATAGAAGAAGAATAGTCTTTCCGACAAGCAGCCAGACGCTATTGGGAAATATAGACGGGCGGTTGTTTGGTGCTGATGCACCCTAATACTTATTCGAATCAGATCTTGTCTTGCTAACTGTGTTACTTACACAAGTACAGCTTGCACAAGTCCCATCCCATCTCATCTCATCTGGTCAGGTGGAGGAGATAGTCAGGTGGAGGAGATAGTCAGGTGGAGGAGATAGTCAGGTGGAGGAGGAGATAGTCAGGTGGAGGAGGAGATAGTCAGGTGGAGGAGATAGTCAGGTGGAGGAGGAGATAGTCAGGTGGAGGAGATAGTCAGGTGGAGGAGATAGTCAGGTGGAGGAGGAGATAGTCAGGTGGAGGAGATAGTCAGGTGGAGGAGATAGTCAGTTGGAGGAGATGGTCAGGTGGAGGAGATGGTCAGGTGGATGAGGTGATAGTCAGATGGATGAGGTGATAGTCAGATGGAGGAGGTGATAGTCAGATGGAGGAGGTGATAGTCAGGTGGGGGGGAGATGGTCAGATGGAGGAGGAGATGGTCAGGTGGAGGAGATAGTCAGGTGGAGGAGATAGTCAGGTGGAGGAGGAGATAGTCAGATGGAGGAGATGGTCAGGTGGAGGAGGAGATGGTCAGATGGAGGAGGAGATGGTCAGGTGGAGGAGATGGTCAGATGGAGGAGGAGATGGTCAGGTGGAGGAGGAGATGGTCAGATGGAGGAGGAGATGGTCAGATGGAGGAAGAGATAGTCAGATGGAGGAAGAGATAGTCAGATGGAGGAGGAGATGGTCAGATGGAGGAGGAGATGGTCAGATGGAGGAGGAGATGGTCAGATGGAGGAGGAGATAGTCAGGTGGAGGAGATGGTCAGATGGAGGAGGTGATAGTCAGATGGGGGGTGATAGTCAGGTGGAGGAGATGGTCAGGTGGGGGGGGGGAGATGGTCAGGTGGAGGAAGAGATAGTCAGGTGGGGGGGGAGATAGTCAGGTGGAGGAAGAGATAGTCAGGTGGAGGAGACAGACAGTCAGATAGGGGCGGTATACTTCTGATGAGACCCCAGTTTAGGGAGGGCAGCCAATCTGAATGGCTCGTTGAATCGCATGTTTTCCCGAAATAGGCAGTACACAAAAAAGACTGGGCTGTTTTATGTCACCGTTTGTGTGTTAGTAAGCCCATCAGAGACCCACATGTACAGCACAAGCACTGAGAGAGACGCTCAAGTAATTTCCCTCGACGAGACTGCTTAGTTTTTGCAAGGGGCAATATTATATATAGAAGAAGAATAGTCTTTCCGACAAGCAGCCAGACGCTATTGGGAAATATAGACGGGCGGTTGTTTGGTGCTGATGCACCCTAATACTTATTCGAATCAGATCTTGTCTTGCTAACTGTGTTACTTACACAAGTACAGCTTGCACAAGTCCCATCCCATCTCATCTCCATAACCACCGCTGACAACCCGATGGTGACATGCGCAAATGCATCGCACCGTCAAACAGCGAGGGACATGTGGTCCATGAAGTTCTTCTTCTGTTCGATTTAACAGCAGCTTGTAACCCTTAACGTCGCACTACTGCCATCTGGTGGATTTAGCCCACATCTACGTTGTCTGGTTTTGTCAAACAGGGTTGCCAGATGGGGCGGGTTACCGCCGATTCATGGACTACATGTTGATCACACTGCTGGGCAGGAAAATAAGCATTTGGGCGGGTTGGGCTGGATGAATATAATAGACAGGCCGATATAGATGTGTCTATCTATATCTATATGTGTCTATCTATATCCGTCTGAGTTGCTACATTAGTGTTAAGCTGCGTGCACACCAGGTCATTGCGTTGCACGGAAGTCATTCATCTCAATGGGGCAGTTGCGTTGATCAGTTGCTTTGCTCTGCATTGCGTTTCTTGACCGTCAGGGTGCGCTAATCAGTCAAAAAATGTCAGCTTTTGCGTTGCGTTGGATCCGTTAAAACAACCGGAAGTAGTTTCTTGCCAGAGCTTTCGCCTCAGATGTAAAATCCGCCATTGGCGAAAATTTGTAATTTGGCTCTACAAGTGTTAATGTCATTTTATGAAGTTTTTATGTTTTCAGGCGAGAAAGTAACCATATATATTCACAAAATGTGTCCAGTTTATCAAAATAACCCGTTTATATATCTTCTGTGGGAAACTTCGCTAGCAACACGAGTAGAGCTTACCGCCGTTACCTCAGTGGCTACTTCTGTGGGAAACTTCGCTAGCAACAGGTTCGCTATAGGCCTATATGATAATAACAGGATTCTTATCCCAGGATTGGTTATCTGTATTTGGAGGGAGGGAACATTTTGCGCCCTAAACATAATAAATAGCCTTGATGACTATATTACTGTCTCTGAAGCCAATATGACACCCATGACAAGGAAGGCTGTTTTGATTGCGTTGGTGGAGGAGAGCGTACCTGTCCGGCGCTTCTGGATCCATCCCATCAATAGGACCAGAAAACAGCACGGAGAGTACCACCGGCTGGTGTTGGAGCTCCGACTGTATGGAGAGGAGTTTCGTCTGTACTTTCGGTTGGACCGGTGCCAGTTCGACCTGCTCCTACGTAAAGTAGGTCCGAACATTACCAAGGCGGACACCTCGTACAGACAGGCCATCGGGGAGATCTGCAGGTCCAGACCTAGATACAGTCAGCAGATCCAGACCTAGATACGGACAGCAGGTCCAGACCTAGATACGGACAGCAGGTCCAGACCTAGATGCAGTCAACAGGTCCAGACCTAGATACAGTCAGCAGGTCCAGACCTAGATGCAGTCAGCAGGTCCAGACCTAGATACAGTCAGCAGGTCCAGACCTAGATACAGTCAGCAGGTCCAGACCTAGATACGGACAGCAGATCCAGACCTAGATACAGACAGCAGGTCCAGACCTAGATACAGACAGCAGATCCAGACCTAGATACAGTCAGCAGGTCCAGACCTAGATACAGACAGCAGGTCCAGACCTAGATACAGACAGCAGGTCCAGACCTAGATACAGTCAGCAGGTCCAGACCTAGATACGGACAGCAGGTCCAGACCTAGATACAGTCAGCAGGTCCAGACCTAGATACGGACAGCAGGTCCAGACCTAGATACAGTCAGCAGGTCCAGACCTAGATACAGTCAGCAGGTCCAGACCTAGATACGGACAGCAGGTCCAGACCTAGATACGGTCAGCAGGTCCAGACCTAGATACAGTCAGCAGGTCCAGACCTAGATGCAGTCAGCAGGTTCAGACCTAGATACAGTCAGCCGGTCCAGACCTAGATACGGTCAGCAGGTCCAGACCTAGATACAGTCAGCAGGTCCAGACCTAGATACAGACAGCAGGTCCAGACCTAGATACAGTCAGCAGGTCCAGACCTAGATACAGTCAGCAGATCCAGACCTAGATACAGTCAGCAGGTCCAGACCTAGATACAGTCAGCAGGTCCAGACCTAGATACAGTCAGCAGGTCCAGACCTAGATACAGTCAGCAGGTCCAGACCTAGATACAGTCAGCAGATCCAGACCTAGATACAGTCAGCAGGTCCAGACCTAGATACAGTCAGCAGGTCCAGACCTAGATACAGTCAGCAGGTCCAGACCTAGATACAGACAGCAGGTCCAGACCTAGATACAGTCAGCAGGTCCAGACCTAGATACAGTCAGCAGGTCCAGACCTAGATACAGTCAGCAGGTCCAGACCTAGATACAGTCAGCAGGTCCAGACCTAGATACAGACAGCAGGTCCAGACCTAGATACAGTCAGCAGGTCCAGACCTAGATACAGTCAGCAGGTCAACAAATTTAAAATTTTAAAAAACCGCCATGGTCGGCTGTTTGTGGCAGCCGAACAACTCTTTTTTTTCTCGCATCTCTCCTTTCTATATTGGTCTCTGACTCTGAGGCTTCGCCACCTCTTCCTACATCTTTCTTCTGAAAAGAACAACAATACATAAATTAATTGTACTGTCATTCTAATCTACTGTCACTAACACACACACACACACACACAGAGACACACACACACTTTACTTCATAGATTGAACACTTGACACATACTCCTGAAACAGTCACACACACATGTAACACATCTCCCACTGCAGGAGAGCGTACCTGTCCGGCGCTTCTGGATCCATCCCATCAATAGGACCAGAAAACAGCACGGAGAGTACCACCGGCTGGTGTTGGAGCTCCGACTGTATGGAGAGGAGTTTCGTCTGTACTTTCGGTTGGACCGGTGCCAGTTCGACCTGCTCCTACGTAAAGTAGGTCCGAACATTACCAAGGCGGACACCTCGTACAGACAGGCCATCGGGGAGATCTGCAGGTCCAGACCTAGATGCAGTCAGCAGGTCCAGACCTAGATAGAGTCAGCAGGTCCAGACCTAGATACGGACAGCAGATCCAGACCTAGATACAGACAGCAGGTCCAGACCTAGATACAGTCAGCAGGTCCAGACCTAGATACAGTCAGCAGGTCCAGACCTAGATACAGTCAGCAGGTCCAGACCTAGATACAGTCAGCAGGTCCAGACCTAGATACAGTCAGCAGGTCCAGATCTAGATACGGACAGCAGGTCCAGACCTAGATACAGTCAGCAGGTCCAGACCTAGATACAGTCAGCAGGTCCAGACCTAGATACGGACAGCAGGTCCAGACCTAGATACAGTCAGCAGGTCCAGACCTAGATACAGTCAGCAGGTCCAGACCTAGATACAGTCAGCAGGTCCAGACCTAGATACAGTCAGCAGGTCCAGACCTAGATACAGTCAGCAGGTCCAGACCTAGATACAGTCAGCAGGTCAACAAATTTAAAATGTTAAAAAACCGCCATGGTCGGCTGTTTGTGGCAGCCGAACCACTCTTTTTTTTTCTCGCATCTCTCCTTTCTATATTGGTCTGCAGGTCCAGACCTAGATACAGTCAGCAGATCCAGACCTAGATGCAGTCAGCAGGTCCAGACCTAGATACGGACAGCAGGTCCAGACCTAGATAGTCAGCAGGTCCAGACCTAGATACAGTCAGCAGGTCCAGACCTAGATACGGACAGCAGGTCCAGACCTAGATGCAGTCAGCAGGTCCAGACCTAGATACAGTCAGCAGGTCCAGACCTAGATACGGTCAGCAGGTCCAGACCTAGATGCAGTCAGCAGGTCCAGACCTAGATACAGTCAGCAGGTCCAGACCTAGATAGTCAGCAGGTCCAGACCTAGATACAGTCAGCAGGTCCAGACCTAGATACGGACAGCAGGTCCAGACCTAGATACAGTCAGCAGGTCCAGACCTAGATACGGACAGCAGGTCCAGACCTAGATACGGACAGCAGGTCCAGACCTAGATGCAGTCAGCAGGTCCAGACCTAGATGCAGTCTGCAGGTCCAGACCTAGATGCAGTCTGCAGGTCCAGACCTAGATGCAGTCAGCAGGTCCAGACCTAGATACAGTCAGCAGGTCCAGACCTAGATACAGTCAGCAGGTCCAGACCTAGATACAGTCAGCAGGTCCAGACCTAGATACAGACAGCAGGTCCAGACCTAGATACAGTCAGCAGGTCCAGACCTAGATACAGTCAGCAGGTCCAGACCTAGATACAGTCAGCAGGTCCAGACCTAGATACAGTCAGCAGGTCCAGACCTAGATACAGTCAGCAGGTCCAGATCTAGATACGGACAGCAGGTCCAGACCTAGATACAGTCAGCAGGTCCAGACCTAGATACAGTCAGCAGGTCCAGACCTAGATACAGTCAGCAGGTCCAGACCTAGTTACAGTCAGCAGGTCCAGACCTAGATACAGTCAGCAGGTCAACAAATTTAAAATGTTAAAAAACCGCCATGGTCGGCTGTTTGTGGCAGCCGAACCACTCTTTTTTTACTCGCATCTCTCCTTTCTATATTGGTCTCTGAGGCTTCGCCACCTCTTCCTACATCTTTCTTCTGAAAAGAACAACAATACATAAATTAATTGTACTGTCATTCTATATATAGTCAGTTACTATTGTTCAGGATCTCCTCCATCTCCTGCTCTTCTTCCTCCTCCTCTCGCTCCTCAAGATCAAAGGGCAGCCAATGACTGGTACCTCTTGCCCTGTTCCAACCTCTCCCCTCCCCCAAAGTCAAAGTCAATTATATTTGTCACGTGCATATCGTACAGGTACAATGTACAGTGACATTTTACTGCCGGCTCCTAAGAAGTGCTACAAGAGTAAGAAGGTGGAACCGTGGAATACAAAAATTCAATTTACAAATTACAAATCAATATATACAGTTTTATAAATATATATAATATACTATTAATATAAATTAAAATAAATATAAGGTGCTGTAGTTAGTCCATATTGCGGGGGGGGAGGGGGGGGGGCATCCTGCTGAGGGCAGGGGCAGTTGCCTGGCTGTGGCCTAGGTGGTGTCATTCAGGTCACGGATGGCCTGGGGGAAGAAACTGTTCTTGAGTCTCTCCATGTTCGCCATGTGAGAGCGGTACCCTTTCCCTGACCGCAGCAGAGAGAACAGTCCATTATCAGGGTGGCTTGGGTCCTTCAGGATTCTCTTGGCCTTGGTCATGCACCGCCTGGTGTAGATGTCCTGAAGGCGAGGGAGTGGTCCCCCTGTGGTGCGTTCGGCTGCCCGTACCACTCTCTGAAGGGCCTTGCGGTCCTGCATGGTGCTGTTCCCGTACCAAGCAGTGATGTTCCCCGTCAGGATGCTCTCGAATGTGCATGAGTAGAAACTCCGGAGAATCTGGCGGGACGCTCTGAATGTCTTCAGCTGCCCTGAAACCGATCCTCCTCCTCCTGGTTCCTGGTTCCTGGTTCAGACCACGTCCTTATTTTTTATTAACTTAGCTCTCTGGGCAAAGTGTAAGGTGGACAGAGTTTCCCCAAAATACTTGGAGCCAGGGTGCACGTTGGCTATGATGTACGTCTTGGCAAGAGAACAGTTTTCTGTTACATCACTGAAACATCAGGAAGCTAATTAGCTTTTGGAATTAAATGAACACTTCCCCCTTTTTCACTTTCTAGTCAATCATGTCAGAATTCAGACGGACATTTTGGCTCCTGCCTGGACACTCACTCGAAGCAGGAAGGTGAGTTTGGAATCCCTGTAGCAGATGTGTCGGCGCTTCCCATTGGACACGTCCACCAAAGCCATGATCACCTGACCCAGGCACATCAGGGAGCGGTTGTTGCTGCTGGCCTCCTGGGTGGGCAGAACAGGACAGAACAGGGCAGTGGTCAGAGGCGGAACAACTAGGCCTGTAACAATTATGAAATAAATGACAATTTAACACTAGAACAGCCATGAGGGGTCATTTGAGTAAAGAAAAATATTATATCTTTGCACTCAATAACATTTCAGGACCCTCCTTTCATGACTTTTCCTAGATATGTTCGTTCTACCAGCCAGTATCCTTACATTTTCAAAATCACATCCTGGGTACGAACACTTTGCTCGGCTGCCCTCGAACAGGCGGTTCAGGACCATGTTCGCAAGGACAAACAGACTGAAGCTCAGCTTCTACCCCAGGGCCATTTAGGCCCTGAACACAGCAAAGACCTAGGTTCTGGGCCCTGGACAGTCTGGACGGATTGATGGCAGCTGCTGGATTGAAATCAGGTGTAGTGCTGAGGCACAAATGTGTACATTTCAAGCCTGCAAACTGCGACACTTTAAATGAATGTGCAATAACACTATGTGCAATATGACAACCCTAGGGTACATAAGGTTCAGAGAATAGGAAATGTAATAGGTATAGCATAGAGTACAGCACTGTGTTTTATCTGTACAGTATAGTATAGTGGATAGTGTACATAGCCTTTATTTATGTAAACCAGCTCCTTTCCCTTCTTGTTTTTTAGTTTTTTTTTCCTAGCACCAGGGGAGCCCCCCCTCCCAAATTTCGTTGTTTGGTACCTGTCCTGTACTATATCAATGACAATAAAGACCATTCATTCATTCATTCATTCATTCATTCATTCAGACAGTGGAAAAGATTATATTTTTTTTTTTAAATAACGGTTAAAAAATGATATATATATTTCATAAACTATTGAAGAATCTCATTACACAGACTCAAGTTTACTTGAGTGTAACAACCAAAAGCTTGTAAATACAGTATCCAGTGTAAAAAATAAATCTAGTGTAGCTACAGGGTCTGAGCAGGTTAGCTACTGGGTGGTGCTAATCAAAGTTACACAATGTTGCCAAGCAACAGAATTCCTGCAGTTTGACCATTTCTTTTTCGCAAGTGTATTTTTAAACTAAACGCTGTGAATAAACTCAGTCACCGCACAAACATATTTTTAATATTTTAATACTAAAATGTTACCTCGTCTGCAGTTTTGTGGAGAGTTGGTATTGAATGCTGTTTCAAGAAAAGTTGCGTGGCCAGTCCTACTTTGTACTGACCCAGGTTGGAAAAGCAGTCAGACACAAAGTGGTTAGCGCCGCACACATACAAGTTTTTGTTAACTACAGCTGGGACGTTGCCATCAAAAATAAACTTCATCCACTCAGCCCTACTGTCCTCTGAGGCAGGGGGACGATGTAGGGATCTGTGCTGGTCTGTGCAGCCGACAACAGAGCAGTTGCCATGCTTAGCTCTTAGCTTCGACATAATCTAAGGCGGGAAAAAATGGCGAACCCTCTCAAGCCCTGGGAGGAGATGGTCAGATGGAGGAGGAGATGGTCAGATGGGGGGTGATAGTCAGGTGGAGGAGATAGTCAGATGGAGGAGATAGTCAGATGGGGGGGAGATGGTCAGATGGGGGGGAGATGGTCAGATGGAGGAGATAGTCAGGTGGGGGGGAGATAGTCAGGTGGGGGGGAGATAGTCAGGTGGGGGGGGGGGGGGGATAGTCAGGTGGAGGAGACAGACAGTCAGATAGGGGCGGTATACTTCTGATGAGACCCCAGTTTAGGGAGGGCAGCCAATCTGAATGGCTCGTTGAATCGCATGTTTTCCGAAATAGGCAGTACACAAAAAACAGACTGGGCTGTTTTATGTCACAGTTTGTGTGTTAGTAAGCCCATCAGAGAGCCACGTGTACAGCACAAGCACTGAAAGAGACGCTCATGTAATTTCCCTCGACGAGACTGCTTAGTTTTTGCAAAGGGGCAATATTATATATAGAAGAAGAATAGTCTTCCCGACAAGCAGCCAGACGATATTGGGAAATATAGACGGGCGGTTGTTTGGTGCTGTTGCACCCTAATACTTATTCGAATCAGATCTTGTCTTGCTAACTGTGTTACTTACACAATTACAGCTTGCACAAGTCCCATCCCATCTCATCTCCATAACCACCGCTGACAACAACCCGATGATGACATGCGCAAATGCATCGCACCGTCAAACAGCGATGGACATGTGGGCCATGAAGTTCTTCTTCTTCTTCTGTTAGATTTCACAGCAGCTTGTGTATCCTTAACGTTGCACTACCGCCATCTGGTGGATTTAGCCCACATCTACGTTGTCCGGTTTGTCAAACAGGGTTGCCAGATGGGGCGGGTTACCGCCGATTCATGGACTACATGTTGATCACACTGCTGGGCAGGAAAATAAGCATTTGGGCGGGTTGGGCTGGATGAATATAATAGACAGGCCGATATAGACATGTCTATCTATATCCGTCTGAGTTGCTACATTAGTGTTAGTCGGAGAACACTGCACACTTACGGACTGCTGACTTGGCTCCTCCGTGGTCAGGGTAGTGTCTGCAGGTGGTGATGCGTTACATCCCAACAGGAGAGCATCCAGAGTGTCCTCTCTCAGCCGTTTCCTGAAGCGCCCTTCACTCGCTACCCGAGGCCGTTTAGACGACTCCTCGTGGGGGAAAATTGTAGGCACGGAATTCGGTTTTAGTCTTCGCTTATAGCTTAAGGCACCAGTGAGCTCTTTCATTAGCGCCGGTCGGTTAAACGCCTCGAACGCATCTTCGGTAAAGTGTTGAGAACACAGCCGCGCGTCTTTAGGCAGGTGGGTTCGTCCACACGCGTCTTTAGGCAGCTGGGCTCGTCCACACGCGTCTTCCCGCCGCTGTCTCCTCTTCTGATCGGTAGGAAAGCTGTGCACACTTATGTCACTCCCCTTGTTCGCGTTCGACTGATAGTGACAACCAAACGCAGCGCAATGTGGCATGGTTGTATTATGTCGCACGTTATATATCCACCTGCTGCAGGTCAGGAAAGATACCAGCGACAGCGCGGGACCGGAGCACCAGCGTGGTGAGATTGACTCGAAATTGCAACCATCTGACGTCACTACCGCGCGACCGTATGCAATGGAATGCCTCTTGTCCAATCAAATTACTTGGTCCCTTTATGACGTTGGACCCGGTGTGCTTTCAGAGCGAATTTACGAACGCAGCCATGCAGTCCACAAAAAAACGGACCGAATTGCTTTATTTCACAATTTCGGTGTTAGTGTTAGCTGTGTTAACGGTGTAAACATTATGTAAAGAGATCAGAATGGTCCAAATAGTGCAAATACTTATTTACAGTATTTATGGTGGTCCCACATTGGACGTCCTTTTACTGTCACAAGAGCTCACAGATCTTGCGGCTGTGTTTGCACATTGTTGTCCTTCACCCAGCAGATCTGGCAGTGGGGATGAAGTGGGGATGAATTTAAAAGAGTATATGATGCCAACAAGATAGTCATAATCTGGCCATGTTGTTATTATTCTTCAAATAGGCCAACACACAGTTCTAAATAGTTGAACATGTATAATTTGTTTGAACATTTTACATTTGTTTTGTATCCAAACAAAGGTGTTTAAAGAAACAAATGATTTACTGTACCTTCCATGAGGTTGTCAGCATATCTTTTCACGTTGTACTTTTCACATGTCCTCCCCACTAAGTAACAGTGGTACAAAGCACTCCTAAACAACATGTTCTTTTTAATGTATCTGTAAATGGGGCAATTGGATTCCCAGGAGTTGTATAACAACTAAAGTTGACAATATTATCACAGGTCTACACTGAAGGAACTATTCAATGCAAGGTTGCATTTATACTCCTTGTGGTTGCACGTTCTTGGGGGGGTGCTGTCCTCCTCACTTTGAGGGTCTTGGGGGGCTCATACAAGACATCTGTGGTCTCCATGGAGACTGTTCTCCGTTTCCTTCCCCTCGCCCCCCTCATCTCTGTCTTCTGCCCCTCTTCCTCCTCATCTCCAGAGCTGGAAACACACTCCTGAAACAGAGACACACAATGGTCAGATGCTGAGCTAGCTGTGTCTCATGAGATTATTTCCCTTCAATGTTTTGATGTGGCAATTCATATACTGTAAGTCATATACTAAAATACACAGATGTACGTCCTGATTATAATGATACTTGTGAATGAAGCTGAAGTGTGTCGTATGAGTGTGAACGTGAGTGTGAAAGTATGAGATCACAGATAAGATGGAACAGTACCATCCAGAGTCCCGGATCAGATTTAGGAATCTGTGGTCCTGGTGATTCAAAGACGTGATGTTCTGATTCGCCAACATGTGGCTCTGTACCATTCATCTGGTTGTCATGGTGAGCCAGATCTGGTTCTGATGAATCGTCATCGGTCCAAACCGATTGTTCCTCCTTAGCCATGGAACACAGAGACAAAAAAAAGCACATTTAATGCCTGTTTAATAGCTGCAGCATCCCAATGACCCAAGACAAGCACCTTTACATTTTAGACATTTAGCAGCAGACGCCTTTATCCAAAGTGACTTACAACAAATACATGTGTCAAAAGTAAGTGAATCATCTATACATCATAACAAAATCAAATCTATGCTCGGACCAGGGGCCATTACGTCCGCATGTGGAAGGAGTCGCAACCGCTATGAGGGCGCCCGTGGACGTACTAACAAAGGTTACACGCACGTTTATATTACCTGAGGGACGCGGGAAGACGCGGGAGCAGCCGGCCCCACCATATGTTCCACCAGCCTGCTGAGACTGGAGCTGATGCTGCGCATCGTGGACGACCACTCGTCTAGTCTCCGAACGAACTCGGCGTCCGACTGTCTGACCTGCTGAACCAGGCTCCTCCTGAGCTCCAGGTCCTCCTGCGCGATATCCACAGGGAGGAGTCGTCTCTTCAGTTTAGTTCTCCTGTAGCCACCACCCACGGTAGCGTTGTTGAGTCTCCGGGGCCGATCGTCCGCCGCGACCCCCGCAGAGGCGGCGGCACCACTACCACCTGCCACTCCGTCCTGGACCGGTGTTGTAGACCCAGCGGCCCCCTCCTCCAACACATCCAAGGACTCTATGCCCGTGCGTAGTGGACTAGCGGTAGCAGGGCACCCACTCCAAATGGCCTCACAGAGTTTGAAAAACATCATGATCACTCGTCCGTGGCCACTTTTTCTCCCGTCGTTTATGGCCTTTCTGTATTTGGTCCGTATGGCCTTGAGCTTGCTGGTCAGTTGACCTGTGAACACAAAACACAACAGGAAATAAGTTTACATGACATGCTGATAGGAGTAATACACATCACATCACACACACACACAAGCGCACACACACACACACACACACACACACACACACACACACACACACACACACACAGGACAGGACAGGACAGGACAGGACAGGACATCTGACTAACCCTAACCTTCACCCATGAAGGTGCATGTGACAAATAAAGTACCCTTGAACCCTTGAACACACGGGGTTCCTGCCGGTTTCAACAAGTCACATTTTTAAAAGACGTTTTAAGACCACTTTTAATAGAATTCCAGACCTATTTCACAACAAAAAAGAGTTTTCCCAAAAAAGTTAATTTTGCAGATGGGAGGTTTTGCGTTTCGGCCCGGCCATCGTTATGTAAGAACAATCCAAACAAACATAACAGTACACAGAACTGTAACACAGGCAGGGTATCTAACCCTAACACACATGCTTTTCAATGAGCTTACTTATTATAGCCTAGAAGACGACGGCTAAATAGGCTTTATGTGGTTTTGTAGCCTAAATCTTTACAATCTCAAGGTTTACTAGGACGAGAGGGAAGACGATCGCCTTCCCCAGCCAGCAGCATGGTACGGGTGTGTGCGTTGTGTAACGTTACACATGATTAGGAGTTGTTAACATCTCGATCCCGTCGACACTACCGGGCTAGTAGCCAGCGCCACAGGTGCTTTTTCTGTTTGTTTTTCCCCGCCAAGACCAAACTTTATAGCTAGGTCTACTACTCCATCTACTACATACCCTGTGTGATCTCTTCTGACTGGTGCGGGTAGTATTTCCCCATGGCCACGGCGTCTTCCTTGGAGGGGTAACGCTCCCGGAATCTCTCCATGATGTCTATGTACTTGCTGTGCACCGACTCCCAATCAGTGTTCTCGGCCACATGGACCGCCTTGTACTGCTGTGTTACTGTGAGTAACAGTTCCGTCTCGTCGTCGGTCCAGACGAAGGTAGTAGTACTAATAGTTTTCGCCATCGCTGTCCTTCGTTTCAGAGTGGAGAAGAGAGCAGAATGTTTTGTTGTGCTTCCTGGTTTCGTCATCAACACGTGCTACGGTACGCGCATGCGCATGCCCAGTGTGGCCTGAGATCAGATCGGGCCAAGGATCATATAAACTTGTAAAATCCAGGTGCCCTTAGAGTAGACAAATGTATTTGTTGTAAGTCGCTTTGGATGAAGGCGTCTGCTAAATGCCGAAAATGTAAATATAACATGTATTTGACTTGTAATATGTATGTTAACAATATGATTAAAGCCTCATTTCATTTATTCATACCAGACTATTCTTGCTCAGTGTTAACAGTGCGTAGACAAATGTCCTTGCCAATCCTTCATATTGTCACTGCCAAACTATAAGGCTCTACAGTATTTAACTGTACTATTTGGTGCAGATTCTCTCTCATTCCCTAGTGTCCAATAAGCACAACATGTTTAAATCATAAGTTTAATGTGTACGATGCACTAGTAATAGGTCGGATGTGAGCTGGTGACTGGAGGGTAGCAGGCATCTAAGGTGCCCAACACTGCCGTTGTGCCCTTGAGCAAGGCACTTAACCCCTAACTGCTCCAGGGGCGCTGAAGATGGCTGACCCTGTGCCCAACGCTCTGTCCAGATGGGAGACGTGTGCACAAACTACACGTTGTGGTAAATGGACTGACATATAGCGCCTTATTCCAAAGCAGCCTCTCATTCACCCATTCACACACACATTCACACACCAATGGCGGCAGGCTACCATGCAAGGCGCCGGCCCGCTCACTGGGAGCAATTTGGGGTCCAGTGTCTTGCCCAAGGACACTTCGACATGTGGTCAGCCGGGACTCGAACCGCCGATCTGCCAACCTTGCGATCATTAGACGCCGGCTCTACCTCCTGCGCCACAGCCGCCCCGGTCTGTGGTCTCAGTGCTCTGTTCAATGATCATGAAGTTGAATCTAATATTTAGTGACAATGCTCAGAGAAAACCCACACCGCACACACCTGTTGCAAACGAAGCGGTTTAACCTAAATATGATGATAATTAAAAGAATATAGAGGAAAAACCTCTTTCCTTTACCTTTTCTTTTATGTAAAGGATGGCCAGGTGTGGTAGGATGGCCAGATGTGGTAGGATGGCCAGATATGGTAGGCCCACCAACAAGATAGTCATAGTCTGGCCCTGTTGTTGTTATTATCCTTCAAATAGGCCAACACACAGCTTTTTAGATTTGAACATTTATAACATATTAAAGCAAATGACCAGTGGGTTGTCATTGTCAATAACAAAATATAGGTTTTGTATCCAAACAAAGGTGTTTTAGGAAACAAATGAATTGCTGTACCTTCCATGAGGTTGTCAGCATATCTTTTCACATGTCCTCCCCACTAAGTAACAGTGTTACATGGCACTCCTCCTGAACAACACATTCTTCGTAATGTATCTGTAAATGGGGCAATTGGATTCCCAGGAGTTGTATAACAACTAAAGTTGACAATATTATCACAGGTCAATAACTTGGAATACACTGAAGGAACTATTCAATGCAAGGTTGCATTGTTACTCCTTGTGGTTGCACGTTTTTGGGGGGGTGCTGTCCTCCTCACTTTGAGGGTCTGGGGAGGTTCAGACGAGACATCTGTGGTCTCCATGGAGACTGTTCTCCGTTTCCTTCCCCTCGCCTCCCTCATCTCTGTCTTCTGCCCCTCTTCCTCCTCATCTCCAGAGCTGGAAACACACTCCTGAAACAGAGACACACAATGGTCAGATGCTTAGCTAGCTGTGTCTAATGAGATTATTTCCCTTCAATGTTTTGATGTGGCAATTCATACACAAGTATTGTACAAATACACAGATGTACGACCTGATTATAATGACACTCGTGAATGAAGCTGAAGTGTGTCGTCGTAATTGTTGGGAATAAAGTATGGACAGCAGTCCAACTGATCATCTTCGACATGTGTCTTCCTCAGCGTGCATGTAGTTTGCGTCTTTATTTGAAATGAATTATGATTCGCTGAGTGCTGTCCATACGTTATCATTTGTATTTGTACTGGTGTGTGCTATCTTGGCCAGGGCTCCCTCGAAAAAGAGACCTTAATCTCAAGGGAATAATAATAATCCCTATGATATTCTACATGGATCCAGCCCATGAACAGCAGTTTCTAATAAGACTTGAGTGAGCATGTTCTTTTTAATTCATTGCAATAGTTAACAGAGATGGTTTCAGATGAAGGCAGTGACTGATAAAGGATGAGATGGAAGATGAGATGGAACAGTACCATCCAGAGTCCCAGATCAGATTCAGGAGTCTGTGGTCCTGATTCAGAATCTGATCCAAAGACGTGATGTTCTGATTCGCCAAGACGTGGCTCTGAACCATTCATCTGGTTGTCATGGTGAGCCAGATCAGGTTCTGATGAATCGTCAGTGGCCTGTTTTGTCCAAACCGACTGTTCCTCCTTAGCCATGGAACACAGAGAGAAAAGCACATTTAATGCCTGTTTAATAGCTGTAGCATACCAATGACCCAAGACAAGCACCTTTACATTTTAGATATTTAGTAGACACCTTTATCCAAAGTACATTTGTCTAAAGTACATTTGTCTAAAGTACGGTAGGTGAATACATCAGTCATCATAAGAAAAACAAATCTATGCTAGGACCAGGGGCCATTGGCAGTCACAATGCTAGAAGGAATAATGACATTTTTCTTTTTTTACAGTAGAGAAACTGTACAGTGGGGATGAAGAGGTCTTTAGGTGGGACTGTTAAGAGTGTAGCCTGAAGAGATGGTCCCTCTCAACCTTGTGTTCATGTTAATTTTAAGTTCATGTTCATCGAGTTCATCTTAACAAGTCTCTCTTCCTTCATTGACACTGGACAGATGGTACGTATTATTATTATTATTATTATGTATTATTATTATTGTGTATTATTATTATTATTATTATTATGTATTATTAAGAGTATTGGACGGATGGGAGTGAATACCTCAGTATGCCTTCACCATTGTTGTTGTTTATACTAGCACAAGTGGCGGAGAGACAATATAAAAACTATATATTTTAAACAAATATGTTCCCTCTTCCTCACTATTTAGGTGGGTTAGGCTTCTCCACAAGTCCTAGCCTACAAAGTTCTGTGACTGGCATTGTGTGAATTCTGATGTTTGAAATTCCCCTACCTGAACGAGGACAAAATCTACCAAAACATTGCCTGGATACTAAATGAGACGCACAATGGAAGACACTGATATAAGACATCTACTACCCCCCAGCATTGTGTCTCCTGAGACACCTGCTTCCCCCTATACTGCGTCTCCTAAAACTTCTACTTCCCCCCTTGTACTGTTTCTCCAGTGTCAACAATTAAAAAAATATAAATCTTTATTTATTTTTTCTTCTATCACGACGACTGCCAATGGCCCCTGGCCTGAGCTAGATTACTCTTCCTGCTACGACTGGTGAATTGATGATTTACTTGCTTAGTCTAATGTATTGATTGTAAGTCGCTTTGGAATAAGGCGTCTGCTAAATGCCAAAAATGTAAAAATGTAAATGATATTCAGTAGTTCTCGCAGTACCTGGACCTCATCTTCGACTGTGTACTCCACGGAGGCCGGTGTGTGACCTGTGTACCCCTTCCTCAGCAGCAGTCTGCCGTCTGTGCTTTCCTTCAGTTTCAACACGACAGATTTAAAGCTCACGCTGAATCCAAGTTTGTAAAACACAGGGAAACTCCTCTTCTTCACCCCGCATTTGTACAACTCGATACCGTTGCGGTACAGCGGTGCAGCCACAAACTTTGAGCGCGCCCTCAGTAAGATAGCCCCAGCCCAGGCCAACTTCTCCCTCTTATGAGGGTCCTTTGTAATCAGTTTTTTGGATCCATCAATGGGTTCTCCATAACCTGGCACTGAACTGGACACCTCCAGGAATCTGAGGAAGGTGGGAGCTCTGGTCTTCAGCTCCTCTTGGACCTTGTCCCAGGTGAACTCCTGGAGGGACGGCGGGGAGTTCCGACGCAGGATCGAGTCGTGTTGCACCATGATCCGGCACTCTCGGTTCACTAGCTTAAGGACCTCGGCAATCATTATGGGAGCCATACCTGAGACAGACACATGCGAATACATCCTGAAAAGAACGACCTTTTTGCTAGGGATAATTTTTGACACGCAAAAAAGATTTGTCTCCAAATTCACATTGTCTCTGTTATGGTTTGTTGTAACCATAAACTCTAAATGCACTTGTTTTACTAGTCAATCCTCTACACTCCTCAGTCACAATCTCCAGTGTTTGCTTGATAAAAAAAAAAAGTGACAAACCTGGAACTCGCATCAAGAACTTTGGTAAGCTTTGGGGCCGGTTACCTTGAAGCAACAAACCAATTTTTTCCAAGGGACCTTTAAGTATCCGTGACTTATGTGAAAAAGTACTTGTAACAGTAACCTGGCGTAAAGAAAACAAAAAGCAGAAGTAATGTTTACATGATGAGACCATCCTTTCAATTGGCAGTGGCTAACAGTGGCTAAAAAAAACATGTATAATTGCATTATGGAACAAACTTGCAATAATGAAATCTGTGAGTGTTATTATGTAGGCTATGCTGAAAATATATATGCAACACATTAATTTGTTATGATGATGACCAACAGTTATATTAAATGTAAACGTGTAAGGTGGCAACACGGTTTTCTACCTGTGCTGCTTAAGAGTCTGATTAATAGTGGGATTATAATACACAACAAACTGCTTGGATATTGCATCAACACAACCCTTCACTGTTGTGTTGTTGTTGTTGTTGTTGTTGTTGTTGTTAAAAGCTAGAGCACTTACTTTAACTAATCTGTGATAATTCTCGTTCTGGTCACCCTCTTCCGATGATGCATCAACAGGTGTAGGCCTATCTAGCACTTGGTCGTCTCTTGCTGGAGCTGTAGTTGGGACTGGGACTGGGACTTGGACTGGGACGGCTGGGGCTGGGGCTGGGGCTGGGACTGGGACTGGGACTGGGACTGGGACTGGGACTGGGACTGGGACGGCTGGGGCTATGGCCCTGAACATCCCTTGCCTCGCAGGACTATCAGTGCTTTCCTGAGCTCTACTACAGGTCGAGACAGACTGTTTCGTTGTTACACCACCAGCAGCATATGCTCTTTCCTTTACGAAACTGACGATTTTCTCCACGTCATTGGCACTTCTTTTATATTTGACCAGAAGAGTTCGACAGGAGCTGCATACTGCTCTGGAAAACCCATCGCTCAGCGTGACTGGTCCCGTTATCTCCTCTAAAGCCAGCGTGTAGTCCGGTCGCAATAGAGAATATTTACCCTGCAAAAGGTTGTGTTTGTTCTTCTTGGAGTGGAAAGGTTGTCTACAAACACGGCAAACATCACTTTCGGTTTTAATCATCGGCGATTGTTGAGCCATGGTCTTCTATGCGCACTGTCGCGACGGTAAGCAGCGTGTCTGTGATCGACTCGGCAGTGAAATTCATCAAGGGGTGTGTTCGTAAATTCGCTCTGAGAGCGCCGGAGCACACACTGGGTTCTGTTTCAATGTATATGTGGTGTTGTTGTAGTGATGACAAACAGTTAAACAAACAAGTTAAACGTTTACTCGGCACTAACACGCAATCTGGTCCCACCCCCAAGAGCTTTCCCCTAGGAATCAACACCACAGTCCTAACTCCCGACTGTTAAACAACACATTGCTACAAGTTTCCTCTTTAAAAAAAAAGTGTTATACCATAAATACAATAAACAATAAACAATAAACTCCCTACACACTGTCCATGAACTGACAGGGTGCCGTCCCAGAGTCGTTCAACGTCATAGAGCGACCAAGTAAGTTGATTGGACAAGAGGCATTCCATGAGTGCTGATCAGATTTGCAGAGCGTGTTTACAAACGCAGCCCAGATACATCCAATCTACTCGGATAGCTTCTGTTTCCGGGTTGTTTCGTCCTGCCGCTTTGCGTTATTATTAGTAATAATAATAACCTTTATATGTATAGCACTTTTCCTGAAAACGTTTCAGCTATAATATATTAATTCATCAAATTATTCATTCAGATTGGCTGCTCACTCCCCTTCCCTTTTTGAAATAAATTATTGTATTTTATCTTTACCTTTTCTTTTAACTGTTTTCCCCAGCTTTTATATTCATTCTATGCTTGACTTGTATATGTTTTTATATATGTTTTTATATTCACCTCGAGTGTGATATTGCTTTTATACAACAGTTCTACAGCGCCATTTATTAGTTAACAGTAATAAGCAACAACATATTATGATTTGTTTGTTTATTTAATCATTTATTTTGGCTCCACAAACAAAAAGTTCCTAGTAACCTGAACACAAACATCCGCAGGCTAGCTACTTTGTATCGTCTACATTTATCTGTACGTTTTCATTTATTGTGCAACCAGTGAATATTATGACTCGGTTGAGAGTCGCTTTGGTGGTGAATGTGTGAATGCGATTCAGACGAGTTGACATCAGATAATAGGCTACATTGCTCCATTGTTTCCTGTTCTCGGTGGATGGTCTCCAGTAACCTTTTAGCAAGCTTACAGATATGAATAAACATTGGAGAAAGCACATTTGATGCATTTGATTTGAGTATTTTGCATGAAATCTCATAAATACATTTTTTTCTGGGATTTTGGCATTTCAGGCACGAAGGAGTTAATATCTGAAAATGCTCAAGGGATATCACTGGGCACCCTCCTGTATTTTGAAGAGGTACCCCCAAGCAACAAGAAACAGCAGAGAAACAACTCTTACCAGTTGAACAAGGTTCAACCCCATGGCTCTGACTATGTCTCTGTGTCCCTTATTGTGGTACTTACTAATGTTGTATGTATTAGCTGGTGTAAATAGGTTAGAAAATAAAGAACATTTAAAAGTAAATTACTTCGTAATTACATACATACATAATCAAATAAGGCATTACTGTCTAACAAAGACAAGCCGACCACACAGCATGGTGTCTCAGAGAGAGAGGGTTTCCATGGGCTTCAGGCAGGGCATGGTGGTTCTCTATGGGTTAATCTGAACTCCTGGCTGTGCTTTAGCGAAGGGACTTCAGAACAGATGGTGACAGTGTTGACAGAGCCTGAAAGGGCTTCAGCTGTACATGGTCTATCACCTATCCAGACGGATTAGCCCTGTTTAGCATACAATGGTTGCATGGTTGTGTCACAAGGGTAGGAGGTTGAGCGTGCCTTGGCATAGACCTTGAAGGGGTAGGGTGTGCGTGTGGTTCCCACGATTCCCTCCAGACTCAGCTCCACCCCGCCCAGCGTGGAGAAACTGAACTTCTGGAACAGGCTGACGAAGAAGAGGAACAACTCCATCCTGGCCAGGCCTTCCCCCAGACACACACGCTTACCTGGAGGAGGGACGCATGGGCACGCACACACACACACACACACACACACACACACACACACACACACACACCTTTACCTGGCGTAGAGCCTGAGAGGGAATTCAGGTATGTCCCGACTTCTCACAATGCCCACAACTTAAGCCTGGTACACACATAACGATCTAAATCTTAACAGATTTTTTATCTGAGAGAGACCCCACACATGAAGATAAAAAATCATGGATTGAACAGTTTTGATCGTATTGTGTGTGGTGTAATCTGATAGTCCCAATAGAGCACACCACATACATAAAGATCTGATCTACGACAGTCTAGAATCACGTCCCCCCAAGCCAGAAATCTCACGTGATCAGGGTAGTAGTACCCTGACTGACCTGTACAAGGCAGCCATGTGCGACAGGGCAAATAAAGTGCCGAAGAACGAAAAGAAGAAGATGCGTCGCTTCTTGATTGGCTACATTCCATGCCACGTCACAATCGGACACGCGAGCAGTGTTGCCAGATGGGGCAGGTTTTTATTTTATTTTACAAACATCATTGGCAACAGACATACAGTTTAGGGGGCAGGAGATGGGCACCTGCCCAATAGTAATTAGCGTTTTTCTGACAATATAGATTTCGGGCTGGCTTTTGGTGCATTTAGCGGTTTTAAACTGTGGTTAGGCTGGAAATTGTCAATCTGGCAACCCTGATCGCAAGTTGTCCGTTTCGCCCACACACAAGAGGACTTTTGATCTGCTCGGAGAATGGTCGGGGCCGACAATCGTAAATATTGAACACATTTAATATTTACGATCGTCGGCCCCGACCATTTTCCGAGCAGATTGTCGGGAGAAATTGACTCTTAACACACCTCACACCACAGGATAATCTTTAGACCAATCCGATAATCGGGCGTTTGCTGTCCTTAGTCGGAAGGGGGGAAATCGGGCCAAAATCAGCCAGATTATCTTTATGTGTGTACCAGGCTTTAGCTGAGGGTCAGGTTTCAGGTCAAGGGTGTGATAGGGTTACCTGCAGAGAAGGGCAGGAACGCATCTCTCCTCACAAACTTGCCATCCGAATCCAGGAAGTGCTGTGGGTTGAAGTCATCTGGGGTCTCCCACTCTGTCTTATCAAACAGCACAGAGGTCAGGATGGGCATCAGGGATGTTCCCTAAATACAACATAGAAAGGAAACAACTCACAGCCCAAACACTGGATTACATTTACACTAGATCATCTCAGAAAGATCAACCTCCCAGATGATCTAAGAGGGTAGGGTTAGGGTTAGTGCATGGTGGCGTAGCTGGTTTAGATCAGTAGTTTAATTTAGTGCAAGCGCTTAGTGCCAATGCAGGTGGGGGAGGTGGTGGTGTGTCTGAAATATTATTCAGTACAACTGATGACAACGATGCATGGCACTTGACCTACTCATCATCACCTATTAGCATTGCACAATATCTAACCTGCTATTACACAATATCTAACCTGCTATTACACAATATCTATCACACATGTACGTTTGGTTGGATTATTCAGCCCACCTACATTCCATCCTGTGACTGATATTATTTAGCAATGTTGTGTTGTCTATTGCTTGTAACATTATGTAATCAGATACAAACATGAGTATATTTCTTTTAGTTTTAACCCCAAAAGATACTTCACCATGTTTAACCTCACATTAAAATATAACAACAAAAAACACCCAAAACAAAATCTTAATTGTTAGAAGAAAAAGCGACACATGCATTCTAATCTGAATTGAACAGGAAACCGCACAGGGCAGTTTCAAAAAGGTTCAAAAACTGGTTTAAAACATAAAAAATAAACCACGGTCCGTAGATGCCACTGACTAGTCTGAGTACTAACTGACCTTGGCTCCAGTTTAAATGGAGCAGAGATATTGCATTGCACAATATGTAACCTGCTATTACACAATATATATCACATGGTTACTGCAAACAGGGAAACTCCAGGAGGAACACAGACAGCACTGTCTGGCACATTGCATGGATGTTGTGTGTTTCTGCATAACCAGACAACACGCACACACTCGCATGCACACACACACACACCTTTGGTATGAAGTATCCCCCCAGCGTGGTATCTTTTTGGGCCATCCTGAGTCCGTTGAGGGGTACAATGTTGCCCATCCTCTGGGTCTCGTGGATGACAGCGTCAGTGTAGGGCATGTTGAGTCTGTCGGCCATATTGGGCTGGCGGGACTGTCCAATCACACTGTCTATCTCAGCCTGGACCTTCTCTGTGTGGTACAACAAAGGGCTTGTACAAAGAAAGAAAACTATAATGGTCGCGAGAGAAACCGACTTGGCAGATGGCATTGTGGTCAGGATTGGGTCAGGGTTCAGGTGGTGTGGAGGTCAGACTCACCCTGGATGTGAGGGTACTTGATGAGGAAGATGAGGGCCCAGAGTAGGGTGGTAGAGGTGGTCTCAGTACCGGCCAGGAACATGTCCAGAGAACACAGCACAAGGTTGGCTTCGTCAAAACCCATCTCAGGGTGACCTTTATGCTGCCAGGAGACATAGAAGAATGTCATGTATTTGATAGTAGATAGATAGATGGATAGATGGATAGATAGATAGATAGATAGATAGATAGATAGATAGATAGATAGATAGATAGATAGATAGATAGATAGATAGATAGATAGATAGATAGATAGAGGGTCAGTCGGATGGATAGATAGATTACCTTCTCCATCTCTATGAGGAAAGCGTCGATGTAGTCCCGTGGGGAGCTGGAGTCCAGGTCCTTCCTGTGCTTCTCCACATACTCTCCTATGAAGGCCTCCAGGGACTTATAGTAGTGGAACATGTCATTATGAGGTCCTGGGAGGTGCTTCATCAGAGCAGGGAATGTTTCATACAGCTACAGGGGGGGAAATGTGTTTATGTCAAATGAAGAACTGTATTCTGTCCTACTGATTCTAGCTTAAAGAACCCTTTGCAATCCCAATTCCTACCTGACCCCACATGGATCCTTCCAGGCGGATACCCTCAGACAGGTATTTCAGCATGGTCTGGAATTCATGGTCGCTGTAGTCAAACCGCCTCCCTAACACCATCTGGCAGATGATATTGGACACAGCATTGTTGAAAAGAGATGCCGGGTTGAAGGGTTCACCTGTGAAAACATGTCATTTATTTTCTTAATTTTCTTTTAGATTCTCCTCTACCCCCTCCCGTTCTCCTCATCTTCCATACCTCTCTCCTTCTCTCTACCCCCTCCTTGTCTTCCTCCACCACCTACCTCTCTCCTTCTCTATCTCCTCCTGGAGGCAGCGGGTCTCCTCACAGATGTTCTGCTCCAGAGAGCTCTTTCCCATGCCGAAGCTGCGAAGGGTGGACATTGCGAAGCGCCGCTGGTTCTTCCACACCTGACCATTACTCATAAAGAGGCCCGCTGTGGGGAGAGAGAGAGCACAGTAGAGAGAGTATGAACAGGAGCTGGAATAGAATGAAATCTATTGATTATCACTGGCAATTTAATTCTGACCATCTTTATTTGAGAAAAAGATATTGGTGTCATCAGAAAATAGGACAAAAAAAACAACTAAAGCTTCAAGAGATTCATGAGATTCAAGAGATTCATGTTAGAAAAATGAATGGGCCAAGGATAGATCCTTGCAGTACCCCAGGTGTTACAAACCAATATTTGGATACTGTCCCATTCCAGGAGATAATCTGTTTATCATTGAGTGTGTGATATGATCATTATGACACCGGGTGAGTCAGTGAGTGAGAGAGTGATTCACCTGAATGCCCTGGGGGGGCGAACCTCGCAGCTATGTGGCTGAAGGGGCGGTCCACAAAGTTCTCGGCCTGTGTCACCAGGGCTTCCTTCACCATCTTATACCCCGACACAAACACCATCTTGTTTCGGCCCAGAGTCACATTGAAGACGTTTCCATAGACTTGGGTTAGCTGTGGAGACCAGGATCATGAATAAGCCCCCTTTTGTCTAGCTTGTGACTCAGTTGGCATACAGTACTGTCTCAGGACATTGTTTACCAAAAGAATACTAATCAATATAGTCTAGTGCGCACTATGGTAGTGAGAGTGTAAACCGACACAGTATCAGTGATGCCTATCTTGCAGGGTTTTTCCCGGCTCAAAATAAGGCATAGGTGGTAAAAGTGTAGCTGAAGCACACGCGTGTGATTTTTGTGTAGTTTTTTAGAAATGTTAACTTAAGCGGGCCTAAGCCTTTTCAATGGTGGTTATGTAATGCCTAGGGCCCAGTAGTTCAAAACGTTTAATCCCTATCTGATCGGGGATTAGGATTAGGGATGCTCCGATCTGGATTTTTGGGGCCGATACCGATCACCGATTTTTTTCCTCAAGATCAACCGATACCGATACCGATACCGATTTTTTTTTAAATACATAACTGTAGGCCTACTGACTGGATAGCCTACATATTTTTTGCTTTTTAGACAAAAGTTTTGATCCATTAGGCACCAAGCAAACGCAGACCCATTTTTATGGCATAGTAAAGGTCTGGCCTATCACCCAGTTAGGGCCTGAAGCCCAAGTCAGTTGATATGGCTGTATAAAAGACATCATAAACGTGGCCTTCATGGTTTACATACTGTTACGTCCTCCTATGTTTTCTGTTCAGTTATCTGTCTTCCCCAGGAAAAAAAAAGCAAAAAAAAAGAGTCATTTGGAGTGAAATCGGCCGATTTAAATCGGTGGCCGATAAATCGGAGCATCCCTAATTAGGATCACTTTGATATCCGATCAGATCAGGAAATCAAATCCAAGCCTTAATCTGGATCAAATCTTCAAAAAGGGTCCAAAAACACAGGATTGGGATCAGTTTGATGCCAAAAAAATGTATTATCTTGATCCCACCAGAGGGGTGGATTTCCAGGTGATTACCAGAGCAAAATGTACTATACAATTTATTTAAAAATATGTTTCAATATAAATAAGATGGCAGTTTGTTAACTGAAGTAATACACAATTTTTAGCAAATACATTTTATTTTTCATTTTTTGGTCACGTTTGTGGTGGCCTATTTTGTTTTCAACCAAATGTTGATGACATGAATGTTCATGCTCATAAAAGTATCAACAAAGATTGTCAATCACAAATGTAATTTAGATTAAAGAAAAAAGGTCTTCAAAAAAAAAAAGTCCATCATCTGTCATCACCTTTCAAAAGTAATTGCGGACAATAGCATCTTGCATTGCAATACCACTCAGTCTCTCATTTAGAGGGAAATCCATAGGTGGGCCTAGATCATCAGCAGGTGCAAGGGGCTCTGGGGGATCATGGATGTCAGAGAGGGGGACTCTGCGATGGACAGGATATTGTGTAGCACAATACAAGCCAGTGTTATGCGGCATGGTCGTTGGGGTTCCACTCTCAGATAGTTGAGGCATGCAAAACACCTCTTCAGTACTCCATTATGATTTTATGTCCTTTATGTATTTTTATATTATGTATATAAAAATATAATTAGACATTATAGATGTCTCTGCAATGTGGTCTCTTGTCTTCCTTGTATTCTTTTTCATATCCACTAGATCGGTAGGATTAAAGCACTGATATTCAGGATCTAGTAATCTTGAAAAGTCTGAATCTGGATCTGGATCCTGTCCTGAATTGCTTTGAAATACTGGGACAAAATCTGGCCAAGTTGTCTGATCCTGGATCACAAAAAACAGGATTTCAATATCTGATCGGATCTGATTGAGATTAAAAGTGTTGAACTACTGGACCCAGATGATTACTATAGTTTAATCCCGCCCAGTATATGTGTAGCTGCTTACCTTGGATAGTTCAATTTGAGGCTGTTTGCTGTCGATGAACACATTTCCCACAAAGGGAAGAGCCAGTGGTCCGGGAGGGTAGTTGGGTGGATTCCTGTTTTTGAGGAAATCAGCAATGAGGAGGAAGACAAAACTGAACAGGAGAATTCCCTTGAGGTCGAGCCACAGCCAGAGAGCATAGAGCCACATGCTGAAGAGAGAACGGGAGACTGACCGGTGATGTTTTGTGTACTTTCACCCTGCCTTCAGTAGAGATAGGGATGATATCATGCTTGCTCACACATTATGGACTTTGTTATATAACTACCCTCTAGGTAACCGGCAGTCCCGCCGGGACTAATTACTGGAGTACGGGAGTCAGGTGACCGGCTGTTCCTCATTACCACATCGTCAGCCTTCCACAAATACCTGGTCCGGCCTTCACCACTCTTACATTATCGTAACTTCAGTCTACCTGTTAAATCGCGCTTCCAGCTATTGACATTATTCTGCTCCATCTGTTAGCCTGCATTCTTCCCCTGTTTTCCCTTTGACCACAGTATTCCTGCCTGACTCCTGCCACCTCCTCCAGCCTACCTGTCTAACCCTCAGGCCTGCCTAGATTAGATTAGACTAGATACAACTTTATTGTCATCGCAAAGTACAAGTACTATACAACAAAATGCAGTTTAGCATCTAACCAAAAGTGCAAATAGTGATATACTGTAGACCAGTGGCGGGCGGTGCATTTCACACCTAGGCCTTCAGTGATGTCCGACACATTCCTACCTGAATTATTCTACCTCTTAATACCATCGTTATGACGCCATGGCTCTAGAAACTAGACAGAAACACAGTATAACCGGGCGTTGCATCACCTTAACATAGTCAGACAAGTACAACAGAGTTATATTAAAATTTCCGAAGCATTTTTAATCAATAAATCCGCATTTACAATGAAGAGTGTTAAACTAACATCTTTAAGATCGCTACATTACCCACGTCTGTCGTCTCGGCCACCATAATAGCGACAAAGGGTGTCTTTTTAATCTCCATTTTGATCTCTTCTCCCATCACTTCAGCAATAGCAAAAATCAGGTCGTTTTGTATTTTGCCTGACGTCCCAGTAAACACTTTGTTTGTGGACAGGTGGTAATGTACATCTGGGTTGTTTTCAGCAAGAAAAGAAAGCGCACTTGTTCGTTGAGCTGTAAATCCACTCGGGTGTCCCCAATAAAGTCCATTCATTCAAAGGTGTTCAAAAGTCCCACATCTACCGGCATAGTTACGCATCTCAATAGTGAATATCAATAGTGCGTATCCAATCAAAAGACGTGCTGGGTGCTGACATCATTGAGCCTTACAGCAGGCGCCGTTGTTGCTATTGCTCGCCGACTCAAAATCTACGTAGGTTTCCACTAGGAACGCCAGAGGTTTACTCGTTCAACGTTAAGTTACAGGTCGTATCCACGGCACGGTTTTTTGTGCAGGCGGGCAGATTTCGGAGCCCCCTGGCAACACATTTTGATTGGATAAAAGCTCTAACATAAAGGCCAGCCCTCCAAATCTCAATCGGAGACTGGAAGCAGCGCAACCAAGAGGAAAGCTATGAAATGAAGAGAATAGACTATGGGGAATCATTAATACATATTTGTGGAAAAAATATATTAAAATAAAATGTATATTCTGATGATGTTTAGGCCAGCAGAGAAGGCCTTGCTGGCCCTGACGGCACACCACTGCTGTAGACTCCAATCACCACACACTCAGATACTCACATACCCCAATCACCACACACTCAGATACTCACATACCCCAATCGCCACACAGCTCAGATAGTAGATACTGTGTATTTTATGCCGTACCGGCTGTCATCTACTGCTACCTCAGGGCCATATTCATGCTATTTCTATTATTTGTATTATGCTACACCATTGTCTCTTATCTTATTATTAATATTTTTTTAAACTATTGCCATTTTCTTTTGTCGAGGAACTGAACCGAATGTGGAGAAACCGAAGCCTACGCATTTGACTCTGTTATACTTGTATAATGGGATGTAACAATAATTATAATAATAATAATAATAATAATAATAATAATACGGTAATAACCTTTATTTGTCTAGCACTTTTCCTGCAAACGTTGCAGCTATGCAACGTATACAGTTATTCAGTTATGAATAATGACCAACAATCAATCAATAAATATATATTTACACACAGAAAACCTTGACAAATGTTTTCTTTTATTCACAAAAATCCATAATTTCATGCCAACATTATACATCTTAAACAGTACGTGGTAATTCATATGCCTATAATGTAGGCTTACACATTGCGTAGTAGCTTAGTTAAGTGAAATACATTGAAGACATTACATTCTACTATTAGTGCTAGCCAATTATTGTTAACAGTAAACTGAATGGCAGTTTCTTTAAGCACATTCATAATCCCCAAAAGTCCCCAGGTGTGGATAGCCTTGACATTTTTCATCCCCACATTTCTCTTGGCTGGGCTGTACTGAGATGTACTGGGCTGGGCTGGGCTGGGCTGTACTGAGCTGGGCTGTACTGGGCTGTACTGAGCTGTACTGGGCTGGGCTGTACTGGGCTGGGCTGTACTGAGCTGTACTGGGCTGGGCTGTACTGAGCTGTACTGGGCTGTACTGAGCTGTACTGGGCTGTACTGAGCTGTACTGGGCTGGGCTGTACTGGGCTGTACTGAGCTGTACTGAGCTGTACTGGGCTGGGCTGTACTGGGCTGGGCTGTACTGGGCTGGGCTGTACTGGGCTGGGCTGGGCTGGACTGGGCTGGGCTGTACTGGGCTGAGCTGCACTGAGCGGTACTGGGCTGGGCTGTACTGAGCTGTACTGGGCTGGGCAGTACTGGGATGGGCTGTACCGGGCTGGGCTGTATTGGGCTGTACCTGTACCTGGCTGGGCTGGGCTGTACTGGGATGATGATGAGGACGGCTATGAGGGAGGGGATGAGGACAGCTGTCAGGCTTCACAGTAAAGCATGTCAGGTGTTTCCCACAGAGACAAGCTCAACAACAACCCTTTAGTCTCCGAAGTACTAATGACAAAATAAATGCTATGATGACACGGGGCGCCTGGGTGGCGTAGCTCACGTAATCGCAGGGTCCCTGGTTTGTTTCCGGCCATCGACCTATCCTGCATGTCATCCCTCCTCTCTCATCCATCCTTCCTGTCAAATCTCTACTGTCTCTATCCCAATAAAGCAGAAATGCCCTAAAAACCCAAAATAAATATCAAAAACTTTTTTAACCCATTAATATTTCAATATTTTATTCAATCATCTTATCTTAAAAAACAAACAAATGTAACAAGAAACAAAGTATGCACTGCAGGGCATTATTCCATAACAAAAGGTATCCCAGGTGTCTTAACTGTCTTAACTATCAAAAGTTTTAAGCAAGAGCTTGTTCAATTAAAGTAAAAGGAATAGTGCAGCCATCTGGGGTGTGCATGGATCTGGGTTCCTTTTGTGGAAAAGTTCCTCACTGCTTTGCCTCATCCTGAAAAAGAGACACATAAAGCACATTAGAATAATGATAATCCATGCTTTGACCGGGCACACTTAGCTGATACAGTATGATGATGTAGTCTAGTCACCTTTATAGATGATACAGTATGATAATGTAGTCTAGTCACACACACACACACAGCGTGAAACTCTCTCCTTGAGGTCTGACAACAGTTGAAATGATACAGCCTTGGCTTACTATACTTTACACACACACACACACACACACACACACACACACACACACACACAGCGTGAAACTCTCTCCTTGAGGTCTGACAACAGTTGAAATGATACAGCCTTGGCTTTCTATACTTTACACACACACACACACACACACACACACACACACACACACACACACACACACAGACACACACACTGCTCACCAGCCAGGAGTATCCACTCTTCACAGCCAGCTCCGGGTCAGTCAGCTCTCCTTCATAAGGGCCATAGTGTGTTCCTACAGCCAGGCTGGGTCCAGAGCTGAACACCCCCAGGCCGGCTCCAGGGATGCCTGAGGTCCTCACCTCCAGGCCAGGGGGCAGGGTGAAGAAACTGTTCAAGTGGCGTGATGTTTTTGACCTGGTGGCCCTGTACCGCTGTCCAGAAGGGAGTAGTTCAAACAAGCTGTAAGCTGGATGTGAGGGGTCAGCCACAATCTTGCGTCCTCTCTTCAGTGATCTGGAGCTATGGAGGTCTGTGATGGGAGGCAGGGGGCAGCCGATGATCCGCTCAGCTGTCCGTACGACTCTTTGTAGCTTGGCCTTGGATCGGGCAGACGCAGAGTCGTGCCAGACAGTGATGGAAGATGTTAGGATGTTCTCTATGACGGCCCTGTAGAACTGGACCAGGATGTGACGACTGATGTGGAGTCTCTTCAGCCGACGGAGGAAGAACAAGCGCTGCTGGCCTTTTTTAACTAGATGGGTGATGTTGTTATCCCATTTTAGTTTGTTGGAGATGGTAGTGCCCAGAAACTTGCAATTCATCCATTATTGTGACAGGGGAGTTATTGATGACCAGTGGAGAGTGAGTTTGGGCCTTTTTCCGGAAGTCCATAATCACCTCCACTGTCTTGGTGTTGTTGAGTTCCAGGTTATTGGCTGCAGACTAGGACACCAGACGGCCGACCTCCCTCCGGTAGGCGGTCTCGTCATTATCAGTGATGAGGCCAACCATGGTGGTGTCATCTGCGTATTTGATGGTCTTGACAGGTGTGTCACCAGAGGTACAGTCGTTGGTGTACAGGGAGTAGAGCAGGGGGGAGAGCACACAGCCCTGAGGAGCACCGGTGTTAACTGTGCGGGGCTGAGACAGGTGAGGGCCCATCCTGACATCCTGCCTTCTGTTGGTGAGGAAGTCAGTGATCCACTGACAGATGAAGGGGTGGATATTCAGCTGTATTATGTACACTATTTAATTTTTCTAACAAACATATTCATTAAATATCATCTGTTCTATAAATTAACAGAATTAATGACCAATATTTTAAAAAACGTACATGTTCTAATCATATCACTATATTATGTACAAAAAGGTAGAAAGTATAAATACAACTTTAACATCTTAAACTTTAACAACTTTAACAACTTTAACATCTTTAACAACTTTAACATCTTTAACTTTAACAACTTTAACAACTTTACCATCTTAAACAACTTTAACATCTTTAAGTCAAATCTAAAGTTCCGGTCCTTCCCTCTTTTTAGAACACTTGTGTTGCTTCAGAGTTTTTGACTGGCTGAAGCTCCTCCCACACTGGGAGCAGTGATAAGGCTTCTCTCCAGTGTGAGTGCGCTGGTGTTGAGACAGAGTTTGTGACAGAGTGAAGCTCCTCCCACACTGGGAGCAGAGAAAAGGCTTCTCTCCAGTGTGAGTGCGCTGGTGTTTCTTTAGATTACCTGGGTCACTGAAGCTCCTCCCACACTGGGAGCAGAGAAAAGGCTTCTCTCCAGTGTGAGTATGCTGGTGTCTCTTGAGACTACCTGAGTCACTGAAGCTCCTCCCACACTGGGAGCAGAGAAAAGGCTTCTCTCCAGTGTGAGTGCGCTGGTGTTGAGACAGATGTTGTGACTGAGTGAAGCTCCTCCCACACTGGGAGCAGAGAAAAGGCTTCTCTCCAGTGTGAGTGCGCTGGTGTTTCTTTAGATTACCTGGGTCACTGAAGCTCCTCCCACACTGGGAGCAGAGAAAAGGCTTCTCTCCAGTGTGAGTATGCTGGTGTCTCTTGAGACTACCTGAGTCACTGAAGCTCCTCCCACACTGGGAGCAGAGAAAAGGCTTCTCTCCAGTGTGAGTGTGCTGGTGTTGAGACAGATGTTGTGACTGAGTGAAGCTCCTCCCACACTGGGAGCAGAGAAAAGGCTTCTCTCCAGTGTGAGTGCGCTGGTGTTTCTTTAGATTACCTGGGACACTGAAGCTCCTCCCACACTGGGAGCAGAGAAAAGGCTTCTCTCCAGTGTGAGTGCGCTGGTGTCTGATGAGTTCATATTTTGAAGGGAAGCCCCTCCCACACAGATCACAGTGGTGAGGTCCAGGTTTGTCTGTGTGTCTCTGTTTGCGGTTGGGGGGCAGGGGGGTGTCTGAGGTGGTGGGGGGCGGTTGTGGGCCTCTGGAAGGAGGGAGGGGGGTGTTTGAGGTGGAGGGGGGCAGTGTTGGGCCTCTGGAAGGAGCGAGGGAGGTGTCTGTGGTGGTGGGGGGCGGTTGTGGGCCTCTGGAAGACGTCTCTGGTCTGATCTCTCCTACCCTCAGCAGTCTGACGGACTCCTCATGGTGGCATCTCTTTACGTGCTTGTGGAGGAACGTCTGGGAGGTGTAGGAGAACGGACACAGAGAGCAGGAGAACACCTGGGACGATGACTCCCCGTTCACCTCTGAGAGAGAGAGAGAGAGAGAGAGAGAGAGAGAGAGAGAGAGAGAGAGAGAGAGAGAGAGAGAGAGGGAGAGGGAGACGGACAGAGAAGAGAGAGGGAGAGAGAGAGAGGGAGGGACAGAGAGAGAGAGAGAGACAGAGAGAGAGACGGGGAGAGAGAGAGACAGAGGAGAGACAGAGGGAGAGAGGGACAGAGAGAGAGAGGGACAGAGGAGAGAGAGAGAGGGACAGAGAGAGAGAGGGACAGAGGAGAGGGAGAGAGGGACAGAGAGAGAGAGAGAGAGAGATAACATGCAGATCAAATCACATGTCGTCTATGAGAGACTCAGAGAAACATCCGTTTATCATCTCAAAGTAAAAACAGTCATCAACCATGTTGAAACCAGAGACATTATATAGCATAATAGTGATACAGAAGTTGACATTAGCCAACAGGTGTCAGAGTGACAGATAGAGGGAGGGAGAGAGGTATGTTTGGAGGAGCACAGCATCACAAGCTGACAGTATCTGTTACCCGAGGTTGATGGTTGAGGGTCTTCCTGCTGGGAGCCCCCTGCCCCCCCTCCATTGGTGCTGGGGGTCTCTCCAGACTGCTTGGCCCTCCCTGCCCCTCCTCCGTTGCTGGGGGTCTCTCCAGCCTGCCTCTGAGCAGACAGGCCGTCCCAGAGGAAGGCCAGCTCCTCTGCAGTCGCTTCCTCCTCTAGGCATGGCTGGGGGTGTTCCCTCGCCTCTCCAGTCTGCTGGGACCCCCCTGTCTCCCCCCCACTGGTGCTGGGGGTCTCTCCATTCTGCCTCTGAGCAGGGATGCCGTCCCAGAGGAAGGCCAGCTCCTCTGCAGTCGCTTCCTCCTCTAGGCATGGCTGGGGGTGTTCCCTCGCCTCTCCAGTCTGCTGGGACCCCCCTGTCTCCCCCCCACTGGTGCTGGGGGTCTCTCCATTCTGCCTCTGAGCAGGGATGCCGTCCCAGAGGAAGGCCAGCTCCTCTGCAGTCGCTTCCTCCTCCAGGCATGGCTGCGGGGGTTCCCTCACCACACTAGACCCCACCTCCTCCACGCTGGGGGGGGCCTGAGGACCAGAGGGAGGTGGCTGTGGGGGCAGAAGACATTATGAGCCAGATCTCACAGTCACCTGTATCTCACCCCCCCCCCCCCACCATGATGAGGTGTATGAATCACTCTAATCACCTGTATCTCACCCCCCCCCCCACCATGAGGTGTATGAATCACTCTGCTCACCTGTACTGTCGGTGCAGCAGGTGAGTCTGGCTGAGGGGCTCCTTGAGACGCAGCTGGTCTCCCTGCTGGTCTCCCTGCTGGTCTCCCGGCTGGAGGGGGGAAGCTCCGGGGTGCTGGGGGAACCAATCACAGAGACGTTATAAATGTTACACATCCCTACAATCAATCAATCAATCAATCAATCAGCACATGTTATACACAAATGCAACACAATGTGCTTCATTGGAACACCACCTCTCTCCTCCTCTCCTCCTGTCCTCCTCCCACCAGCAGGATGACCAGTGTGGGAGTTGTACAGGCTGCTTCTGACACCCTCCTCTCCTCCTCCTCCTCCAGCTCTACCTGGGGGGCGTCTCTCCAGGGCCGGCGTCCACTCCTCCTCCTCCTCAGAGTCTCTGGGTGCAGGAGGGGGGGGCATATGGCCCCTGCGCCGCTGCATAAATGCAGGTAGGGTGCAGGGCACCCCTGCGACACACACACACAAAATATTATATGACAGAGTGCACCAGTTTTGCTTGCACTGTGGCTATGAGGAGACTGAGTACCAGATTACACTATTAATGTACTTGATAATAAAAACATTTGTATAAAATAAATAATTATAAATAAATGAATGATATATATATCTCCATGCCATCCACACAGCCCTGTCTACCCAGCAGCAGTCACCTAGAGCCCGCAGGGCCAGGTGGTTCCGCTTCATGCTCTTGTAGCGGATCTTCTCCCCTTCTGCCAGGCGGGCCCACTCCACCACGGAGAAATGTCTCCGCACGTCCTCAAACTTGTCCTCCTAGCGGGGAGAAGGCGTGTCAGCCTCCAGCATAGGTGTGTGTCCTCAACACTTCTCATGCATAACTACTACTAGTGCAGCATAAACTAACATTCTACCTGACATAACCTGGCTGGCTGGCCTGCCTACCTGTAGCTCTCTAACCCTGTAGCTGCCCTGTAGCCCTCTAACCCTGTAGCTGGCTGACCTGCCTTGTAGCTAGCGACCACTCACCTCTGAACTCATGTTCACTTTCGGCTCCGTCGCTCTGTTGCTCTTCCACTGTTCTGTGTTAGAAAAGTACATGATATCACATTTTAGACATGTAGCAGACGCCTTTATCCACAACTTACAACGAGTAGCCTACATTTGTCTAAGTAAGTGAATCATCTATACATCAGTCGTCATGAGAAAAAATAATTCATGCTAGGACCAGGGGCCATTGGCAGTCACAATGCTAGAATAATTAATTAAAATATCACGGGTTTCCTTTACCATAGCATTGTGCAGGCTGATATTTAGTCTCCACCGTTCATTAAAAGTCAGATCTACCCTTGAAGTTCCATAAGTTTTTAAAGCAATTTGGCTGTGAATGTGAGTTGTCGATTGTTCATGTTTGTTGAGGCTACGTGGCTCCATACAGAGTATTGAATACGTGCCCTCAGTGAAGCAGACGACTATAGCTGCCGCTCCTCTGGTGCCTTTACATTGCGGTTGTAACAGGCACGCGCTTATTGCCCGCGCTCCATTCAGTTTCTAAGGAGGGGGTGATGCGTTGCCGCACTTCTCCTCTCCCTGTATTTGGTGATTTTTACTATTAAAAAAAATATTGGAATCATACAGCAATTTAATTGATCAAAAGATAACGTCAATCTCTTTCGTATAAATGAAAATGAGCGTCGATACAACATAATGTATGTGAACAAGTTTAATTCCTATCAAGCATTAAATAATTGATTGAGTCCATTGATCAAAAACGGACTATAATGTCCATTTACATTGTAATTTAATTGATCAAAAGATAACATCTCTATATTTGAAGATAAGTGAATATATTTTTGTATCTCTTTCTTATAAATGAAAATGAGCGTCGATACAACATCATGTATCAAGTTTCGGCTCAATAAAAAACATTTGAAATAAAAGATAACTTCTCACTATTACTGCTAATAGTAGACTGGCTTAACTACTAGTTGTCATTTATATTAGGCATTATTTGTGTTTTTACCAGCAGTTTACCGTTGGTAGCTATGTAGTAGATAGATTAGCTAGCTAGTAGTTAGCTGTGCTGTCAACCGTCGACAAGCATATTACCCTGTTTAATACATAATAATGTATAATAACTATAGCATATTACCCTGTTTAATACATAATAATGTATAATAACTATAGCATATTAGCCGTTTTAATCAACAATAATGTATATTAACCTTTTCTCCTTCGAAGCTGCTCCTTTCTCTGCTGTGCTGCTCTCAAATGAGTCTCCGTTGGTCTCCGCTGTCGCGAGGCTTTCTGAGGTAAACTTCTCAGACCACTTCTCTTTGGCGCCGAAAGCAGAACGAGAGTCAATGGCTGCGTTCGTCAAATCTTTTAGTTTTTGGTTTTAAGATGAACACATCGCAATGCGAACTTCAGAATGGCACTAGTGATTGATAGGCGACCCACATTGTAGGCTAGCCTACGCTAATACACTACGAGAGCACTTAGAAGACATAATAGTTTACAAGTAATACGTTCATGTATTATATTATTTATCCCCCCTCACATGTATTGTGTTAGCCTACCTACATGGTTTGCTCACTGCACTTCTTATCCACCACTGATGTAAAAACCGAACAATTTCAGAATGTTTGCTTTTATTGATTGATTGATTGATTGATTGAAAACTTTATTAGAAGATTTGCAGAAGTAGGTACATGAAAGTACATATTACATACAAGGTCAACTAACAGGATAAAAACCCAAGAAAGCCACTGGCTTATTTCAATTGGGGTCCTTGATTCTCAATTCATCATTACATGTAAGACAGACAAAACAAACTAGTACTATCTACAAGATAATACAGACAAAAAACTATTACTATCTACAAGATAAAAATACATCCATCATGGGAAGAACAATACAACAAAACATAAGGTATGTACAGCGGGTAGGACAGGTGGGGACATACACCACAGGTGGGGGCGGGGGACAAAACACAAAGTATGTACAGTGGGTAGTTCGGGTCTTTTAATCTGATTTTTGATTTAGAGGGTCCAGTTACGGATTGCAGCCTCCTGTAAATGTTTTTTGAGAGTGGTTTTGAAGGTGGGCAGTGTTTTGCACTCCTTTAAGATTATAGGAAGGGCGTTCCACATTTTTACTGCATAGTTTGCAAACGAGTTTAACCCCTTGTTTGTGGTGCAACGCGGTTGAACGTGGTTCGTTTATTATTCTATATTCTATATTCTATATAGACACAGGCTTGTAAATACGGTATAAGGTCCCAGTGCAAAAAGTGATATTTACAGTCTATTATTTATAATAATAGACTACCCACTTCAGTCACCTACACCACAGATAGAAAGTATGGAGTTTATCTTGAGCCTAATTAAATCAAAAGCAAAGAAATATTTTGTGAAAAAAAAATCCACTTTGTAAGCAAAAACATAGATCCGTAAGCAAAAACATAGATACAATTGTATAAGCCGTCAGCCGGCTCAGCGTGAGAAAAAAAACATGTCTATTGCTTGCTGTGGTAAATCAGAAATCAGAAATCTGCCAACTCCCGCCATTGTAAGGCACTGAATGTCATTCAGTCACGGTCGGTCAGTCAATCACTGTCAGTGAAGCGTTGCTTGTTTGTCCGAGTTTTCAAAGGGGGCGTGGCTTAGCGATAGGTCCATTGTCAAGGCCACTGGATTTTCTGGAACTGCTTTTTTGTCATAACGTAGCCTGCCCAGTTATTGTACATACACACTTCTAAATGAATGCTGTATTTCCCCGCTACGTCAGATGAGGTGTTGTAGGCTACTTCAAAAAAAAGGACAAACTTCACTTGGTAGTGTGCAACAAGGATGGAGTTTGTGATGTACTGAAGGAGTGCCACGACAACCTTTCCACTGGGCGTCATCCAGGAAGACGCCGAACGATGAAGAAGCTATTGGAATCCTACCACTGGTTAACCATGTGGGAGGATGTCGACAAATGGGTGAGAGTTTTTGATGTAATTTATATACTGCCCATTAGCAATGATCTTTTACTGGAAGATCTCCCAACTCTTGTGTAATTCTCATATTGACCACAATTCGATTCTGCACTGGAACACCCAGACCATCATACAGGCTGTGGCCCCTCAACCACAGCGGCTCCTCATCTAAGGCACTAAGCCCAGCTGCTTACCACCACGACCACGGCCAGCGGCCCCTCAACCACATCGAGAATTCTCTGACTCTAGCTAGCTTTCCTCTGAAATGTCATTACACTGTTTTAAAGGTTAATGAGTGTCCCTGCTGCTCCCGTCAAAGAATCAAGACTGTTGCCCCTGTCCTTCGTCCCATCCGTGTCCATGGGGTAGATCCAACTGGTCCACTTCCCACCACTGAGACTCTAGTAAATATCACTTTTTGCACTGGGACCTTATACCGTATTTACAAGCCTGTGGTATGTCACAATACAAGTTACACTCGTAAAGTAAAATGTTCTGTGTGATGAGTTTGATTAGCACCCAGCAGCTAATATGCTCAGAAAATAATGCGGTGTTAGCTGGGCGGTGTGTGTAAAATTAAGCCCAGTCTAATATGACCATTCTAAACCACAAATAAACATAGTGTACACATTTGAGATGAAGTTGGTGTAACCTCTGACTGTTTCCTGCATACAGGCCAGCACATCACTACAGTCAGGGCCGGACTTATGCATGGGCTACCCTGGGCTTGAGCCCAGGGGCCCCGGGCTACAAGGGGCCCCAAAATAAATCCAAATGTATGAATAAATATTTGCTCTTTGATTTTGAATTCATAAATTACGTTCAAATTGGAAAAAATTGTTTTGTCGCAGCGCAGGGCACGGAAATACAGCCCCCCCCCCCCTCCCCCGCGGGCATGGAAATACAGCCCCTATCACTATTCCTACTGGACGCTCTGATGAATGACGTGTTTTAATTTGTTTAATTATACTGTATATTTAGGCCAATGGAGAGGTTTACATCAACGCGTCACGCGCAGGGCAGGGGCATCATCTTTGGTGGAGCGATTGTCAATGTCATGATCATGGCGGACAGGAGGAATTACGAGAGTGGAGCGCAAAAAAGAAAAAAGAAAAATGAAAAAGTGGAACGCGAAAGGGAGACACTGAGAAAAACTCCAAAACTTACTGGGTTTTTCAAACCAGTCGTAGATGCTTCATGAGTTCAGACACTCGCGCCCAGACACATACTGTAGCTGTCCAATACACACCTCACTTACATTTCGTCTCAGGCACCCACACACTCCCCCCACGTAGGCCCTGTTAGTGTAGGTTTGTTATTTTGTCTGTCTTTATTAAATAAACATGTTATTATTGTCACCCTTGTCTCTGTGTCCGTCTGTTCTGGGGTTCTGCCACATTTGACCTCTTGGTTCAGGCCTGAAAAAAAGTGAATCATCTATACATCAGTCGTCATGAGAAAAAATAATTCATGCTAGGACCAGGGGCCATTGGCAGTCACAATGCTAGAATAATTAATTAAAATATCACGGGTTTCCTTTACCATAGCATTGTGCAGGCTGATATTTAGTCTCCACCGTTCATTAAAAGTCAGATCTACCCTTGAAGTTCCATAAGTTTTTAAAGCAATTTGGCTGTGAATGTGAGTTGTCGATTGTTCATGTTTGTTGAGGCTACGTGGCTCCATACAGAGTATTGAATACGTGCCCTCAGTGAAGCAGACGACTAGCTGCCGCTCCTCTGGTGCCTTTACATTGCGGTTGTAACAGGCACGCGCTTATTGCCCGCGCTCCATTCAGTTTCTAAGGACGGGGTGATGCGTTGCCGCACTTCTCCTCTCCCTGTATTTGGCGATTTTTACTATTAAAAAAAATATTGGAATCATACAGCAATTTAATTGATCAAAAGATAACGTCAATCTCTTTCGTATAAATGAAAATGAGCGTCGATACAACATAATGTATGTGAACAAGTTTAATTCCTATCAAGCATTAAATAATTGATTGAGTCCATTGATCAAAAACGGACTATAATGTCCATTTACATTGTAATTTAATTGATCAAAAGATAACATCTCTATATTTGAAGATAAGTGAATATATTTTTGTATCTCTTTCTTATAAATGAAAATGAGCATCGATACAACATCATGTATGTGAACAAGTTTCGGCTCAATAAAAAACATTTGAAATAAAAGATAACTTCTCACTATTACTGCTAATAGTATACTGGCTTAACTACTAGTTGTAATTTATATTAGGCATTATTTGTGTTTTTACCAGCAGTTTACCGTTGGTAGCTATGTAGTAGATAGATTAGCTAGCTAGTAGTTAGCTGTGTGCTGTCAACCGTCGACAAGCATATTACCCTGTTTAATACATACTAATGTATAATAACTATAGCATATTACCCTGTTTAATACATACTAATGTATAATAACTATAGCATATTAGCCGTTTTAATAAACAATAATGTATATTAACCTTTTCTCCTTCGAAGCTGCTCCTTTCTCTGCTGTGCTGCTCTCAAATGAGTCTCTCCGTTGGTCTCCGCTGTCGCGAGGCTTTCTGAGGTAAACTTCTCAACGTTCTGAAGCGTCCTGGGTTACTGGGTCCTCACGAGCCCACTTCTCTTTGGCGCCGAAAGCAGAACGAGAGTCAATGGCTGCGTTCGTCAAATCTTTTAGTTTTTGTTTTTTTTGATTGATTGAAGACTTTATTAGAAGATTTGCAGAAGTAGGTACATGAAAGTACATATTACATACAAGGTCAACTAACAGGATAAAAACCCAAGAAAGCCACTGGCTTATTTCAATTGGGGTCCTTGATTCTCAATTCATCGTTACATGTAAGACAGACAAATTATTATTATTTTTTTTTTTAAGATGAACACATCGCAATGCGAACTTCAGAATGGCACTAGTGATAGGCGACCCACATTGTAGGCTAGCCTACGCTAATACACTACGAGAGCACTTAGAATACATAATAGTTTACAAGTAATACGTTCATGTATTATATTATTTATCCCCCCTCACATGTATTGTGTTAGCCTACATGGTTTGCTCACTGCAATTCTTATCCACCACTGATGTAAAAACCGAACAATTTCAGAATGTTTGCTTTTATAATAATAGACTACCCACTTCAGTCACCTACACACTACAGATAGAAAGTATGGAGTTTATCTTGAGCCTAATTAAATCAAAAGCAAAGAAATATTTTGTGAAAAAAAAATCCACTTTGTAAGCAAAAACATAGATCCGTAAGCAAAAACATAGATACAATTGTATAAGCCGTCAGCCGGCTCAGCGTGAGAGAAAAAAACATGTCTATTGCTTGCTGTGGTAAATCAGAAATCAGAAATCTGCCAACTCCCGCCATTGTAAGGCACTGAATGTCATTCAGTCACGGTTGGTCAGTCAATCACTGTCAGTGAATTCACGCAAGGAGGGGGGGGGCACGTCATTAGCGGGGGACAGAGATGGAAGTGATTAGCCGTTTGTCTCAATCGGCCACACAAAGAGGAATATTAGCAGGGGTGCACATAACTGGTGTGCCAGTGCGCATGCGTCGCCAAAATGCATGCTGCGCGGCAGATCAGCCGCATGAAGGCGCTTTTGCGCACCCAAAAAAAAAAAGTTGATCACAAAAAAAACATCATCTACCATGGTTGAAATTGAGGACAGTGATAATTTACAGCAGTCAAGAGAGCAGTGATGATGACGATTAAGCTTGTAGCATAAATAAATGCTTAGGCTGTAACTTTTTGTTGAAAAGTTGATTTCAGTGTTTACAGAACAGAGCAGTGCTTAAAGAGATGTCCGTTTATTTCAGTGTGTTTAAAGAACAGACATTCAGTTAGTGCTTAAAGAGATGTCAGTTGATTTCATTGTGTTTAAAGGAGTCTGACAGACTTTCATGCTTAAAGAGCAGTCATTTGATTTTGCATTTGTTTATTTAGTTTTGCACACAATCATTTGTTTGTTCATCTTTATTTATGAATAAATGTCGTTTTGCTAATATAAGTTATCCATGTATCCCTTTTTCATCCATCCTGTGGGACGGGTCGTGACTCGCGAGCTCGGGGAGCACCAAGCAGCATCCCTAGGTGCTCCTCTGAGCACTGGCCCCAAAAAGTTATGTGCACCCCTGAATATTAGCTAATGGACCTATCGCTAAGCCACGCCCCAAAATAGAAATTGTCCAATCATATCAAAGCAAAAGTCATTACAGGCAGGAAACTCGGACAAACAACTCGCTAATATCTGATGGTGAAAAGCTTCTAGACTAAATATTCTTTAAAAAACATGTCTATTACTTGCTGCGGTAAATCAAAAATCTGAAATCTGCCAACTCCCGCCATTGTAAGTCATTGAATGTCATTCAGTCACGGTCGGTCAGTCAGTCACTGTCAGTGAAGCGTTGCTTGTTTGTCCGAGTTTTCAAAGGGGGCGTGGCTTAGCGATAGGTCCATTGTCAAGGCCACTGGATTTTCTGGAACTGCTTTTTTGTCATAACGTAGCCTGCCCAGTTATTGTACATACACACTTCTAAATGAATGCTGTATTTCCCCGCTACGTCAGATGAGGTGTTGTAGGCTACTTAAAAAAAAAGGACAAACTTCACTTGGTAGTGTGCAACAAGGATGGAGTTTGTGATGTACTGAAGGAGTGCCACGACAACCTTTCCACTGGGCGTCATCCAGGAAGACGCCGAACGATGAAGAAGCTATTGGAATCCTACCACTGGTTAACCATGTGGGAGGATGTCGACAAATGGGTGAGAGTTTTTGATGTAATTTATATACTGCCCATTAGCAATGATCTTTTACTGGAAGATCTCCCAACTCTTGTGTAATTCTCATATTGACCACAATTCGATTCTGCACTGGAACACCCAGACCATCATACAGGCTGTGGCCCCTCAACCACAGCGGCTCCTCATCTAAGGCACTAAGCCCAGCTGCTTACCACCACGACCACGGCCAGCAGCCCCTCAACCACATCGAGAATTCTCTGACTCTAGCTAGCTTTCCTCTGAAATGTCATTACACTGTTTTAAAGGTTAATGAGTGTCCCTGCTGCTCCCGTCAAAGAATCAAGACTGTTGCCCCTGTCCTTCGTCCCATCCGTGTCCATGGGGTAGATCCAACTGGTCCACTTCCCACCACTGAGACTCTAGTAAATATCACTTTTTGCACTGGGACCTTATACCGTATTTACAAGCCTGTGGTATGTCACAATACAAGTTACACTCGTAAAGTAAAATGTTCTGTGTGATGAGTTTGATTAGCACCCAGCAGCTAATATGCTCAGAAAATAATGCGGTGTTAGCTGGGCGGTGTGTGTAAAATTAAGCCCAGTCTAATATGACCATTCTAAACCACAAATAAACATAGTGTACACATTTGAGATGAAGTTGGTGTAACCTCTGACTGTTTCCAGTCAGGGCCGGACTTATGCATGGGCTACCCTGGGCTTGAGCCCAGGGGCCCCGGGCTACAAGGGGCCCCAAAATAAATCCAAATGTATGAATAAATATTTGCTCTTTGATTTTGAATTCATAAATTACGTTCAAATTGGAAAAAATTGTTTTGTCGCAGCGCAGGGCACGGAAATACAGCCCCCCCCCCCTCCCCCGCGGGCATGGAAATACAGCCCCTATCACTATTCCTACTGGACGCTCTGATGAATGACGTGTTTTAATTTGTTTAATTATACTGTATATTTAGGCCAATGGAGAGGTTTACATCGACGCGTCACGCGCAGGGCAGGGGCATCATCTTTGGTGGAGCGATTGTCAATGTCATGATCATGGCGGACAGGAGGAATTACGAGAGTGGAGCGCAAAAAAGAAAAAAGAAAAATGAAAAAGTGGAACGCGAAAGGGAGACACTGAGAAAAACTCCAAAACTTACTGGGTTTTTCAAACCAGTCGTAGATGCTTCATGAGTTCAGACACTCGCGCCCAGACACATACTGTAGCTGTCCAATACACACCTCACTTACATTTAGTCTCAGGCACCCACACACTCCCCCGACGTAGGCCCTGTTAGTGTAGGTTTGTTATTTTGTCTGTCTTTATTAAATAAACATGTTATTATTGTCACCCTTGTCTCTGTGTCCGTCTGTTCTGGGGTTCTGCCACATTTGACCGCTTGGTTCAGGCCTAACACTTGCTTTTTCTTCATGTGCTTTATGCCAATAACATACTCCATTGGGATACGTGTGTTTCTGGTCATAGGTTCTGGTTGGTGTAGTTGTAGCTTATCATTTTTAGTGTAGGTAGGGGCCCGAACAATGACTCAAGCCCAGGGGCCCCCACCCCCCTAAGTCCAGCCCTGTGTGTGTGTGTGACTGTGAGTGCATGACTGTGTGCGTGTGTGACTGTGAGTGCATGACTGTGTGCGTGCATGACTGTGCGTGCATGACTGTGGGTGCATGACTGTGTGCGTGCATGACTGTGAGTGCATGACTGTGTGCGTGCATGACTGTGAGTGCATGACTGTGTGCGTGCGTGACTGTGGGTGCGTGACTGTGTGTGTATGTGTGTGACTGTGGGTGTGTGTGCGTTCGTGCGCATGCGTGTGTGTCTGTGTCAGCCCTGGAGTTCTGTGATGTCCCAGATGAATTTCAGAGGTATATCCTTCATCTTCTCCTGGTAGACCTGGTCAAAGCGTTCACTCTGAGCCACTGTCAACGAGTTCTTCCAGTCTCCTATCGTACCTGAAACACACAGTCACACACACAAACACACACACACACACACACACACACACACACACACACACACACACACAGTCACGCACACAGTCACACACACACGAAGGCAGAAAGAGAGAGAGACAAATGTTAAACGATGTATTGTGATGATAGTAAAGCTGGTTATACTGGTTGTATATTTCAACATCAATAATGGAGAACACATCAACACGTACAACAACATGCCCCCCCCCCCCCCCCCCCCCACCACACACATACAGGCTGTCAATGTTGACATATCCAATGAAACAGCTCCTCAGTCAGTGTCTTCTCCTCACCTTTGCGCAGGAACTTCCCCTTGCTTTTGTCTTTGACTTCTTCAGGCAGGAACTCATAGTTGGCACGGGGGTCCTTCTTCATGTTGTCGAAGGTGACTCTCTCCACGATGCTGTCGATGGCCGCGTCAGACAGCTTCTTCCCCACAAACTCTACCAGTGTCACTACCACCGACCTCAGGTCCTAACGGAGAACAATACTGAGACCTTTATCGCCGGGAACACACACACACACACACACGCTGAATGGACACACACATATATATGTTTGTGGTCTCACCCTGATCATCTCTTCGTAGCTGATGAAGAGGATGTTGTACTTGTCCTTGTTAAGGTTCCATCCTCTGACGTGGTCGAACCAGCATCCGCCGATCACTGCAGAGACAGGGCCACGGTCAGCCAATCACAGCCAGGGTTGGGGTCAATCCCAATTTCAATTCAGAAAAGTTAACTGAAATTCCAATTCTAAATGTTCCTCATTTGGAAAGCACGTAAAGGAAATGTGGCTCTTGGAATAGCAGTTCCAAAGACCATTTTTTGTGAGCAGCATAACGTACAGTGTAACTGGAGGGTTGACGTTGTGGTGTCTGGATCCTTTACAATTAATAGACAAGTTCTTTCTGGGATATGTGACATGGTCATTTTTTTAAAATGTGTTTTCCGTTTTTTGTGTGGCCACTCGATATAACAAACAACAGTTTTAGGATCACAAAATACTTAAAAGAAAAGAATGTGTGAATTGGATTCACTGTATCGTCTGTGTAGGGGTTTTTCCCTATTTGCTAGCAAACACAGGAGAATCGGAAGCTTAAGCCGTTTATTCTTAACGTAACAATGAGATCAAGAATCTAGAGTTTGCATAGCCTAGATGGTGATATTCACAATTGCACAGTGTTATATAGAGACATAGTCACACCCATCAGGTCACGGTGACCTGACCCTTGGATGTTCATAGACAAGGCTTTTATAGTTCAATGAAACCAGAGATAAGAGAATGTTGATTCACTTGGGAAATTGCAGTTTGTAATAAACACAAAGTAGGAATTGTCCACTACATCTGCCATAGGCTACTGCACAAGTGATACATGGCTTGTAAACAAACTATGTGTAGTTATTGTGTTTTTAGCATGTTGATGTTCTATCAGCATGTTGTGATGTCCTAAACATGCAGTTAGATGTTCATAGCGATGTTCCTTTTTAGCGGTAGCCTAGTAAGCAGCTGTTTTGCATGTGTTTTGAGTCAGAGCGGGTTTCTCCGCTATTTGGTTTGAGGTGTACCAACATTCAAATAAGCATATCTTCTTCAGCTATTTTCAGATTACAATATATGACACATCATTTGAAAGCTTACAGAAAAATGACATTGCTCTACTTGAGGAGTTTTTTTTTTTTTTACCAGACCCTGTCACATTATGACCGAACCTGGTTCTATGTTTTTTTGGGGGGGGGCATGTATTTAAAAAAGTGTCTCAGTGATTAGTTAGCCAACTCCGAAATGAGGAGTGAATGTGACTGATAAGGTGTGACAGATGTGGCACTCACTCTGTCCACAGAAGAACTTGTCCAGCATATCGTCATAGTGGTCTTGATTCTCCAGCCTCTTCATGAACTTAGAGAAGTGGAAATACGACACCAGGGCATCCTTTGGGTTCCTGGTCACATAGATCACCTGAAGGAGAAGATATATAATGAGTTATCTGTGTGTGTGTGTGTGTGTGTGTGTGTGTGTGTGTGTGTGTGCATCTCGGCAATTGTGTGAGTGTGTGTGTTCCTGTGTTTGTCCTTGTGTTTGTGCGTTGTGTCATTCCTACTCACTTTGGCCTTCTTCTGGTGCAGTCCCTTGGGCATGAGGTGCTGTTGTAGATGGGAACAGAAGAGCCGGGGAGAGGGGCGCGTGGAATAGAGGGGCTGCCCCTTCGCAAGGAATTCTATCCAGGGCATACGCTCAAACGTGGTCTGGTTCTCTAGCTCTGGGAAGTCGTTCTCGTAGATGAGGGTGACGATTCGCTGGGTCCACACAGTACCTGAGAGAGAGAGAGAGAGAGAGAGAGGGGAGGGGGGGGGAGCGAAGTGAGAGGGGAGGAGGAGAGAAAAGGGAGGGGGACAGAGTGAGAGAGAGAGAAAGAAGAAGAACAAGAGTGAGTGAAGGTGAGAAGAGAGGGCAGGATTGACTATTAAATTGGCCAGGGGTCCAAACAGAAATGACAAATGACGAGTCGGCCTACAGGGAGGAGGTCCAGCAACTGGCGTTGTGTGCCAACAACAACCTGGCCAGGAAGACCAAGGAGATCATTGTGGACTTTAGGAAAACCAAGGGCTGTGTACACACCCCCGTCGACATCAATGAGATGGATGTGGAGCGTGTTCCCAGCTTCAAGTTCCTGGGTCTCCACATCTTCGAGGACCTCTCTTGGACCCTCAACTCCTCATCCCTGGTCAAAAAGGCGCAGCAGCACCTATACTTGCTGAGGAGATTGAAGAAAACCCAGCTGTCTCCCAGGATTCTAGCCCACTTCTACTGGTGCACCATCGAAAGCATTGTCACCAACTGCATCACAGTGTGGTATGGCAACTGCACTGTGCCAAACAGAAGGCCCTGCAACGGGTGGTGAAAACCACCCAGCACATCATCAGCACCAAACTCCCCACCATCGAGTCCCTCCAGGCAGACCAGTGTCGGCGGAGGGCGGTAAGCATCATCAAGGACACCTTGCGCTCCAGCCACGGTCTGTTTGATCCCCATCGTGAGACTGAAGAGGTACAGGATTCCCAGGTCCCATACCAGCAGGCTCCAGAACAGCTTCTTTCATACAGATGTCACTCTGATGAACAATCCCCCCCAGCCCCCCCCCCCCCCCACATGAGGTACTGACTCACAGTATCTGTAGCTACCTTAACTGTACATAGCTTACTGTTATCCATCTCTTGTATATACCTACTACCTACTGTACTTACCATACTGTAATTATCACTTCATAACTGTACATATCCTATTTTGTCTACAATATCATGTTTTGCACTGTAACACTATTTGCACTTCTGGTTAGATGCTTAACTGTATTTCGTTGTGTGGTAATTGTACTCTGCAATGACAATAACGTTGAATCTAATTAAATGTAATCTAATCTAATCTAAACACACCAACCACATGTTCCCTTTGGACTCAGTAAGATAGAAAATAGTAGTTACAGCACACACATGCACAGACATACACAGGTACATGGCACTTATGCTAAGTTATTTAACTACACAAGTGTACAAGTACTATACAACGAAACACAGTTTAGCATCCAACCAAAAGTGCAAATAGAGTATGACATAATAGAACAAGAATGGTAGTAACAGGTAACTATGCAATATACAGTATGTGCAGAGGTAGTATTGTAAAGACCACCCCTGAGAATTCCAGGGAACATTATGTAAACGAATACTAAAATTCACGTGTTTCCACCTGATAAGCCTGAAGAATCAAACTGGTACCTTGGAGAGCGTTCTTAGATCGTAGCACGTCTAAATAAACATGAAATGTGGTGTTTGGTAGCAGGGATCAAATTAAAGGCCTCCAAATCAAGACCCTCAAACGTTTTCTACACAACCAGACCACTTCACAGACGGACAAGAAAGGCTACTGGCATCCATATGCAATACTAAGAGAAAACAACTCAGTCTAGAATACATGTTCATATAGCCCCATATGTGTCTAAGATTATTACATTTGTATATTGTCTGGGCAAGGAGTAGGCAATAGTAATTTGGATTCTACACACACAATCTAAAAGTAAATAATTCTAGAAAAACATGGAGCTAAGAATTATACTAGTAGTCATTGTAGTAGTCAATATCATTGTGCTGATAACCTGCAATCCAAAAAAAAGAATATTTACCTGATTTCGGGAAAGTGACGACGAAAACATCGCTGTCTTTGATTTCAAAGTCTTCCAAGCTGTCGATATAATCAGTAGTGAGATCCATCGAGTTGTCCACGGGAAACACTACTCCCTTGTACGCAAAGAGCCTTTCGCTAAGAAGTTTGTATTCCTGTTGAGCCATGACTTAACGTAAGATACAATGTGAATAATGTGCGAATGCTTAGGAATGGCACAGAGAGAGAAAATGGAGACGAGTAAAGACGGGTGACTTTTTAATATGAATCATTATATAACACCATGTATCGACTTAACCTTCGTACACCTGCCATAAAGCCATTGGTCCTGTCATGTTTACATAGTATGCTGCGTGGCCAGAGGCCCAGGGGTTCAAACACACCAACAACCACCCTTTGGACCACTGAGGTTATTTTCTTGAGTTATGTTTTTGACCATAATTCACTACATTACATACATTATTGAACTCAGTCACCTCCGTTTGAGGCTGGTGATATTGTCACATTAGGCTATAATAATAATAAATAATAATTTTGCCATTTAGCAGACGCTTTTATCCAAAGCGACTTACAATTACGAATTACAGGGACAGTCCCCCTGGAGTAACTGAGGGCTAAGTGCCTTACTCAAGGGCACACTAGTAGTGGTGTGGTTTCAGGCGGGATTTGAACTAACAACCTTCCGATCGGAAGTCCAACACACTATCCACTAGACCACCACTACCCTGTTTTCCCTGGACTATAAAGTCCAGGGAAAACTGTTGCGCCTTGCTGTGTCCTTTTTCGTCCAATGATTGGTAGCAGGTGCGGTAGTTTCGAAAAATAGCGAGACAGTGAAAGTAGAGAAACTCGCACTCTGCAACAATTTTAAGGAAAAACTCCTTAGACAGAGATTTAGAAAAAAAAAAGTTTCTTTATTTCAAAGAAATGATTTTATCTTTAATAGATAATATAAATGTATTGTAACGTCCCGCCTTGGACAGTGGTTGAATAATGACAGATAGCTTCTCTCATGAAATCTGTGCGTTTAATTGTAAACTATCTCATACACAACTTTCTTAGTTCACCGGAGCTCTCTCTTTCAACGGTCTCAACAACACACACAGCACCCCCCCCCCCCCCCCGTGACCTCCACCAATCACAGGGCAGTTACCAGCAACAAGGGATGTTGGCTGTCAGACCGACCCACCAGAGAGACGCACTGTTGCCACACAATTATCCTTGAGGACTCTTCAGCCTCACTTCAGAAGTGCAGGTTTGTGGCCTGATAAATTACCACAACTTTTGATCAAGTTTAACAACAACTGCTGCAGCCTTTAGTAGTTGTACTCATACTGTAATATTTCTGTTTTTGTCGGGTTTCATGAAAATATAATTCTGTTACAGGTGTCCAGGCTACTGTGTCATGGTATACATGGTGTACAGGTTTTTCGCCCTTGCTTGCTTGCTTGCTTTGCGCCGGTGGTCCTTGGGCCTCCCCTTGGGGGCCCCCGGCTGCCCCGTGTGCCTGGTCTGTTCCGCCGCCGGGGCACCTGCTTGGCCGTCCTTGTGCGGGGGTTTTTATGGTCTGTGCTTGCTTGGCTGGGCCGGGTGTGCTGGTGGTGGGGCGGGCTGGGTGTGTGGGGCGGCGGGGGCTCCCCGGGGGGGGGTTGTGGGGTCCCACCGCTGGGTGCTGGTAGGCAAACTGGCTAGTAGTCGCTCTATGTGTAGAGGGCTGCAAGGGAATTTTCCTGGCTAAATAGTGTCCAGGTTTTTACTTTTGCCTGCTTGCGGCTCTGTCAGTATTGATTGATTGATTGATTGACTCAAGAGCACGACAAACGCGCCCTGATTAACCCCAGATAGACCGGGTTGACATGTCATTTTAAAAATCGATTACATTAAAACTATTTGATTGGATATAATGATGATGTATAGGACCTTATGAAGGAAAATAACTATAAACAAAGTAATTTCCATGAGAACGTCTAAATGATGTCCATTCATGATGATTTATTGTAAAAATGTATGAAAAGCTGTATTAAAAATGTATTAAAAGCTGGGAACCAAAAGGCACCATTAACGCAGTGATTATTGCAATAATCCATATATACCAGTTTATTTAAGAATATTGTTATACACTTTTTAAAAATACATTATGATAATCTAACTGAACAGAAGAGATTGTTACATCTGTTGACATGTTGAAATCTACTGTACTTAATGTGGCACAAGGATGGTTCCCCATATCTCATCTCACAGGGCACAATAAAGCCTGGTTCACACTGTCAATTTGAAGTGACTCAAATATCATTTTTTGTCCCATATCAGATTCCAAACAGCCGGGGGGGCTGAACAGGCAAAAAACACATGGAATTTGATATTTCAAACCACATCCATCAGTGGATGGCATGCACATACAAATCTGAATCCTGTGGGGTATTCCATCAACGTCACTAAAGGAAATTCCAGGCTTATTATCATGGGATTCATCAAAATAAGCCTGGACTTTCCTTTAGCAACGTTGATAGAATACCCCCCATGGCCACAACTTCTGTCTGAACGGTCAAATCCAATTTGTTTGCCCTGAAGTTATGTATTTTTGTCGTCACTCCCTGTCTGACAGTCACTTTGTGACTCAAACACCAAACAAGCAGGGAGGACAAGTGTTTGTGGTGTACTGAAGAGTTATTTTGTGTCACTCCGATTCCCATAAAGAGAAACAGAGCAAGTACCAGGGGGGGTATTCCATCAACGTAGCTAAAGGAAAATCCAGGCTTATTTTGGATAAATCTCACACGATTTATCAAAATAAACCCAGATGTTTTGATACATCTCACGAAATGTATCATAATAAGCCTGGATTTTCCTTTAGCGACATTGATGGAATACCCCCCTGGGAAGCCTCCACGGTCAACATAGTTGTCACCCACAACAACTCCTGAGTGGGAGTAAGCAGAAGCACCACCACCTACACTGCACAGTCCCTATGGTTGTTACTATGACAACCAGCATCGCTACGTCCCGCCGTTTCTGAACGCACACAAATCCGATTTGGTCGATGTGTAAATGCTGTGAACAGTCAGTATTTATCCTAAAATGGATTTGTAAAAAAACAAAACGGATCTGAGCGTTAACGCCTGCAGTGTGAACAAAGCTTTAGTCACAAGTCGCATTATTGATCTCTGGCAGCTGGTCAACATCATTGATCGGTTCATGCAGGGCCGGTCCTAGGCATAGGCGAACTAGGCGGTCGCCTGGAGGGCGCCAAATGCCCCAAAAAACTCATTTACATTTAAATAATTTTGTCTCTATGAATTTCATGTCTCTATGAAAATATGTCTCAACCTACTGTCTATTTTTGTCTTGAAACCATTGTTGTCCATATTTTTACTGTTGAATGTGTGGGTGGTGATGAGGCAGTACTGGTGGCTTAATGTGGTGGTGGTGGTGGCGCCCCTAACATTTGGGGGGAGGGGGGGGGGCATCAAATCATACTCTCGCCTAGGGCACCTAAATGCCTAGGACCGGCCCTGGGTTCATGGTTCATTTCCAATCAACGAGTAAAACGTTGAGAAACATAATGCTTACTTTGTACAATGCTGCACTGGTCAGTAGTTCCTAAGCTCTTCCATTGTTCTCTTCAACTTCAAACAAGGCCTTCAGTTTGATTTTCAACCAATGTGATCAAAAAGAAAATAAACGAACACGAACCGTCACTCAAATGGAGATCCCTGTTTCCTGCGCAATCACCAAATTGGTTAATCGACACTGAAAAGATTGATTTTTTTAATAATAATATGGCAAATTTACACAGAGGTGCATTCATACCTTCAAACATGAGTCACATAGGCACTGCAGTGGTATATACAGTACTGGTAGATACATCAGACATTACGGGCCACAGCAGAAGGGGGATTTCTTAGATAAGAATATAATAATTATATAGAGTAAGAAGCCTGAGAAGAAAATAAAAAGTGTGTGGCTATTTTTTTGGGTGTAGAGGTATAAAAAAAAAAGGCCGCATTCTCTCTCCACTGAATTTCAACCGTAAAAGAGGGGGGGGGGGGGGGCGGGGGATCGGGACGCATGACATTTTGGGCACGTGGTCAATCCATGTTGTCGTCTCCGATCTCTGAGTCTGTCTGTCCGTCCGTCCTCATATCGTGTCAATCTGTCCACTGACGTCTCCCTCTCGGTCCAGAAGAAATGGCCACTAGGTGTCAGCGTCGATCCTGTGAGCTACATGAGAGCGAGGGGGAGGGGGGGACGACGACGACGACAAATAACAGGTTAATATTTAGTTGTCAGACAATACCAGCAGACAGACACCAAAACGATCATGATACAGGCGTATGAAACACTGAATGAAGCTAATCTGTCCAACATCTTATCTATATGTGACAGCAGCTGGTGAACGCGGGAACAAGTCGGCAACCAATCAAAATGTTCCGACTTTTTATTCCGAAAAATGTAAATAAACGTCAATGTTGTTGAAAATCAACGGCACACTCGCTAGTCAAGGCAAAACACTGCAATGCAATGGATCCGGTGAGTAATCCCCACTACTCTACACTAACTACAGTAGTAGTGGGGATTACTCACCGAACCCACTGCATTGCAATATTTTGGCTTCACTAGCGAGTGTGTCATTTTAATTTTATAAAAAAATGTCAGACTAAAAGTCAGAACATTCGGTTGGTTAAACGTCTTGTTCCCCCGCCTTTCACCAGCTGTAATTCTGACTGGTGGTCACTGGTCACACACTTGCTGGTTCGGCCGCTTACATTGTTTGGGTATCCTGAGGGCCTCCGTGTCTCCAGACAGCACCTGGTGCATGACGCCTCTGAACTGGTACAGCACCTTCAGGCTCTTCTCCTCCCCCACCACGGGGTCGTAGAAGCCAGGTAGGCCCGCCTGGAGGGGCGACACAACATCAGTCAACACCTACAGAACTACCATGTCTTATGACTGACCCAGAAGGCCTTGCGGCAAGACGTTCTAGAAGTTGGCAGTTTAGTTTGTTTGTGAGAAATGCGAATTGTAACGTCCAGAATGAAAGTGAATATCCAATAGCACATTTACTGTTTGAAAGAGATCAAAAGTGTATGCCAACTGATTCTTCGTATAAAGAAGCTTTCGCTTTTTTAACCCGACGTCCTAGCCATATTTTTTTAAGGTAGAAATACCACAACCATGTCTATGGCTGACTGGAGAGGCAACACCAACGTCGGTGAACACCGACAGTACTGTAAATGGTAACAGGACTGTACTTATATCGCGTCTTATTCCAACATGCTTTACAATGTCCTCTCATTCACACACACATCCACACACCAACGGTGGCAAGTACCTTTACTGGGTTATCATTAGGGATGCTCCAATCTGGATTTTTGGGGCCGATACCGATCACCGATTTTTTCCTCAAGATCAACCGATACCGATTTTTTTTAAAATACATAACTGTAGGCCTACTGACTGGATAGCCTACATATTTTTAGCTTTTTAGACAAAAGTTTTGATCCATTAGGCACCAAGCAAACGCAGACCCATTTTTATGGCATAGTAAAAGTCTGGCCTATCACCCAGTTAGGGCCTGAAGCCCAAGTCAGTGGATATGGCTGTATAAAAGACATCATAAACGTGGCCTTCATGGTTTACATACTGTTACGTCCTCCTATGTTTTCTGTTCAGTTATCTGTCTTCCCCAGGGGAAAAAAATAAAATAAATAATCCCCAAAAAAAGATCGTTTTTTGCGATCGGCCATTTTTGCCGATCACCGATCGAGTCATTTGGAGTGAAATCGGCCAATTTAAATCGGTGGCCGATAAATCGGAGCATCCCTAGTTATCAATACCAAAAAGACAAACTGTTGAAAGTATGAAATCACCCGATTTTACATGTTTAGAACAATACAAAAACACAGCATAGGCCTAACTAGTGTGGTTACTTTGAAGCCTCTGTCCCTTGAACATGTGATGTCTTTCTCATGCGTGTGAACCAGCTGTCCTGTCACCAGAGGCAGGGACGGCCCAAAGCATAAACAGACTAAGCAGCGGGCGCTTAGGGCCACAACCACTAGAGGGCGCCACACTTTTAAACACCTTGTTATGTGTAAGTTTGATGCTTTTATAGTTGAAAACGTTTACTTTTATAGTTATTTAACTTCTCATATGTTATGTATGTTCATCTAGCCCCCCCACCCACCCCCTGGTCGATTAAACACCCGTCAATCGAAAACTCCAACCTGACAAAACGTGTGTGTGTGTGGGGGGGGGCAGATTCAAAATCTTGCTTAGGGCTTCAAAAATGGTAAATGGTAAATGGACTGACTTATATAGCGCCTTATTCCAAAGCGCTTTACAACGGCCTCTCATTCACCCATTCACACACACATTCACACACCAACGGCGGCAAGCTACCATGCAAGGCGCCGGCCCGCTCATTGGGAGCAATTTGGGGTTCAGTGTCTTGCCCAAGGACACTTCGACATGTGGCCAGCCGGGGCTCGAACCGCCGATCTGCCAACCTTGCGATCATTAGACGCCGGCTTTACCTCCTGCGCCACAGCCGCCCCTGTACTGTCGCTTCAAAAGTCCTAGGGCTGGCCCTGACCAGAGGGCCAGCGGGGCTGTTTGACTCAGTGTGCCCTACCTGAGCCAACGCTACGCTCCGTGTATTGCGGTGATGAATCAGGGGAGGCGTTGCAATAACTCCTAATACTCTGACATTTATGTGTAAGCTTCCCCCAAACAAAAGGCCTGGTGTGAGTGAGTTGGGTGAGATGAGTGCTAAGCTGGGTACACACCGCACCATGCGACAGCGTCGGATAACCTTTTCGAGAGGAGGAGGAAGTTATTTCATGAGATGTCAGGCTTTCTCATTTCATGACCTCATCCTAAAATATATAGAAAAGCTGGCTGGAAATATATAGATATAGATATTTCTTTTTTTTTTACAAAGTAATAAAGAAAGTGTGGTTTGTGTTTTTGGTTTGGTTGTAAGTCGCTTTGTATAAAGGCGTCTGCTAAATGTCAAAAACTTAAACTGTAAATGTAAGTTTGAAATATGAAATATTGTGATACAAATGGACTAAAATGGACTGCACTTATATTGCACCTTTATCTAAAGCGTCCTCTCATTCACCCATTCACACACACATTTCACACAACAATGGCGGCAAGCTACCATGCAAGGCGCCGGCCCGCTGACTGGGAGCAATTTGGGGTTCAGTGTCTTGCCCAAGGACACTTCGACATGTGGCCAGCCGGGGCTCGAACCGCCGATCTACCAACCTTGCGATCATTAGACGGCGGCTCTACCTCCTGAGCCACAGCCGCCCCATAATGTGTGATACTTAATCGAGAGGTTATTTTGTATTGAAAATCACGCGAAGTGTGAAAGCTACTGTACCGAGTAACTATAGTAACTATCGTAACTATGGCGACATACCTTTGAGGTCTCAGTTAGAATGAGCTTGGAGTCCTTCACCAGGCACTGAAGTGGAACGGTCACGTCGATGACCTTTGCCCTCTCGTGCCTCCGACTGTTGTCTGTCACAAACTTGCCGTACCAGGCGTTGAGGATGATGAGCCCTGGGACCCGGGAGGTAAACATCAGCATGTTGAGAGTCAACACAACATTATTTTTTCACCGACCATCTTTTGATACTTTGATACTGTGATACAGCACCACACTTACCCAATCTAGATTCCTCCGTTTCAATTATCCTGCGTACAGATTCCTGCATTAGCAGGATCTTCATAACGAGAGAGAGAGAGAGAGAGTCGAGTCAAATGTCAAATCAGATTGCTCACGTTAACACAAACAGACTAGATAAATGGCTAGTCGTTCACTTGTCCAGTCATATTTTTGGATTATTCGAAGAAGGATGTGTGTTATGTTATTTGTTTAAAAAATAAAATGTTATATTCATTTTTATTCATTTACTTATTTTTGTTTTAACCATTTACTGACGAATTCTGTTCACTGTTTACCGTTTTTGTTGATTTACTATTGACTAATGCTGTATATTGACTGCTAACGCATGTTGAATGTTTTATATTGTATGTGAATGTGTGGACCCCAGGAAGAATAACCTTCACTACTGTGATGACTAATGGGGATCCATAATAAACAATGATGCATGTTTGTGAGGAGACATTGGGCCTGTCACAGACAAGGAAAAAAGCCTGACAAAGAACAAAGCCTTGTCCTGGACTAAATCCTACTTTTAATGTACAATTAGAAGTCTAGGGTCAGGCCTAGGCCTTGTTTAAGTCTAGGGTCAGGCCTAGGCCTTGTTTAAGTCTAGGGTCAGCCCTAAGCCTTGTTTAAGTCTAGGGTCAGCCCTAAGCCTTGTTTAAGTCTAGGATCAGCCCTAGGACTCGTCTAAGAGCGGTATGTTGTTTACTCACAGCAGACTCCGCCTCCTGCTTCTTCCTGGCGATGTCGGAGGCAGAACTCTCCCGATGCTTCTCCAGCTCCCTGCAGAGCGGAGGATAATAAATATATATATATAATAATATATGATATAATATATATGCCATATATACGGTCCCAGTGGGAAGAGAATGTAGCATGAATGTACATGTAAGAGAATGTGGCATGAATGTAGCATGTAAGAGAATGTAGCATGCAAGAGAATGTAGCATGAATGTAGCATGCAAGAGAATGTAGCATATAAGAGAACGTAGCATGGAAGAGAGAATGCATTTGAGCAGTTCACATCACGTCAGAGTGATACTGAAACTGTCCAAAAGCAGTACTAGTACATGCTGCGGCACGAAGTGAACACTAGAGGGCAGTCTTACTGTTCCTTCTGGGCGCGCACGTAGGGTCTGATGACAAGCCGCTGGATGGCGAGGTAGAACACCAGGGGTCCGACGGTGGCGTAGAACACCGCGCTGGGGAGCATCTGGTCCGTCAAGTGAATAGGGAAGAGGTATGTCTGGCTGGCCCTGTTCAACCTGCAGGAAGAGAAGAGGTATGTCTGACTGGCTCTGTTTAACTGTTTAACCTGCAGGAACAGAGGCCACATCCCTGTCATACATCTCAATACATCCTAGACTCAAGACTCATTCTGTTCAGACTGGCCTTCCAACAGCGAGTCCTGACTAACTAACACTACCCCCCCCCCCTCGCATAGCTTCCTTTTTGTTTGTTGTGTTTCTTTTTGTTGTTGTTTATTGTCCTGCTTCTCTTCTCTCTTTTCTTCTTCTTTCTTTTTCTGTACAGTGTCCTTGAGTTTGAGAAAGACACTTTTTTTGTATTATTATTATTATTATTATTATTATTATTATTATTACTGGCTGAGAGGTTCGATTATCTTAACAGCAAAAAGAGCCTCATCGCGCCCATTGTTTTTATGATTCACCTATTCAGAGAGACTTCAATATTCAGGACAGCTGACCGTAGGTTCTGTATGGACACAAACGCAACGTTAAAAAGGAATTGCCTAATTTGTCTTTGAGCTGCCAATGTCAAGGAAGCGAAGCCTGAGATATTCTACTCTCGTACACTTATGTGTAATGTGACGTAACAAATAAACTCAAAACGTGAATACCAAAGCCACACTTACTTTATTTTGAGGGAGACCCCCTGGGGGACCCCTACGCTGACCGTGGCCCCCAGGACGCTGTGTCGACTGATCTTCCTCTCAGCGCCGTACTCCACCACGGTCCCGAAGAACCCTGATCTACAAGGTGAACACAGCCATGGAAACAATGAGCAAATCTTCCTATTTTGTATTTTTTGTACAGTAGAGATCTGTCTCAGCTCTCAGATTAATACGGGTGTTTATTATTATTACCATACTAAGTACAGGGTTCCCACACCTTCTGAAACATCAAATTCAAGCACCTCTCAATAATAATAATAATAATAACTTTATTTGTATAGCACTTTACATCAAAGTGCCTTACAATAGGTAAGCAACAATTTAAAACAACTATTTCTATTTAAAAACACCCATAATTTCACAGCATAAATACACAGGCTATGACATATAGACAACAGAAAACAGGTGGGTCTTTAACTTAGTTTTGAACACTTTCACTGAGCATGCCTGTCTGATGTCCAATGGAAGACGGTTCCAGAGAGTTGGTGCACGGAAGGAAAACGCACGCTCACCGATTGTCTTTTTCCTGACTCTAGGAACAGTCAACAGGGCAGAGCCATGTGAGCGCAAAGCCCTTGAGGGCACATATGGGTCGAGAAGGTCCTTTAAATAGGAAGGCACAGTGCTATTTATAGCTTTATATGCTAGTAGCAACAACTTGAAGTCCGCTCTAACATGGACAGGACTCAAGCACCTTTCAAGGACTTTCAAGACTCAATTCCCTCAAATTCAAGGACCCAGCATAGTTTGAGACAGAACAAACTGTAAAGCATTTTTGAATATATAGTATATATTTTTTAGAGAGAGAGAGAGAGAGAGAGAGAGAAAGAGAGAAAGAGAGAGAGAGAGAGAGAGAGAGAGAGAGAGAGAGAGAGAGAGAGAGAGAGAGAGAGAGAGAGAGAGAGGGGAATTCAAGCACTTTCAATGACCCATGTCTATTTTCAAAAACGTTTAAGACCTTGATTTCTTTTTCACAAATTCACAAACTTTCAAGGATTTCAAGGACCCGTGGGAACCCTGTAAGTACACATCACAGAGAGACCAGGCACAAAACCATGCCTTGGTTTGACTTTGCTGTGACGTGATTTAAAGCTGGAGCAAAATAACTAGCTGGTCCTCGACTCACCACGAGGGGGCGCTTAAGTGGAGTCTAGCATTATGCAACATTACACACCGCTAGGAAATTAGCTTAAGAAACAACTCATGACAATGGCTGAAGTGAAGGCTGGACAGGAGCTTACTTGATTGAGCCCTTGATCTTCGTCTGGTCGTCGTCCTGGAACTTGTACTGGTAGCTCATCATCATGAAGGTGTGAGGGACTCCCAGCTGCAGGAGAACCACAGGATGTGTCAAGGAGAGGAGAGACAGGACAGGTCTGCCGCAGGACTTCATGTACAGGGTCATATAGTGTAATATACTGTCATACAGTGTCATACGGGGTCATATACTGTCATATACTGTCATACAATGTCATACAGGGCGTCTGTGGTGCAGGAGGTAGAGCTGCTGTCTAATGATCGCAAGGTTGGCAGATCGGCGGTTCGAGCCGCCGAAGTGTCCTTGGGCAAGACACTGAACTCCAAATTGCTCCCAGTGAGCGGGCCGGCACCTTGCATGGTAGCTTGCCGCCATTGGTGTGTGAATGTGTATGTGAATGGGTGAATGAGGCGCCGTTGTAAAGCGCTTTGGATAAAGGCGCTATATACTGTAAGTGCAGTCCATTTACCATCATAGTGTCATATACTGTCATACTGTATACCGGCATACAGTGTCATACAGGGTCATATACTGTCATAGTGTCATATACCGTCATACAGTGTCATACAGGGTCATATACTGTCATAGTGTCATATACTGTCATACAGTGTCATATAGTGTCATGCAGGAAAAATGTCATTGCTTCTTAGGATTCCCCTTTTCCCATGTGCTATGTTTGTATGCATTACTGTTTTATTGTGTTTTAAATGTATTCTATTGTCATGTATACATGCTGCTATCTTGGCCAGGTCTCTCTCGGAAGAAAATAGATATTGTATCGCAATGGGACTTCCTGGTTAAATAAAGGTTAAATAGAAAAGATCAGTCACAGTGAGTGCCAGTGGAGGCACTCATGGTAGGCTACTTCTACATTGATGCATCATACATGTTTGATACCATTCCTCAGTCCATCCCATGCATTACAATGAGCCCGTCCTCTGATTTCTACCTCTACCCAACTCCTCTGTAGGGTAGTGGTGGTTTAGTGGATAGTGAGTTGGACTGATTGAGTAAGGCACTCGTTGCCTTGAGTAAGACACTCAGCCCTAAGCAATTCCAGGGAGGCAGTCTGGATAAAAGCGTCTGCTACACGCATTATGTTTCACTGTCTAATACGCCCTGGGGGGGTATTCCATCAACGTTGCTAAAGGAAAGATCCAAGCTTATTCTGATAAGTCTCTCCTGCCCTTTGGGCCAATTAGGCTCGAGAACCATCGGTTCTCAAGGCTACTTACTTACCATTTACTTACTTACTGGGACACTTTCAACAAAACTTTCCATCGAGATCCGGCATTTACAAAATTCACTGATTGGTCCGAGGGCAGGTGCTTTTATAGTAAAACGACTGAAATTCTGACTGATTGACTGATCACAGATTGACTGATCACAGATTGACTGATTGTCACCAATTCACGCAAGGAGGGGGGGGGCACGTCATTAGCGGGGGACAGAGATGGAAGTGATTAGCCGTTTGTCTCAATCGGCCACACAAAGAGGAATATTAGCTAATGGACCTATCGCTAAGCCACGCCCCAAAATAGAAATTGTCCAATCATATCAAAGCAAAAGTCATTACAGGCAGGAAACTCGGACAAACAACTCGCTAATATCTGATGGTGAAAAGCTTCTAGACTAAATATTCTTGTCATCTTTAAAAAACATGTCTATTACTTGCTGCGGTAAATCAAAAATCTGAAATCTGCCAACTCCCGCCATTGTAAGTCATTGAATGTCATTGAGTCACGGTCGGTCAGTCACTGTCAGTGAAGCGCTGTTTGTTTGTCCGAGTTTTCAAAGGGGGCGTGGCTTAGCGATAGGTCCATTGTGCATTGTGGTCTCGGTCAAACGAATAAAGTCACGGCCCATCCCCTTGTCGATGCTATAATAACATATATCATATATATAATAATGCACGCCATTTAGCTGACGCGTTTATCCAAAGCGACTTACATTGCAGCGAGTGCATACATTCGGCATGTTCGGTATATAATATCCCGGCGGGAATCGAACCCACAACCCTAACAACCTTGTTAGAGCAACGCCCTAGCAACTGAGCCACAGAGGAGCAGGTGCTGCTGAGTCTGACCTGCACGGCGAGGGTGAAGTGGCTGGTCTTGGTGTCCCTGACCAGGCTGGTGTTCATGGAGGACTGGGTGCCCCAGCGCCACTGCAGGTAGCCCATGGTGTTCTTGTCCAGGTGGCGGGCCAGAACCGTGGTGCAGCCGGGCCGCACGCCCCGCGAGGAGAACTGGAGCCCACACTGGCCCGTCACGAAGCTGCAGGAGGGAAGACAAGAACAATCATAAATTGATTAGTTAGTAAGTAAGTAAGTAAGTAAGTAAAGCTTTATTTATATAGCACTTTTCAGACAAGAAACGCAGCTCAAAGTGCTTTACAACAGGAAGATAGGAACATAAAGTGAATATAAAAACATAAACAAGAATAAAATGAATGTAAAGAAGAAGTCGAAGATAAAATACAATAAAAGAAGATAACAAATGTAAACATTGTGGGTAGTCAGATCAGCCTCTCAGTTAGAAGAAGCTACTCCATGATTAGATTAGATTACATTAGATTAGATTACATTACATTCGATTAAATTAAATTAAACTTTATTGTCATTGCAGTACTTTTGAGTACAACGAAATGCAGTTTAGCATCTAACCAGAAGTGCAAATATAAGTGATATAAAACATGATAAGTGATGAGTGGGTAGTACAGTAGGTAGGTACAGAATGAGCTGTTCATTTTGATACAATTTCATATACCATTAACACTGTTTTTTTAACCCTTAACACTCCTGACTTACCAGCGAGACGTCAAGTTGCGGAATATCTTCATTCCGAAGAGGGGCCCGTGTGTGTCTCCCGCCCCGAACTCCAGCTGTGTACACAGAGAGACACACACACACACACACACACACACACACACACACACACTCAGTTAGTTATACACACACACACACACACAGTGAGGAGTGTTATCTCTAACACTGGGCCACAAATTGCGTAGAAAGATGGTGAACAAACAACTCTCATTCAGATATGTGGATTCTTTATTTGTGTGTGTTTGTATGTGTGTGTGTGTGTGTGTGTGAGAGAGAGATAGATAGATAGATAGATACTTTATTTATCCCCGTGGGGAAATTCATTTTGCCGCGCCACTCCACTGAGAGAGAGTGAGTGAGTGAGTGAGTGAGTAAGAGAGAGAGTGAGTGAGTAAGTGAGCGAGCGAACATGTGTGAGTGTGCGTGTGTGTGTATAACTAACAGTGTGTATAACTAACTGAGTGTGTGTGTGTATAACTAACTGTGTGTGTGTGTGTGTGTGTGTGTATAACTAACTGAGTGTGTGTGTGTGTGTGTGTGTATAAGTAACAGGTTCCTGACCTCCCCCCAGCCTTTAGCGGAGGTGACTCTCCGGAGTGACAGGTTGATGTTTCCTCCTCCGTTGCCGTTGTGGGTTGACAGGGACCCGGAGAGGACGGCTGTGTCTGTGGTGGTGAGGGGGGCCTGCAAGAGGTGACACACACACACACACACACACACACACACACACACGCGGTGTGAGATTTCCTGCAACTCAGTCGGTCTGTTACTTATCAACACATTAGATACTTTACATAAACTACCTCACTGCACTAGCTACCTAATTGTACATATCTCATAACTGTACATATCTCATAACTGTACATATCTCATAACTGTACATAGCTCATAACTGTACATATCTCATAACTGTACATAGCTCATAACTACATAGCTCATAACTGTACATATCTCATAACTGTATATACCTCTAAACTAAACTGATGTTTACAACACTACCTCTGCACATACTGTATATTGCATACTTACCTATCACTACTATTCTCATTCATTCATATTTATGTTATGCCCTTAGATCACTATTTGCACTTTTGGTTGGATAGTACTATGTACTAAGTACTAAGTCCCCTATGACTTGTACTGCCCCCCTTGTACTGTCTCTCTGTTCTCCAGTGTCTATATATATATAAATAAATAAAAAATAAAAAATAAAAAGTTTTCCTTCTATCACGGAGACTGCCAATGGCCCCTGGCCTGAGCTAGATTACTCTTCCTGCTCCGACTGGTGGATTGACGATTCAGTTGTAGGGCTGCAACTAGTGTTGTTCCGATACCGATACTAGTATCGGCATGGCCACCGATACGCACAAAAATGCTGGTATCGGTATCGGCGAGTACTTTACAAAAACGTAAGTTTTTTTTTTTTTTTTTTTACTTAAGTTTTACAAAAACTTTACGAGTTTTACAAAGGTTTTGAGCAGTGCCAGACTAAGTGTTAGCAATAATTTTACATCGAGGTGAGTATGCGGCTCAAAAAACATGTTTTTTTGTTTTGTTTTTTCAAACGCCGTGGTATCGGATCGGTACTCGGTATCGGCAAGTACTGCACGGTCAGGTATCGGTATCGGTATCGGGATCAAAAAATGGTATCGGAACAACACTAGCTGCAACTAACAATTATTTTGATAATCGATTTAACCTGCCGATTATTTAATCGATTAATCGGATAAAAATGACAAAAACAGATTTCTTTAAAAAAAAAAAGGCTTTGCTACATCAAATAGGTTTAACAACAGGCCATGGACTATGGCGGTAGATTGTTTCAATAAAGTAGTTGAACTCTAGCTCAATACATGCATTGTTTTAGGTAATAACTTTGCTTAATGTAAAGGTCAGTAACCCAAAGTGCAATATAGGCTACAGACAAGACACTAATGTTTTTATATAACAGATATGCTCCAAAACAATGCAATGTGTCCTCTCACTCCATACAATAGGCTAGGCTACAGTCAGTGCCTCACTCTAACTCACGGGTAGCTTGGTAGGCTACCACTAGCTAGCCTTTAGCTTATCACCTCTGCTCTACCACTGACGTTAGCCAGCTAGCTAAATACACTTGTCATGCAATATTGAATTCATGAATGCGAGCAAACACGCAAACACTCACTGGCTATCGCATTACATTACAGTCATTTAGCTGACGCTTCGCCAGAACTCACAAGTGCATCTCCTTACTAATACAAGTGACTATGAGCATACTCCGGTGCTGAAGGCATAGAATGCGAATAGCAAGCTAAAAATACAATAGGTCATTAAGAGGGAGAATCTATTAGATAAACGAGAAGAACGTAGGCCGACAGCTGTGCCAGTGAAACGAACGATCCTCACTTCAAAACGCAACGTAATATAATTACCCTGCTGAGGCTGAGCCGTCTTCATCCATCACTGTCACATGCTTTCTTTTAAGGTGTTCTCGCATCACCGTTGTGCTCCCGTGCCATGCAAGGTCGGTTTTGCATAGGTTGCAGCAAACACATTTTTCTGTAGCTTTTAAAGTGAAGTGCTCCCACACCTTGGACGACTTCGGTCGAGACGTTTTCTCCGCCATGATTTAAATGTAGCCGCCGCGGCAGCTCCGCAAGACACCGTGGCGTGCGTCAACAGGAAGTAGGTTTGTTATGGAACAAGACCCGACGAATCGATAATGGCATTCGTCGCCAACGAATTTCATTATCGATTTTTATCGATTTCATCGATTCGTTGTTGCAGCCCTATTCAGTTGCTTAGTCAAATGTATTGATTGTAAATCGCTTTGGAATACATAAAAATGTAAATGTAACGACTACAAATCTAATCTAAAACAAACACTGTACCATATGTCCCAGCTCTGTCAGTACCTCTATAGCCTGTGATATGTCTCAGTACCTCTATAGCCTGTGATATGTCTCAGTACCTCTATAGACTGTGATATGTCTCAGTACCTCTATAGATTGGGATATGTGCATCTTGTTAATCTCGACATGTGGAACGCCCCCTGCAGGCGCATCCTCGTAATCCTCCTCGTAGCGATCAAAGAGGTCTGTGGCGTCGACGCCCACGCTGATCATCCCCTGGGAGAGACACATCAACATGAGTCATCCTGGATTAGCGGGGTTTTTTCAGTCCTACAGTTACGAACACAACTTCAACTGTAACCCCCCCCTTCGTTGCACACCCACACGTACACTGACTGACTGACTCTCACACACACTCTCACACACACACACACACACTCACATACTCATGCGCGCGCGCACACACACACACACACACACACACACACACACACACACCTCACCTTGGGATTGGTCCTCTGCTGTAGCCTTCTCTCCTCCCTCTCTCTCTGCAGACGCTCAAACTCCTCACGGATCTCTGTCGGTGTCCGTCTTCTCTCCACCACCTCGGAAACATGGGAAACATTGGAAAATTGGAAACATTGGAAAATTGGAAACATTGGAAACATTGGAAGCATTGGAAGCATTGGAAGCATTGGAAGCATTGGAAGCATTGGAAACATTGGAACATTGGAACATGGGAAACATTGGAAACATTGGAAGCATTGGAACATTGGAAACATTGGAAACATTGGAATGGGAACATTGCTGTGAACCATTGCTGTGAACTAGGGATGTCCCGATCCGATATCGATATCGCTACGATATTGGTCCTGAATGCTGGATCGCACCAGAAAAAAAATAGGCTGCGATCCGCGTGCGCGATCTGGCGTGTCACTCACGTGATGACAACAGTAGTAGTCAGTGGTCTAGAGAGAGTTGGCTAGTAGCTACCAGTGTGTAATGAGTCTGACAATGTCAGGATGTTAGCTGGTGAAATCATAAACCATTTGCTTAAGTAATTTTTCGGTTATTTACATAGTCTGAAACTACAGATTGTAAGCTTTCAAATGATGCGTCATACATTGAAATCGGAAAGAAATTCAAGACGACACGAGTATTTGAATGTTGGTGCACCGAATGGGAATTGCGACAGGAGAAAAGTGACTGATCACAACAACAAACGCTGATAGCGGCTAACAGCTAACAGTGGTACATCGCTAGGAAAGTCTAACTGCGTTTTTATAACATCACAACATACTGAGAGAACATGGACATGCTAAAAACACATAACTACATTCTGAATGCATCCGTTTGCGCGTCTGTTTTCAGTTTAGCGCTGCCTCTCTGGGAGCGCAGCCCCAGTTCATCAGCTCCCTCACCTCCACTCCCATCTTAACTAGATGAACACACAGTCCTTGCTTTTGAACACGTCCTAAAACGAGAGTATGTTTACAAGTCATTATCACTTACTGGTAGCCTCCGACAAACGAGAACAGTTAATCCAATCCACAGATTATAAGTATTTAGTGATGGTTAAACTGTTTTTTATTATATCATTCTGCGACTGGTTTCTGGTCTCACCAGCGGGCTACACTTTTAAAAAGGGTCCTATAATTGATTTTCCATTTGTGAGAGAAGATAAATAGAATACAAACCTGAAGGCACTAAAACTAGAAATCAGACAGTAACTCTTTTTTTTTTTCTACAATGCTGAATGCTGCTGTTTAAATTGTTTTAACCAGTTGCAGGGCTTAAAGTGGGAAAAAATCCTGTGCCTGAAACTTTTTCTTGGGGAGGGGGGGTCACAGTTTGAGATATTGGGAGAGCGGGTACAGAAGACAGCTTCTTGTCTCAATGTTTAAATGCATTAATACTATTTAATAGTCAATACAACATATATGTCTAGGGATGCACGATATGCATTTTTTTCCAACTGATACCGATACCGATGTTTACCCGCTTCTCGTGGTCGATAACCGATATGAGAACAGATATAATTTCACAGTTGATAACCTGTAGTTCATGCACACCTGAAGGTAAGAAAGGCTATGTAGTGAGCAAAGATTGATGATTTAATATTCCATAGTGATCTCACCAAATCTCACTATTGTTAACACAACAAAGAGAACACTTCTGACTCTTCAAATGTTCATTTATTATTTCCTCTAACAAACAGAATCTGTTATAGACAGTGCACATACATGCTTTTTTTAGAGTGTCAAAAATAAAGTGCATCTTGTCTATCCCTGTAAATTGAAAATGCATAAATAAAATATCAAAAAATAAATAAATAAAGTGCATCAGTCAATACAAAAATAACGGATGAGGTAGGTTGTGATAAAGCCCATCAAATGTTTTGCATAAGAATTCAAAATAAATTGCACTGACATGGGAAAACAAAAAGTGCATGTTTTCCTTGTAAACAACAAATCTCACTATAACAATACAGAGTGCATGTTTTCCTTGTAAACAACAAATCTCACTATAACAATACAGAATAAAATATATACATGTCTTTAAAAGAACAAACTGATTACTTAAGCCACTATCACTTATAATCTCCTTCTTTTTGGGTCATAAACAAAGCCCTGCAATTTCTCAGAGACACTCCTTTTCAAGGCATTAAGTGTTCCAGGGGAGACAGAGGACGCTTTGAGTGGTGCTGTGGAGGCAGTGGGTGGTGCAGTGGAGGCAGTGGGTGGTGCAGTGGAGCGTTTGAGTGCTTTGGGTGGTCCAGTGAAGGCTTTAGGTGGTGCAGTGGAGGATTTTAGTGCTTTGGGTGGTCCAAAGAAAGCTTTAGGTGGTGCAGTGGAGGATTTGAGTGCTTTGGGTGGTCCAGTGAAGGCTTTGGGCTTTTCTATATCATAATAGATGTCATTGCAGAATCCTTCCACCTCAGAGGTAAATGGGCTCATCATGGCCTTGGCGGCATTGTTCACCATGTGAACTGTATCTCCACATATGTCGAGCAGGTTAGGGTTCTCCTTCCTTGCTTGTGTCTCCAGTCCAGTCTTCTTTCCTCTCATCACTGCACAGTTGTCAAGCAGAATACTGATGACAAGTGACAAGTCAAGACCATTGGACTCCAGGATATCTTTGAGCTCCTGCATGAGGGCTGAGGAGTTGGCGATGTTTAGTTTCCTGCTGGCTAGGTGTTGTGTCGTCACCTTGCCCAGATCATCATAAAAAAAACGAACAAGGACATTGAGGATTTTGTCCATGTTGAGATTTGTAGCTTCGTCGATATTAATCGAAAATGTAGCTTTTTTTAGCTTTTCACATAGCCGTTTTTTAAATTCCGGGGCAAGGCCATGTGTGTTTAAATAGCTGGCGTGCTGGTTGGAAATGGACAGCTTTGACAGTGCATTTTTATCTTGTGATAGCGTCTTACACAAATCGACGATTGGCTGAGCCACTGTAAAAGACAGATCATGTTCGGCTATAAACGCACACACTCGGATCTTTTGCTCGCAAACAAGGTCGGTCATTGAAGATAAAATGGTACCTGTAGCCGTCGCTCCCGGCAAGGTTGTTGTGTGAGCGAGTGCTCGAACCGATGCTTGGTGACCGGGATCTGAGGCGTGTCGAGCGATCACCTTCTTCCCACTACTGCCGTAGAGGAGTCTCTTCGAGCACGGCGTACAGAAACAAGCACCCGGCTCCCTCAGTTTGAGGCACCACGTCCCATAAGGCTTCCCGTCACCACTACTCTCCTCTATCCATGCCCAGCGCCATTTATTTTTTACTCCTCGTTCTAATATAGCTGTGTCTTCGCCAGTTTTGAGAAACTTTGCTTCCATTTTAATAGACAAAAGTTAGCGAGACAGCGGGCTGCTAAAAGCGAACGTCTCTACAAGCTCACAATACACTCAAACTTCTTAAGGCCCGCCCCCACTACTCTGCCTCCGATTGGCTAGAAGTCGTTGGTTGGCTTGAGCAATACCATTGGTAGGCGGAACTGTCTCTTTAAATTACGATGTAAACCAATAGCGTGTGATATATATATATATATATATATTTTTTTTATTCCCCCACGCCGGAAATCCGGCACTGTGCCGGAGTACTTTAAGCCCTGCAGTTGGTCACTGAGTACTGCAGAGTACTGTTTTTGTTGCTTGAATAAAGGCTGGCAGTCTTTAATAGCCAACTGTTGTTGTGGACTATACTGGGGAAGTATTTGTTATTATTCAGGAGTAAAACAATAAATACTAATATCGGATCGGTATCGGTATCGCAGATACCTGAAGCCCAGGTATCGGTATCGGTAGTGAAAAAATGGGATCGGGACATCCCTACTGTGAACCGTCGCTGCCTGACCAGCACACACTTTACCTACCAGCATTAGCTTGACAGAATAAAGAGGCATCAGATCATAGAAAAACCCCTGGATGACTTACCTCCCATCCTTCCACATCCAGTCCTCTTTTGCCGTAGATATCATAGATGGCTCGAGACTGTGGGTCGCTGAGGACTAGAGGGAGGAATATGAAACAATAAGAATTAGTTGCGTTATTTATTTGTGTGTGTTTGTATGTGTGTGTGTGTGTGTGAGAGAGTGTGTGTGTGTGTGTGTGTGTGAGTGTGAGAGTGTGTGTGTGAGTGAGCGAGTGAGTGAGTGAGCGAGTGAGTGAGTGAGTGAGCGAGTGAGTGAGTGAGTGAGTGAGTGAGTGAGTGAGTGAGTGTGTGTGTATAGCTAATAGGTTCCTGACCTCCCCCCAGCCTTAAGCTCTCCGGAGTGACAGGTTAAAAAACTTGAATGAGTTAATAATAAAAAAAATATAAAAAATAAACTGTTCTGTTGTCTCGATTCATAGACAACAAAGAATCGTTCTACTCACAGTCGATCTGAATGAGCAGCTCAAAGCGCTAAAACCAGTGAGCGTGAGGGTTTACCTTCATAAGCTTGATGCACCAGGTTAAAGAGTTGTTCGGCCTGCCTCTTCAGTTCAGGGTCCCTGTGCTTGTCTGGGTGGTACAGCATGCACAGCCGCCTGTACGACGCCTTCAGCTCATCCTGCGTTGCCTAATCAGCCGTACGGAGAGAGAAGATGAACAACATCGTAAACATTAGCAAGATATTCCCATTTAGCATTTTACAGCTGTGTAAAATCCGGTACAATATAATTTCATACATACTGCTTGTAAAGAACGACAACGTGTTATATGCAGAAGTTGCTTGCGAGCTAGTTTTACCACGGGTCAGTCAACAAACTGGTTAAAATACCGTGACTTGGAGCAGCCACCCTAACACTGAGTGTGTAAACCTCCCTAACACTGAGTGTGTAAACCTCCCTAACACTGAGTGTGTAAACCTCCCTAACACTGAGTGTGTAACCTCCCTAACACTGAGTGTGTAAACCTCCCTAACACTGAGTGTGTAAACCTCCCTAACACTGAGTGTGTAAACCTCCCTAACACTGAGTGTGTAAACCTCCCTAACACTGAGTGTGTAACCCACCCTAACACTGAGTGTGTAAACCTCCCTAACACTGAGTGTGTAAACACCCTAACACTGAGTGTGTAAACCTCCCTAACACTGAGTGTGTAAACCTCCCTAACACTGAGTGTGTAATCACCCTAACACTGAGTGTGTAAACCTCCCTAACACTGAGTGTGTAAACCTCCCTAACACTGAGTGTGTAACCTCCCTAACACTGAGTGTGTAAACCACCCTAACACTGAGTGTGTAAACCTCCCTAACACTGAGTGTGTAATCACCCTAACACTGAGTGTGTAAACCTCCCTAACACTGAGTGTGTAAACCTCCCTAACACTGAGTGTGTAAACCTCCCTAACACTGAGTGTGTAACCTCCCTAACACTGAGTGTGTAAACACCCTAACACTGAGTGTGTAACCTCCCTAACACTGAGTGTGTAAACCTCCCTAACACTGAGTGTGTAAACCTCCCTAACACTGAGTGTGTAAACCTCCCTAACACTGAGTGACAGGTTGACTTATTGTGTTGATCGATGCTTACAGCAACAAAGCTACTTTTGTCTGTGCACTTTTTTTCCCCAACTAGCGAACTAACTACCTTTATCTCAGTATTGTTGATGAACAACTCAAGAAATGTTCCTATCTAACCCTAACCCTAACCCTAACTCACCAACCTGCTGACATTATTACCTAAGAGTCACAAATCAATGATAAGCGAGGGTGACCTAGCTTAGCTTAGCTAGCTTAACGCATTGCCTCTCCTTTCGAGGAGACGTACGCTAAATCATTTAAACCGACTACGAAACAACTGCCTAATAAAGCCGCATTACAACCAATACAAACAGGACCCGGGGGTATCATACCTCTCTGCGGACATTAAGTAGAGAATAGTAATCGTCGTTGTCAAACTCATCCTCCTCCAAGGCCGGCGCCATGTTTACAAGCTGTCATCCGCGCTTCGCTTCGCTGCGATCGGTATCTGTGTGTGCAGCCCTGCGTTACTGCAGGTGCTGCCCCCTGGTGGCTCGGATGTATCTAGGGTTGCCAGATTGGGATTGGCATTTTCCAGTCTAACCACAGTCTTATAAACCGCGAAATCCACCAAAAACCAGCCCAAAACCTAATATTGTCAGAAAACTGCTAAGTACTATTGGGCAGGTGCCCATCTCCTGCCCCTAAACTGTATGTCTGTTGACAATGATGTTTATAAAATGAAATAAAAACATGCACATTGTATGTAGCTACTAGGGTGTGTGTTTTTAATTTCACGCATTTTGTAACTTTCAGGCACTGACATTTTGATACCGCCTAAATGCTATTTATCCAGCCCAACCGCTCAAATGCTTTTTTTCCAGCCCAGTGTAATAATAAAATTAAAATAAATAGCCCGTTCGGCGGTAACCCGCCCTATCTGGCAACCCTAGATGTATCTGTAAAGCGTAAAAAAACTCGGGGTCGCATCTCAATAGCGTAACATGGGTTCCTCTAACGCCTCCTTTGCTTCATCTTTATCAGGGTTGCCAACTCTCACGCTTCTGGTGTGTGACACACTGACTCATCATCTTATGTCTCACGCTCATACGCTTTTTTAAATATTGATCAATACATTGTTAGTGACGTTATATACAGTATAGATATTCCGCGGGCGCGTTTACTGTAGGTCCATATATGCCAAGGTTATATGGGACCTACCCCCCTCCCCCCTGTCCCCCCTCGTTGGCCCGTCGGTCTTGCTACCGCAAGGACCTTGAATAACAATTACCCGTAATTAAGCCCATGGCATCAAAATAACAATCCAGCCAGGTACCCAAAGTTGGCAACCCTGTCTTCATTCATGCGAAACTGTACTACAGATAAAGAGTGGTCGAGCATCGCATATCCCCTCTCATCCTTCCCTCGGGTCGAGTGAGTCTCACTCAAAGGACGTGTCATTTTTGTTAGACAACAGTCATCGCCGTGGCCTTTCAGCTGTATAGGCTGTTGCGTGAGATGATTCCTCCGTTTGTTCTGCATGTGCCTCTGGAGGACCGGGAACACTGCCAGTCCGGCATTCTTACAAGCCAAGGCCTATCGACGTGGGCTCATATACGCCCCATTGGCCACATTGGCCTTCCGAGTCATTGAGTTCAATCTTAAATTGTCAGGTGTGCAGAAATAAGCATGACCCTGTTTTGAAATATTTCAGTGTTTTGGTATAAAAAAAACTATTGACAAACATAGTGCTTGTAAATTAATTCGGCCATTGGAGAACGTCCAAACGACGAATCATTTGCTCACAACTTATTGTGACTAGTTTTATTCAAATAGGGGACACTGAAACAGTGTGCAACTCTGATAATCTATTGAAGCATATTATAGGCCGTATAGTCATAATATCACAAAGTTGAGAAATAATGTTGATAGGCTATGCATGACAATTTTGCATCAGCCTAATACGGAATTAAGAAGAAATCTATAAGTGACTTTGAGGACGGCATCCTCCTCCTAACTGAACCCAATAACCCGCTATATATTCTCCCCTTTTGATAAATGATCGGAAACAGATAAACGTCAGGTAAACGCGTGGTGCTTTTGGGTTTAATAAATGGTCGTTCAAGGACTTTCCCCCGGGCTGGGCTGTATGAGCGCTGGGCTGTGCGCTTACACGGCACGGTGCTGTGAGCTGTGACATCGGCTGCGTTCGTAAGTTCGCTCTGGAATCACTCATGGAACGCCTCTTGTCCAATCAAATGACTTGGTCCCGTTTATGACGTTGACCCAGTGTGAGCTCCGGCGCTCTCAGAACGGATTTACGAACGCAGCCATCATCGCACGCTCATCTCGCTGAATGGAGCTGTCTTTTCAGCACCACCTCTTCGCCCCCTCTCTCTCTCTCTCTCTCTCTCTCTCTCTCTCTCTCTCTCTCTCTCTCTCTCTCTCTCTCTCTCTCTCTCTCTCTCTCTCTCTCTCTCTCTCTCTCTCTCTCTCTCTCTCTCTCTCTCTCTCTCTCTCTCTCTCTCTCTCTCTCTCTCTCTCTCTCTCTCTCTCTCTCTCTCTCCCTCTCTCTCTCTCTGGTGCAGGTCCAGCGGGATGGCTTGGGACCATTCAAACGTGTAAAAACAATTTGTTTGGAAAAACAAAAACAAAAACGGCTTTTATAGCCTAATCATCTAGGCCAGATGTTGTTTATTGTACTGCCGTCGCGCTGACTGAAATGACCATTTGAATGTACTATATTCATTTGTTCATTCATATCATTTGTAACACTATTAGGGATATACTACCACATTTCCAATTCCCAGAGTGTCTATTGTGTCCAGACGGAGTGCACGCATTAGATGATGTTATGTTGTGTACTATAGCCTACACTATTTACACTATTAGTTAGCCCACTCACTCCGAGCAGATTGGTTGCTTTCGCTGTTCAGTCTTAATAATAATAATAATAATAATAATTCATTACATTTATATAGCGCTTTTCCGAGGCTCAAAGACGCTGACAATATAGGGGATATGGGAAACACAAAAAACAACAACAATATAATATGACTTTTCGGCCAATAACGTGGTTTGGTAGATGCATGCATGCATGATTAGATGTGTGTGTTTTCCTTGATGTCACAAGCCATTCCAGAGTTGCATTGTCAGTCATGGCCCCTCACAGCCAATGGTAAGTTGGTATTGGCTGAACCCGCTGCTGCTCCTCGCTGCTCCTCCTCCTCCTCGCGCTGCTCCTCCTCGCCGTGCACGCGCGTGGTACCCACGGTCACGGAGGAGGAGGAGGATGTTGCGCGCGGAGGGGAAATGGCTGCCGAAAACAAGCCGGAAGGTAAGGGGAGATATAATGGGATTAAAATTCAGCTGTATGACAACTAACTATGTGATTTTGCAAGATTTTAGCAAAGTCAGACTATGGTGACATACGTGTGAAGACAAGTAGAGCTTTTGGGAAGAATACACGCTCTGATATTTCCTCCATCTTAAACGTGCTGGTGGGGGCAGACAACATTACCTTAGCCAGCTAATATCAGCTAGCTTTTTTTTAGCCCAGCTTTCCCCATCATCATCACAGCCTGCATTAAAGAAGGGGACTAAATAAGCCACAGCATGATCTAAAGTACAGACGTCTTGAGATCCTGTTTTATGCATGATTCGGTTTAGGGAAGGAGCAAGGTAAATAGCTAACAAGCTCGCTAAGTTAATGACAACATGTCATTGCACATCGACCAACTTCTCCTGTATTCACCCAGCTTTCAGAAGAAGGTTGTGTCACCTTAAACGTATGCATTTTTTTTTAAATATATTTTTTACAGTAACGACGTCTCTCTTGTCAGACACACGTTTATTAAATCCGATATAGTCAACGGTGGATGGTAGTTTGCTTAGAAATGCATTTCAGACATCCAGTAACCATTGGTCTGATCAAAAAAAAAAAAAATGCTTGCTTGCAAGTCCTGAACAATCTTTTTTATTTACCAACCCGGCCAGCCTTAGATCATCCTTCCCCCGTATCTTCGCGTGTGATTTTTCTCACTAGTGTTGGTGTTACAGAGAAGCACCGTTGCTTAGTCTAAAGTGCTGTTTTATATTGTCGTATATTGTTTTTTCTTGGTATGTATACGACGTAGAAAGCTACTCTCTTAGACATGACCGGCGAGCATCATGTCTGATGCCCCCAGATGTGTTTTGCTGCGAAAGGACGGAGTGTAGGACCCCGAAGAGCGTTTATTATTATTATTATTATTATTATTATTATTATTATTATTATTATTATTATTGTTATTATTATTATTATTATTATTATTATTATCATCATCATCATCATTATTATAATTATTATTATTATCATCTTTAAAGTCTTTAAAAAATAATAATAACAATAACCAATGTGTCGGTAAATGTTTGTTATTGTATTTTATCGAGTAGTAAACATATTACAGCTCATTTGGATTGAGATGTGCTCTCATCAGGTTTAACAATTATTTGAATATGTCATTTTTAATTGAACAGTAGACGATAAAGTCGAGTTTTTTTTCTGGAACATTGATTTAACTAGAGGTCAAGGCAAACATACTGTCTGTCTGATCAGCGCGTTTGAATGAGACAGGGCTGCACGCACCATCATAAATATGATAAGTGACCATCACAATGTAAAAAAATGCATGAAAACTGTTAGAAAGTGCACTGTTTATACTGGATATAGGTTGACTTGGACGTCAGTGTATGACTAAACGAAATTAACCTCGGTTGTTGATTGGTTTCATAATCAATGTTTGTTATTATATATATATATAGCCCAGTAGAAGTACAGTGTTGGTAATAGAGGCCATATTGATTGCAAGTAATAACGACATTTCAGAGCCTTTTCAGTCGGCTATACATTCATCTAATGTCATATCTCAGAATCAACCCCGCGCGTCTTTTACAATGCAATTGTTTGCCCGTGCACTTGGGATTGTTTTCCATATTGAGCTGAATGAAGTTATATTGTTCACACAACCACAGGGTGGAGACAGAGAGCGAGCTCGCGCTATCATGGGTTGCGTTCGTAAATGTGCTCTCAGAGCGCCGGTGCGCACACTGGGTTCATCGTCATAGAAGGGACCGAGTAATTTGGTTGGACAAGAGGCATTCCGTTAGTGCTGATCAGATTCCAGAGCGAAATTTACCAACGCAGCCATGTTGTCGGGAATGTTCATGGTTGTAATTAGGCCTAACTGGAAACACTGGAAAGGGTCCAAAGTTGAAACCAGATATGTCCCTAGTATCCTTACCTACAACATTGATACATTGCTGCACATAGGTAGCTGTTAGTCATGACACCGGCCTAAGTGTTTCATGTAAATGATAAAGACTTGGGGGGGTCTATCGGTTTTGCGTGTCTGATCTTGTGCCTCCCCCAATTGTAAAAAAAAGAAAAAAGAAAAGAAAAGATATGCATCACAACAAATTAATGATCTAGGTCTAGCGGTGATATGATTAGGGAGATTGGGGTGATGAATTCGTTCAGCGTAGTCATGTGTAAGACCACAATAACAAAGGTAAGGGAGCTAGTTTGTTTTTGGATGACAAGTGTGCCAACCTCTAACTGAAGCTCCACAAGGGGGTGCTATTGAGCTGTAGAAGCCAAAGTCATCCCCCCTCTACACAGTTTCCATTTTTGGTGGTCTGCCGAAGACACAATTAAAAAGGGAAGACTAGGCCTGCCTCTTATTATAGTAATGACTTCACACTGGCGGTGGTTTTGACCTCATCCATACATGTTGGATTGAACATACCGGTGCTACCGTTGTTAATTTCCCTGCTTCTCCATCACCGGGAGCTTCAACTGAAAACCCTGACTTGAGACTCCCAATGCTGAGCAGGTTGAGTTATTTTCGGTCTTCCTCTGAGGTCGGTCAGTGGAGGAGAAGGAGGGAGATAGAGAGAGAGAGAGGAGGGGGAGGGGGAGGTGGAGGAGGAGGGAGAGAGAGAGAGAGAGGGCTTCATACCTTCACATAAACACAATGTCCTCTCTAGCAAAACTGGGGCCTCAGAGATTTCACATACTAGAACAGCCAGAGCACAGAGATGAGGTTTTCTAAATTTCTAAAAGATTCCTCCATCCAATATTCATTGGTATTGGTTATCCAACGTAGCCCCACAGTCAGTATGGAAGAAGGCCGTCGGAATAGGGTCTAGATGTTTTTTTTAAAGGAAAAATGAATCTATTTCGGTTGTTTTCTGTAGTGCCTCACACGGTCGGTCGTCCTCTAAATCAGACTGTGTAGGTGGGTAGCAGCCCTGTGAGCAGCTCGTAACAGACAGCCTCTCTCTCCCGTAACCTCTTTGTCCTTGGGGCACCTTGGACGGTCGGTGTGTGTGTGTACTGTGTACACCCATCGCTCCTGGTTGTTTGGCAGGTCTCATGATGTCCCGTAAGGACTGTCCTAGAGGTCACATCCTGCGCTACCCCGTCCCCAGGGGACCTGGCCTCCCGGGGGGGGTGGGCAGGGGGGTGGTGGTCTTATTCTGTTTACATCCTGAGTTAGACCAAGGCCTACTCTCTGTACCTTTTTACATTTTATTCCAAAGCGAGAGATTACAGGAAGATGACAGTCTCTCCCTGGAGTAACTTAGGGCTTAAGTGCCTTACTCAAGGGCGCACTAGTGGTGGTAGTGGTGGGGGTGTTCCCAGGTGGGATTGGAACCTCATGACCTTCTGATCAACTCCAACTCACTATCTGTCCACTAGGCCAGGCATCACTACCCCTAGCCTGCTTCTCGCCCACCTAGACCCTGGAGGATAGGGCTTTCCCATAAGTACCGGAGGAATAAGGAAGTGACACATTTGATATGTGACACGTTCTAGTGTTTTTGTCCTCATATCGGCGACGAATAAAAATGTTCAGACTTTTTCTTTTGAAACACGGAACTACGTTTCAACGTTGTTGAGAATCACAACACAAACTCGCTAGTCAAGCCGAAATACTGCAACAAAGCAATAGATTCGGTGAGTAATCCCCACTGCTACCTACCTAGTTAACTCTAACACTACTTAACATTGTTAGAAGGCTCACAAAACAAGCTGTGTTAGTCGACTAGCGAGCGCGTCATTGATTTTCAACAACGCGGAAATGTATTCCCATTTTTTCGAAAGAAAAGTCAGATCATTACGTCAGATCCCGATATGCGGACCAAGGCATTAGAACGTGTCGCGTTATGTCTTGTGTGTTAAGTGCAGTTTTGGAATGGAGACCCGTCAAGCCACTTATAACCTCCATAGGTGACCTGGTGATATCCTGGGCCCTCCAGGACATGGGAGTGATGGCGATGTCTCCTGTGTAGGGTAGTCAGTAAAAATAAGTCGCCTTGAGAACCGGTGGTTCTCGAGCCTAACTATCTCCTGTTTCCGTAGCGTGAGGCAGCTTGATGTGCAAGTACACCCCCCTGGATATGACGCCGGTATGTCGCAGGGTCTTACCCCCCAATCCAACCCTTAACGCTGAGTGCCAAGCAGGGAGGCTACCATCAGGTACCATTTTTATAGTCTTTGGTACAACCCGGCCAGAGATCGAACTCACGACCTCCCGATCTCAGGACGGACACTCTAACCTCAAGGTCCACTGAGCTGGGTAGGTGTTGGGTAGTACTCCGGTGTTTAAACCGGGGATGGAGGTCCCAAAGTCCCAAAAATTTCCTTTCATACACACGTAGCCTAATAACCTCCTTAGTACAGACAGATTTACAGCAATCGCCCCTCTGTAATTCTGAGGCAGACGCTCTGTGGAAAGTAAGTAAAGTAAAGCTTTATTTATATAGCACCTTTCATACAAGAAATGCAGCTCAAAGGTTTAGGCCTAGTTGTTTAGTAATTTAACCTATGATTTCACCTAATATTCACATTGAAAGTACTACAAGGCGCAAAATAGCACAACATCAGGTCGTCATTAACGTACATCAGTGCTTGCTTTGCTTGCTTGCTGCCGCTTATGTTGTTAACACACGTTCTCCTCAGGATAAAAAAAAAACACATTCGACACATTCCCGTGGTTCAATTCTCTCTTTTTCTGTGTGGAATCGCGCTGGAGATTTCTTCTTCCCCCCCCCCCCGCCCCCGGTAATTGAATTAGTGAGGCGTGGATGGATGTGGTCCTGGTTCATTCTCTGGCTATTGAGACGAAACATTCCTTTAGGCCCTGTCTCTAACTAGCGTTTACCAGCTACCTCACACGGCCTGCTCTGATTGGTGGCATTGATCCGTCCAGCCTACTGATGTGTTGTTGACCCTGGCGGACTCGACGGAGGCTGGTGGAGGTAGAAAAAAAATCGGAGGACGGGGCTCATTGGTAATCCATGATTTTCTACCCCCGCCAGCCTCCCCACGTCAAACAAGAGCCCAAGCTCCAATGAGCCTGACGCCTGGCCCCTTTCACTCATCATTAGGGACCATTACCCAAGAATTTGAAGAAAGAGAATAGTCTAGTATCCTTTACAACCCAGCCGGGTTTCACAGAGAGGAGCGTCGTCATCATCAACAGAGGAAGAATAATGGCTAGATAAACAAGCACGGACTCTAAGCCAATGAACAAACATATTATTGTCTGGCACATGAACAAATCAATTAGCCTGGGCTGGATTTGGCAGATTTTCTGATAAACACCTCCTCTTTGTTTCAACTTCTGCTTTACTTACCTCAGGTGATAGTATTATTCCACACAGTATTCCCTCTAGCCATGGTAGGCCTATGCCTTTTTTCGCGATTTCTCGTTATTATTTTTTTAAGGTCCCTTTTTGAAAGTTCTGTATCGCCGCATGCTATATGTGTGGTGGCACAGGGCTGTCAGGGCTGTTTTAACAGCGTTAAAGTTCAGTGAGATGTAAAATAAAGGGTGACAGTGTCAGTGACAGCCTAAAACACGGCTCAAACACACAGTAGACTTATTACCTCTCTGTAGTCGTGGCAACCACCCACAGAAGTTCAACTGTCAACTGACGATAATGCTAACTTTTCTTTCCAAATGTGTTTTTTGCTCCATGAAAGTTGTGGAGCCACGCTTTAAGTGGTTTCCCTACGTAGGCTAGGCTATGCAGCACCTTACCTGATACCTTACCTTTCCTAAAAAATAATCCCCCTCCTCGCCCCTCAGATAACACCAGATTAAAAGTCACCCCAGACCAGACCAGACTCGGTGTGTGTATTTTACCTAATGTTTTACCTCATGTTTTGGGATGCATGGCCTTGCTTTCGCGGAGCTTAGGTTCACCCTTCAACCACATGGGGTATTAGTCAGAGGCGTCGCCTATCTGCGGATGTCGTGGCGCCTACAGGCTGTTGGGTGAACCCTGTTGGCCGCGCAGCTCGGCTGTGCATAGTGATGAGTAAGCTGCCGCTGAAATACCAGACCGAGCCTTATGACAGAGATTCTGTAATACCAGGCCGATTCTTATGACAGAGATTCTGTAACCAAGCCGATCCTTATGACAGAGATTCTGTAATACCAGGCCGATCCTTATGACAGAGATTCTGTAACCAAGCCGATCCTTATGACAGAGATTCTGTAACCAGGCCGATCCTTATGACAGAGATTCTGTAACCAGGCCGATCCTTATGACAGAGATTCTGTAACCAGGCTGATCCTTATGACAGAGATTCTGTAACCAGGCCGATCCTTATGACAGAGATTCTGTAACCAAGCCAATCCTTATGACAGAGATTCTGTAATACCAGGCCGATTCTTAGAGAGCTTCTCCAATACCAGGCCGATCCCTATAGACAGCTTCTGTTCGGAAGGAAAGATTCTGTTCTGAAACGGCGTAACAGTTTCACGAATACAGCTGCCAAGGCCGTAAGGTCGGGGTTTAGATACCGCAGAATCCTGTCAGTCTTCTTTTCCTCAAGTTTTTTGTTGTTTAATGTTGATGTTTAGCCCGTCTACTACTACTTATTAATTATTTATTTCATTGAAATTCTTGTTGTTTTTCCGCTTCTGTGTCTTGAATGCTTTCCATTACTGTGTTTTTCCTGTGTTGTGTTTGCTGTACACCTTAAACGTCCTGTGTGTGTGTGTGTGTGTGTGTGTGTGTGTGTGTACTATGTGTGTGTGTGTTGCTACTAGTCTGCTGTCTATATGTTTGCATGGGGGGGGGGGGGAAAGAAAGATTGCGGGGGGGTACTTTTGTACAGTAAAGCCGGGGGAAAGAATCAACCGAACTGTTCTTCGATTTTCTCTACTCTCTTTTTTTTTTGTTGCTCTCCTGAAGGACTGAAGAAAATTCGTAATCCGGATCGAATGTTCAGATCAGCAGTGTGTTATGCTGGCCATGGTCCTCCTAAGAGTATCAGTGATGACACAGACATGAACAGTAAGAGTTGGTTATTAATACTGCATCCTCCCCTACCAAGAGTCTCTACTAGCCTGCACACATCTATTATTCATCCATCGATTCATTTATTTACTGACTCCTTGATTTCATCTTGATTCCCCCCCCCCCCCCCCCTCCCCCTCTGTTCCCCCCCACCAAACCTCCTCTTCCTCCTCCTCCACCTCCTCCACCTCCACCACCACCACCTCTACCACCTCCTCCTCTGGTGTGCCTCCTCTCATGTACTCCTCTCCTGTTGTTGCTTGCTGCCTCCTCTCTTGATTGAAGTGTCTTGCTTTACGGGATATCGCGCCTGTCAATAGCTGAAGTGTTGTCGTTAACTAAGACTGATTGATTTCGGGGGCGGACGAGGAGGCCAGAGGGGGATCAGGACCTGAGCACGCCCTGGCAGACGTCTCTGCCCCCCCCCCCCCCCCCCCCCGCTTCGGAGGCGCCCGCAGTCGCTTATGATTCTGTAAACTCTCTCTCCCTCATAATAATCATTCATCTGAAGAATGATGACTGCAGAGAGAGAAAGATAGAGAGAGAGAGAGACAGAGAGAGAGAGAGACACAGAGAGAGAGAGAGACAGAGAGAGAGACAGAGAGAGAGAGAGAGAGATGAGGCTACTGTATACAATAGCACAATAGGGCCCTTCTAGATTTGTATCAGTTGCCCCACAGGCTGATGATACATTGCGTAATGTTGCTGTTTTAACATAATCAAAGAGAGAGAAACCCCCTTCTTTGAATTCGCAGCATTCTTGTTAATGAAAAGATTGCAGACGTGAAGAGGCAGTTTGTGTGTGTGTCGCTCTTCGGGAAGCGAAACGTTCACGGGAAAAAACGTTCCCGTTAATGAAAAGATTGGCAATGCGTAGAGCAGTTTGCGTCTCTTTTGGAAGTGACTCTCTTCATGCTTAATGAACACGGCGTCTCCTCCGCGACCTCCTCTGTGTAGAGCAGTGATGTGTTGATCTTGGTAATTAAGTGTGTGTTCATATTTAGTGTCATTAAAAGAAAAAAGAGAAGACGAAAGTCTGAAATCAACCACCTCTTCTTCTTCCTGGTTTCGCTGCGAAGGCCTCGACTGTTTCGCTGTTGTTTAGGCTACTCTGACACCGATTTGTTAAACATCGAGAATATAAATACATATATTTCCGTTTCAGTGTTTTTTAAGCGAACCCACTCTGGACCGCGGGTCCTCGATCAGGAGAGGCTGGCGGAGGTAGAAAAACCGGAGGACGGGCTCATTGTAAGGCATGGCATGCGAATGAGGAAAGTTTGATGCGTTACAATGAGCTCCGCGGATTATTTCCGCCTCCACCGGCCTCCCCTGGCCTAGATTCCGAGGGGCAGGAGTTGATTTAGTTTGCAGTCTTAGGCGCTAGCGTTAGCCTAGCTAGCCTACCCCCCCCCCCCTCTTGGGTGACAGCTGTGACTGGTGAGTCTTTTTGCCAGTGTTGCTCTCCCTCATGCTGTTGCGTGTTATTACAGTATCCTATTCCCATGTCAGACGGCCTAGTTAATGTACTCTGCCTCCCGCTTTCTGTATCACCAGGACACTCCAGAGCTGCACAGAGCGGCTCAGGCAGGCAGACAGACAGACAGACAGACAGAGAGGCAGGCAGGCAGGCAGGCAGGGCAGGCAGGCAGGCAGGCAGGCAGACAGGCAGGCAGGCAGGCAGGGCAGGCAGACAGGCAGGCAGGCAAGCAGGCCGATAGACAGACAGGCAGGTGGGCAGGCAGGCAGGCAGACAGACAGGCAGACAGGCAGGCAGGCGGGGAGACAGGCAGGCAGGCAGGGAGACAGGCAGGCAGAGAGGCAGGTAGACAGACAGACAGACAGATAGACAGACAGGCAGGCAGGCAGGCAGACAGACAGACAGACAGGCAGGCAGGCAGGCAGACATACAGACAGACAGACAGGTAGGCAGGCAGGGAGACAGGCAGGCAGGCAGGCAGACAGACAGACAGGTAGGCAGGTAGGCAGGTAGACAGGCAGACAGGTAAACCAGTGATCTGAGTAATTGTGGGAGTAGTTATGATAAGGATAAAGGGCTCTTCTGTGGCTCTAACAACATTGTGTCCTTCACTGGCTGTGTGTGTGTGTGTGTGTGTGTGTGTGTGTGTGCGCGCACAAGCCCTCACCTCTGCTCTCCTTGTGATGGGATTTCCATGGATGG
>NC_137676.1:5414679-5424679 GCF_963989245.1 Nansenia antarctica
AGGCACTGGCAGGTGATCCTCAAAAAGAAAGAGTCAGAAATCCAGATTATGTCTATCAAGCTGGAGGAGGTTGCGAAGTTCTTTTGCGGCTGGAGATTGAGAATCCCCCCAGGTTTGACGTACCGGGTACCACCCTCCACCGGGGTGTAGGGGGCGCACAGGGATAGACTGACGCTGAGGTAGCTTTCTGAGCAGGGGAGGCTGGTAGGAGGTAGAAAACGGAGCATGATGGGCTTCATTGTAATGCGTGGAATGGGTTGACGAATGGAATCGAACGCACAAAGACACTCCCTAGCTCCTACACCCTAGCCACTACACCCTAGCTCTTACACTCTAACGCCTATACCTCAGCCCCTACACCCTAGCTCCTACATCCTAGCCCCTACACCCTAGCCCCTACACCCTAGCTCCTACATCCTAGCCCCTACATCCCAGCCCCTAGCTCCTACACCCTAGCCCCTACACCCTAGCCCCTACACCCTAGCCCCTACACCCTAGCCCCTACACCCTAGCCACTACACCCTAGCTCCTACTCCCTAGCCCCTACACCCTAGCCACTACACCCTAGCCCCTACACCCTAGCTCTTACACTCTAACTCCTATACCTCAGCCCCTACACCCTAGCCACTACACCCTAGCCCCTACACCCTAGCCCCTATACCCTAGCTCCTACACCCTAGCCCCTACACCCTAGCCCCTACACCCTAGCCCCTACACCCTAGCCCCTACACCCTAGCTCCTACACCCTAGCCCCTACACCCTAGCCCCTACACCCTAGCCCCTACACCCTAGCCACTACACCCTAGCCCCTACACCCTAGCTCTTACACTCTAACTCCTATACCTCAGCCCCTACACCCTAGCCACTACACCCTAGCTCCTACACCCTAGCCCCTACACCCTAGCCCCTACACCCTAGCTCCTACACCCTAGCTCCTACACCCTAGCCCCTACACCCTAGCCCCTACACCCTAGCCCCTACACCTAGTCCTCCGATTTCTACCTCCACCAGCCCTACCTAGCCTTGTCTCCGAGGTGTCTCTCCCTCTTAAACGTTGTACTGTTCCTTTAAGAGATAACCGTAGTGATTAGTATGCGGGGCTGGCTGTATGTCTCAATGTAAAGCCTTCATCTGATCTCATTAGCAGGCGAGGAACCCCAGTCTTTCCTAGGATGTCCCCCTTCAACGCCCAGATGAAAAAGGAGAGAGGACGCGGGGGCCATGGAGTGTTTCATTATGATTTTTGTCTGAACATGCAGCATAGCCGCGTATCTGAAAAACATCTAAGAGTTTCCCATCCTCCGGGGAATAATAAATGATATGGTATCTTATCGTACTTATCTTACTTAGGCTATAACATTCGACTGATCGTCGTGCCTACAATAACTGGGAGAGATTGATGCACCTTACAGTAATTGTACCGATATGCAATATTGGTCTTTCTCATTTAGGCCTCTCTCTCTCTCTCTACTCTGTACCACAGTGCTTTAGGCCTCTCTCTCTCTACTCTGTAGCACAGTGCTTTAGGCCTCTCTCTCTCTACTCTGTATCACAGTGCTTTAGGCCTCTCTCTCTCTCTACTCTGTACGACAGTGCTTTAGGCCTCTCTCTCTCTACTCTGTACGACAGTGCTTTAGGCCTCTCTCTCTCTACTCTGTATGACAGTGCTTTAGGCCTATCTCTCTCTCTACTCTGTACGACAGTGCTTTAGGCCTCTCTCTCTCTACTCTGTACGACAGTGCTTTAGGCCTCTCTCTCTCTACTCTGTACGACAGTGCTTTAGGCCTCTCTCTCTCTACTCTGTACGACAGTGCTTTAGGCCTCTCTCTCTCTCTACTCTGTACCACAGTGCTTTAGGCCTCTCTCTCTCTCTACTCTGTATGACAGTGCTTTAGGCCTCTCTCTCTCTACTCTGTACGACAGTGCTTTAGGCCTCTCTCTCTCTACTCTGTACGACAGTGCTTTAGGCCTCTCTCTCTCTACTCTGTACGACAGTGCTTTAGGCCTCTCTCTCTCTCTACTCTGTACGACAGTGCTTTAGGCCTCTCTCTCTCTACTCTGTACGACAGTGCTTTAGGCCTCTCTCTCTCTACTCTGTACGACAGTGCTTTAGGCCTCTCTCTCTCTACTACTGTACGACAGTGCTTTAGGCCTCTCTCTCTCTACTCTGTAGGACAGTGCTTTAGGCCTCTCTCTCTCTACTCTGTACCACAGTGCTTTAGGCCTCTCTCTCTCTCTACTCTGTACCACAGTGCTTTAGGCCTCTCTCTCTCTACTCTGTACCACAGTGCTTTAGGCCTCTCTCTCTCTACTCTGTATGACAGTGCTTTAGGCCTCTCTCTCTCTACTACTGTACGACAGTGCTTTAGGCCTCTCTCACTCTACTCTGTACGACAGTGCTTTAGGCCTCTCTCTCTCTCTACTCTGTACGACAGTGCTTTAGGCCTCCCTCTCTCTCTACTCTGTACCACAGTGCTTTAGGCCTCTCTCTCTCTACTCTGTATGACAGTGCTTTAGGCCTCTCTCTCTGTCTACTCTGTACGACAGTGCTTTAGGCCTCTCTCTCTCTCTACTCTGTACGACAGTGCTTTAGGCCTCTCCCTCTACTCTGTACGACAGTGCTTTAGGCCTCTCTCTCTCTACTCTGTACGACAGTGCTTTAGGCCTCTCTCTCTCTACTCTGTACGACAGTGCTTTAAGCCTCTCTCTCTCTACTCTGTACCACAGTGCTTTAGGCCTCTCTCTCTCTCTACTCTGTACGACAGTGCTTTAGGCCTCTCTCTCTCTCTATTCTGTACCACAGTGCTTTAGGCCTCTCTCTCTCTCTCTACTCTGTACCACAGTGCTTTAGGCCTCTCTCTCTCTCTACTCTGTATGACAGTGCTTTAGGCCTCTCTCTCTCTACTCTGTAGGACAGTGCTTTAGGCCTCTCTCTCTCTACTCTGTACCACAGTGCTTTAGGCCTCTCTCTCTCTACTCTGTACCACAGTGCTTTAGGCCTCTCTCTCTCTACTCTGTACCACAGTGCTTTAGGCCTCTCTCTCTCTCTACTCTGTATGACAGTGCTTTAGGCCTCTCTCTCTCTCTACTCTGTACGACAGTGCTTTAGGCCTCTCTCTCTCTCTACTCTGTACCACAGTGCTTTAGGCCTCTCTCTCTCTACTCTGTACGACAGTGCTTTAGGCCTCTCTCTCTCTCTACTCTGTACGACAGTGCTTTAGGCCTCTCTCTCTCTCTACTCTGTACCACAGTGCTTTAGGCCTCTCTCTCTCTACTCTGTACCACAGTGCTTTAGGCCTCTCTCTCTCTACTCTGTACCACAGTGCTTTAGGCCTCTCTCTCTCTCTACTCTGTACCACAGTGCTTTAGGCCTCTCTCTCTCTCTACTCTGTACGACAGTGCTTTAGGCCTCTCTCTCTCTCTACTCTGTACCACAGTGCTTTAGGACGTCCTCGCTCTCTCCTCTTTGCGGCAGCATCCGAGTATCCTAGTTTGGCGAGGAGAGACGGCTTCTTGTAGGTCTCCTCCTCCCTCCACGCACTCTCTTCATCAGGGCCAGGGCTTTAATTAGCTGCTCACCAACCCAGCTCAGCCCAGCCTAGTACAGCCCAGCCCCAGTACAGTACAGTACAGCCCAGCCCAGCCCCAGTACAGTTCAATACAGCCCAGCCCCAGTACAGTTCAGTACAGCCCGGCCCAGTTCAGTACAGTACAGCCCAGTACAGTTCAGTACAGTACAGCCCAACCCAGCCCAGCCCAGCCCAGCCCAGTTCAGTACAGCCCAGCCCAGTACAGTACATCCAGCCTAGCCCAGTACACTACAGCCCAGCCCAGCCTAGCCCAGTACAGCCCAGCCTAGCCCAGTACACTACAGCCCAGCCCAGCCTAGCCCAGTACAGCCCAGCCTAGCCCAGTACACTACAGCCCAGTACAGTACAGCCCAGTACAGCCTCTAATATAACAAGCTCCTGTTTCAGCCTGTCTTGCACTTTGGTGTTTTACAACCAAACTGTTCTTTCGTGTTTTCTTGTTGTTTTGTTTTACTTAGCCAGAAGGGGGTAGAGAGAGAATTATGATAATGTCCACAGCAGAGTGTCATTACTGTTGAGCCATGAAAGTTAAGATGTCCGCCTGTAGATCTCGTGGCTTAATGTGTCACTAATCACCAACAGCACGTAAACAGGACATCTAGAGGATACGCCCGTCGTTGGACCTCCTCACTCACCATCTAAAGCCTGATATTGTGGGCCCACAGCCTAATAGACAACGCTGCATAATATTACATACAAACTACTGCGTAGTAACATAACCCAAGCTCTCTAGTGATAACATTCTAACGTCGCTACCTACGTACGTAGGCTAGCAGGCTAATTTAGTAATTGCTTTGTAATCGAATGATAATGGAGTCGAGCCATTTATTTATTTGTCGTTCCGCGATCTTTCTTCCAGACGGGGGGTGACATAATAAACCAGAGCCGCTGAACCCCATTATCCATTACCATGGATACGGTATGCAATTAAGTTGTCTGTGGTCCCTGGAAACCCACGGTACACCTCCGAGGTTGCCTGTGTTGTGTTTGTGTGACCCGCTGCGCAGCGTTGAACTGTGCCTTTAAGAGATAATTGTGGTGATTTGCATGCGAGGTCCGTGTGCGTCTGCAATGTGAAAACCTTTTCCTCTCTGATCTGATTTATTTCATTAGAAAGCCGAAGGAATCGCAGATTTCCCAGGTTGTCCCCTCCAATGTTCGGATGAAAAATGAGAGTGTGTACGGCCATTGAGTGTTTCATTAGGAGCTGAAAAACATCTCATTTCAATGTTAGGCTTACACGTCATTTATACTTAGAGGAGTTGATTAATTAGAAGAGAGAAAAAATACAGTTTTATAAGGTTAAAATAATCACAAGTGTGTGCCTGGTTTGTCAAATTCCTCTTGTTTATTGTGTGTGTGTGTGTGTGTTTTACTAAACAACAGGGTTCCCGTGCTGGCGAAATTTCAGTTATTCGGTCTAAAAATGAGGTGCTAGGTCTTAAAAATGAGATCCTGCCAGGAAATCAGTCCGACCACATCTATTTACGCGGAAATTAATCAAGCTGGAACCAAAAGAATGCCAATTCGCTTATTTTTTTGTCTGTAAGGCAGTGAAATCCCTAATCTCATCACCTCGAGGATGACAAAAAGCTATGGTGTCGCGAAAGGTCAAAAATTCTATTCAAAGACGTCTAAAAAAGGTCTAAAAAGGTCTTAAATGTGACTTGTTGAAACTTGTAGGAACCCTGAAACAATTTGGGCAGATCTACTTTGTCTGTCTTTTGCTACATTGCGTCACTAGACACATTTGTATAGAAAACTAGTAATGGCTTCATTAATATTCTCAAAGGCAAATTTCTCCCTGTAATTTGCGGTTCAGACATCGATTAATCAGAGACAGGTTTGTCAAAGGTTTCTGCTCCGAGTCCTGGCATCCGACCTATTCCCATGTGGACGCACACATACACACACATACACACACACACACACACACACACACACACACACATTCACACACAGACACACACACACACACACACACACACACACAGTTACACACACACACACACACACACACACACATACTCACACACACACACACACACACACTGAGTCACACACACACGCACACACACACAGTCACACACACACACACACACACACACACACACACCTATTCCCATGTGGACGCACGCTCGTTCCGTCACCCTGACAACATGTGGCGTTCCCGCCTCAGCCTCGCAGGCGACAGACCTTTTATGAGCGTGTTACTCTGTTTGAACTAGCTCTTTCAAAGGGTCCTAGTCTCCTCCCCGACATCTGTGGAAAAAGCCCGCTTCAGGAAATCGGAGGAAATCTCTGAAATAACATGTGAACAAAATGCCGATGTAATATTAATGATGCCGGAGAAAACATGCTTCCAGTTTGTGTATCTGTGGATGCGTCTCGGGGTCTAATGTGAAAGTAAACAGGAAACAGGAACACATAAAGTAGGAGTATGTTTATACTGAAGAACAAGGCCTTAGTCAAAAGCCAGGCATCAGAAAGTCAGAGCAAAAAGGAAGGGGGGGGGGTTGCATAACACCGACGTTGAAGATCTTAAAACGTGAATGCGATATCTTTAAAAACGTGTTCAAAGTAAGAGCAGTTGTTTGAAACATTAAGCTATCCAAAAGCTAATTTCAAGTTTGGTCGTTGCCAAGCCTGCTCGCCAGCAGAGTGTCTGGTGCCGTAGTACATTCATTAACACAGCCCTATAATCCAGTCCCACATTTTGTATTCTAATCAACTTCATCATCTCTAAGGATGATTCTGCGTCTCCCAATTTCGTCCGAATTTAGATTCCGACACAGCCGGCCCGACTGAATTTAGATGCTGCATCCGTCGCTGTCTCCTCTTGATGATGTCATGCGAGGGCGTTGCCGTAGGTTAGCATTGATCACTGGCAGCGGTCCCACGGTGGCGGGGGGTGGGGTGGTGGGGGGGGGGAGGCGGGTGTGTCTACCGATGCTGCTGCTAGCGATTGATTACAGGGGGGAGCGGGGGCCTTCTGAGGGCTCTGTGTGTAGGGGGGAGAGGGAGGAGAGGGAGGAGAGGGAGGAGAGGGGGGAGAGGGAGGAGAGGGAGGGAGAGGAGAGTGAGGAGCGGGAGGAGAGAGAGGAGTGGGAGGAGAGGGGGGAGAGGGAGGAGAGGGAGGAGAGGGGGGAGAGGGATGGTCGGGCCGCGTCCTCCGCTGGGTCATATCTGAGCATCGGGACCGCGCCGCGAAGCATCGCCGTGACGATGCATCTCCCTGACGACGCTGGAGCCTGGGCATCCTGTGGCTTCTCATTGGAAAACCAAAACCAAAAAAACGGGGAAAAAACAAATAAACATTCCTCAGGCGCAGTTTGTTGTACGAGCCGATCCAGAGTTAAGGTCGGAAAAACAATTATGTTGACAATTGAGGTAGCGTATGGAAACAACAACAACAATCATTTAATTAGCTGACACCAGTTTATTTTCTGGTAATTAGCCTACCTGACTTTATAATCAGATTTTTTTTGTTCATCGTGGTCTAGGCCTATTTTGGCTTTTCCCCAGTATGTCCTTTTCTCTCTCTCTCTCTCTCTCTCCCTCTCTCCCCCACCCCTTTCTTGCTCTCTCTCTCTCCCCTGCCTCTCTCTCTCCTTCCACTCTCTGTCTTTCTCTCTCTCTCCTCCTGCTCTCTCTCTCTCTCTGTCTTTCTCTCTTCCCTGCTCTCTCTGTCTCTGTCTGTCTCTCTCTCTCTCCCCCTGCTCTCTCCCCCACCCTGCTATTTCTGGCTGTCTCTCTCTCTCTCTCCCCCTGCTCTCTCCCCCACCCTGCTATTTCTGTCTTTCTGTTTCTCTCTCTCCCACTGCTGCTTTCTCCCTCCCTGCTCTCTCTTTCTCTCTCTCTGTCTCTGTTTCGCTCTCTCTCTCTCTCTCTCTCCCCCTGCTCTCTCTCTCCCTCCCTCCCTCCTTCCTACCTGGTCTATCTCTCTCCCCCTGTTCCCACTCTCCCTCCCTCTCTCCCTACCTGACCCATCTCCCTCCCTCCCTCCCTCTCTCTCTCCCTGGCCTGTCTCTCTCCTTCTCTCCCTCCCTCTCTCCCTACCTGACCTGTCTCCCTCCCTCCCTCTCTCTCTCTCTCCCTGGCCTGTCTCTCTCCTTCTCTCCCTCCCTCCCTCCCTCCTACCTGCTCTCTCTCCCTCCCTCCCTCCCTCCCACCTACCTGGCCTGTCTCTCTCCCTCCCTCCCTCCCTCCCTGCCTCCTACCTGCTCTCTCTCCCTCCCTCCGTCCCACCTACCTGGCCTGTCTCTCTCCCTCCCTCCCTCCCTCTCTCCCTACCTGGCCTGATCTCTGATCAGTCAACTCTATCATGTTCTTCCTGTGATGACAACAACAACAACGGCAACCACTTCTTCTTCTGTGGTACTTGGGAGCAGATGCTGCGGCTGTGTGATTGTTAATTGGGCGAAGCGAATGATTACAGATACCTGTTCAGCTCATGTAAGGAGAGTTTACACTGCGTTCAGAATTACCAGTACAGCTGGTCTGGATACAGGGAACGCTACACATCTACAAATCCATTCCCTCAAGTACTTCCCTGTGGGAGCCATAGCAAACGGCTCTCTGAGGTTTGCCTGCTGCCTGATCCGGTGGTTGTGACTGTGACAGGCATTTATCTGTACCACGCTGCAAAGTTATATACCAGGCCTGTAACATATTACATTTTCTCAATATGTCCTCTAAACATAGTAAACAATTGGAAAGGAGGTTCAAAATAGGATGTTTTCTCCTCTCAAAATCAGAAGTATTTCGCCCCAGGCTCTTTTGCGCATGGCTCACCAGAACTGGGATTAAGTTAACGGTTCACTGTGTGTACTACACATGCAGCTTTGCCCCCTGGAAGAAAAAAATGCAAAGAAATTGAGTGAGAAACCATGTCAGGTTTTAACTGATGTTGTTGGATCTGTCACCCCCAGTGACTACAGCAAGCGGGTTCACATGCAAGAGCATTCCTTCCTGAGAAAGATGGAATCCTTCTGGTTCATGATGAACTCACCAACCCTGATTCCTACTGACACTCCTCTGGAAAGCAAGTGTTGCCGTTTTCATTTCAGTAGGCCTACTACTAAAAAAACACCCTGCGATGTTGTTGTACTTCACCATACCGTTGTGGCTCGGATGGGAACATTAGGGCGTTGTAAAACTTAGCATAACACCTCTCTATAGAGTCTGGACCCTTTTTTCTAAAGGGGAAAAACAGATTAGTCACACTGATGTTGTCACTTGTTGTCAACCGGCGGTTTGTTACATCAACACTTTTCACACAGAGTGAGTTCTCTCTCTCTCTCTCTCCGCTAACGCATTAGCATTCAGACACTTGATTCGGAGAGACTGAGAGAGAGAGAGAGGGCCAAGGTTAGTGCGCTGTGTTCCCCTCGCGCGGAGTACAGTAGCGTTGTCTACCGCTGTTTGAGAGAGCGCTCCGTCTTGTCACGGTGATTGGCAGGAGCTCCCGTTCGCCTGTTTATACCCCTCGCCTAATGATAAGCTGCTGGCTGTGAATAAGAAATCCTCATTCCGTATGTAAATTGCAAAAAAAGCTATGGATGCATATGATTTCTAACAACCGTGGTTGACGCTTTAGAAAAATATTATTCTAATTTTTCTTGTAATATTCATCCCAAAGACTATATTAGTTTTTGTCCACAATATCATGAATTTCGTCTGGTAAATAAATTCGGGTCTGCAAACAAAATAGGGACATTTGCACATGCTTTTCGTCCCAGATGAAAATGCACTTGCATCTGCATACAAGTACAGATACAATAAGGAAATGAATTGAACAACAGGACACACCGAGGCGGGAGTGGTTTGTGATAGTATCGCTGAGCACGCGCTGTCTCCTCTGTGCCGCACCGGCTTCGTTATAACTCGATGCAATTATTATAAAATGCAACATGTAGTTTCAACCATGTAACGAGGCATGCGGTGTGACACCCAGCTTTCTCACATCCCCAGGAGAGCAGGATAGGCTGCAGTTGTTGTATTATTTCAACTGTGTATTAGAGGCTGACACGAGGGGGGCGGTTTAGTATAAAACTGTATACTAGATAGCTTGGACTCCTTTTCTAAGGGAAAAAAACAGATTAGTTATGCTGATGTTGTCACCTAATGGTCGGTATCAACACGTTTACCGTTTACACCCAGGAGTTCGCTCCCCAAACACACTATTATTCAGGGTTAGCTTAGCCTATGTTGTTGTTTTGTGTTTCGGCACTATGTTTCTCTTAATGTATGATGTTATTATTAATATTACCATCTCTTCGGGCTACCTCTTAACTGTCCCTCCTAAAGACCTCTTCATCCACCCCTCCTACCCCCCCAGTACAGTTTCTCTAGAAGGCTAGAAGGCTAATTCTTCCTTCTTATAGCATCATGACAGCCAATGCCCCCCT
>NC_137676.1:5427179-5457179 GCF_963989245.1 Nansenia antarctica
AGGAGAGACACCGGTGGAACACCAACGAGGTATGGACGTTTCTCCCACTCACACACACCGCCCCGCTCCTCCTACTATCACTGTCACTGCCTACTATCACTGAAGACGGTTAAATCTCCTGTACAGGGTCCCATCGATAAAACACACACACAGAACCCAGCCTTCAGGTTGTTAAAACAGATTATACAGAGTTGTACAGTTCTACTGTACAGGACACGCTGTGGGTAGTTCAGGCCACCTACTGTGCGTGCACCTGCCGAGTTGAAAACCTTACTTCTAAAGTAACTCTCTCTCGCTTACTTCATCTATCATTCAACTCTACTTCAACCCTGAAGAACCTTGCCTGGGTAGCATTAGCATAACATGAAAGGCAGACCGATTGTTGCTTAATGTGTTGTATTAAATGTTGTTCTTACTTGTGAAAGAAAGTTTAAAGGTCGTGTTTTGGGAAAATATTGTCTTCGAATTATTTAGGCGTAATGTGTGTGTGCGCGTGTGTGTGTGTGTGTGTGTACAACGCCCTGCTCCTGGTTCATCTGTTATGGAGTGCCAGCATAATCATCATCAAAACGTAAAGATCGAACATAAAAAACATGTTTTTGTAGCTTTGAAACTCTCATTTTTGCTCGTTTCGCTTACATAGTTTGGGACTGTGGCCAACAGTAAAACAGACTGGGAAATGCATGACACTGAATTTAGGATGTCGCACCGAACGCTGAAATTTAAACAGTTAAGCTTGGGATTTTCATAATGTACATGCCTAGAGCTTTATATTTCTAAAACACATTAGCATTTATGTTTTCCACGACTGTAAAATATTCATTGTCTTAATTTGTCTAGAGGCTTTTGCTCTCTGTTTGGCTGCTGTAAAAAAAAAAGAACTGAAGTGGGAGGTTTCTTCAGCGCGGTGTCATTGCACTCTTCTTGGAGAGAGTGTGACCTTTTGATCATGCCATGCTCCCCGGCACAATAAAATACTTATAGGTACAAGGGCGTGTGTCAACACCGGTGCCACACAGACACAGCATCAGTGGGGGGGAAAGAGCTTGTTCAAAATAGAACATTGTCTTATCTTGTATCCTATATTTATTTATACATTACCCATTCCTAACGGATTCCCTGTTATGCCTAAACCTTAAATGTAACTGTCAGTCATGCATTATTTCTTATTCTCCGAGCTGCAGTGCACTTGTATTCAGGAAGTGTTATGTGGAACCCGGTAAATGTAAACAGAGGGAGTGTTTAACATAGGCTGCATAAATGCCTGGAGGTGTATCACATTTCATACACTGTGTCAAACCAATGAGCAGAAGATAACACAACTTGTTTAAAAAATGAAAGTGCAAAATGTTTTTATTTGTTTGCCCGTGTTGAAAAGAAATCACAGATGCTGTTTGCTCCGGCTGTCCTTGACCTAGAAGGCCAGCCATTTTAAATTAGTTCATCTCTTTTCAGTACAGCTACTTTATCATTTAATGGAAGTGAGACAGTGTCTTGGTTTGATGTTCACATTTTATTTGGCGTCCATGTTCAATCTTTTTTTTTTGTGTGTGTGTGCGGCTCTCCCTGTATAGAGACCGACAGGAGATTGAAACTAAACATTATTTAGCTGCTTAACGCTGGAGGGATTTTAAATGATTGCTAGTGCACGGTTCCTCCTAGGAAATTCATAAGCTGCCGTCGAAGCTCTCGCATTTTTAATACAATTGATCCCAATGAAGCAGATGTGTGGTTTTACCACGTTAAATCGACAGGCAACGGTATCAGAGGAGCGAAAGAAACAAAGATTTTTTTTTCATCATCATTCTAAAGTTATTCACTGTGTTTCCTTCCCCCTTATAATTAATGACATTCAACGGGCGGGAATTTGTTAAATAAAAGAGTGCCGGAGGAGCTCGCTGATTGGTTGAGAAACCGTTTTGGCGGTCTCAGCCCTCCTCATCGCTCACCTGTCTGGCACGTCAGTTCAAGCCCCGACCCAAACTCCAGAGTGACAGATAGTCACCCGTCCTCTCTCTGAGGTGTGGCCTATGACATGAAAACCGTTTTTGATTCTTCAACAGTGTTGGTGATTTATATTTTTGTGTATAGTGACAAGGCTTGTGCTTGGATACGGATGCTGTGTGTGGGATAAACGCCTCGAGAGAGAGACAGAAGGAGAGAGAGAGAGAGAGAGAAAGAGAGAGAGAGAGAGAGAGAGAGAGAGAAGCCCTTCCTGGTGTTTAAGAGTAAACTATTGGCAGAGTGTTGTCACTCGTAACTATTTACCTCAGGGGTGTGGATCAATCAATCTATGGCTTTAATTTTCCGCCATTGATCTATTGAAAATTTCCTGTCAAATCAATATTAGGAAATTAGTTTTTAAATTGAGAAGGATTTGAAATGATTAGATGCGTGAAGATTTGATCGAAGTCAGTTCCACTAATTAAGAGGTGATAAGGAACATGTAAGCAATATGAAAAAGCAACCACCCGTATTTTTGACTAAACAAATTGTGACCAGAATTACCGTAATCATTGGTGTAGAAGTTAACAGCCTGGAAAACAAGTAGCAGACATGACAACAAACATCATGGCAGATTATTCACACATTGCGCACCGCAAGGCAAGAGATGTGTTTTTTTCTCGAATTAATGATACTTTGATACTTTGTATTTACATTAGATGTCCTCACTTCTACTGTGTGTGTGTGTGTGTGTGTGTGTGTGTGTGTGTGTGTGTGTGTGTGGTGTTGGTGTCTCTCTCTCTATCACATCTCTCTCTCTATCACCTCCATCTCTCCATCTCTCTCTCTATCACCTCCATCTCTCCATCTCTCTCTCTATCATATCCATCTCTCCATCTCTCTCTCTATCATCCCTCTCTCCATCTCTCTCTCTATAACATCCTTCTCTCCCTCTCTCTATCACCTCCATCACTCCATCTCTCTCTCTATCACATCCATCTCTCTCTCTCTCTATCACATCTCTCTCTCTATCACAAACCCTCTCTCCATCTCTCTCTCTCTCTATCACATCCTTCTCTCCCTCTTTTTTTTCCCTCTCTCACTTTCATGTGATGAAAAAAAAAGAATTCCTCCGGCATGTTTCTATATTGAGGCTGATGTTTTCCCCCCTTCTGACCTACAGGGTTCTGCTAGCCTTCAGAATTAATTATTGTATTTATGAAATTGATTTCCAAACGTAGGCACTAAGCACTTGTTGAGGGTCAAACGCTCTCGGCTACAGCTGTAGGCCCGGTTTGTTGTGTCAGTTTATTACTCAAATTAACTCACACGAGACAAGACAGACATTTTTTTATGAAAGCCAACCGAGTTTGGTGTTTTCCTACAATCACTTCATACAGCGAGCAGCACAACATATATTGCTTGGCGGGGGTTTAGGGATAAATGTCATAGTAGACTATCCTGTTTTATTTGTTTTCCTCGGAAAGGCACCAAGAGCACGTCTGATTCTGTTAGGCTGTTAGCCCGAGAGAGCGTCAACCACTTCTTCTTCTTCTTCCCGGGAGTTGAGGAGAGAGAGAGAGAGAGAGAGAGAGAGAGAGAGAGAGAGAGAGAGAGAGAGAGAGAGAGAGAGAGAGAGAGAGAGGGAGAGGGAGGGAGAGAGATAGACACTTCCCAGGTTTGAGGAGAGAGAGAGAGAGAGAGGGAGAGGGAGAGGGAGGGAGAGAGATAGACACTTCCCAGGTTTGAGGAGAGAGAGAGAGAGAGACACTTCCCAGGGTTGAGGAGAGAGAGAGAGAGAGATAGACACTTCCTAGGGTTGATGAGAGAGAGAGAGAGAGAGAGAGGGAGGGAGAGAGAGCGCCTCTTCACAGGGTTAAGGAGTGCGAGAGAGAGAGAGCGAGTTAGAGAGACGGAGACACACTTCTCAGGGTTGAGGAGAGAGAGAGAGAGAGACACTTCCCAGGGTTGAGGAGAGAGAGAGAGAGAGAGAGAGCCAACCTTCCCTAAACCAAGGGCGTTTCTCTTTTATGTGCTCCATGCCAACCATCGTCAAGGAGCCTCACTGGTGGCAGCCGCGCAGGCGGGAAGGGGATTAGGGAGTCTCTCGTCGACGCGATTGTGTGACTCTTAGCGAAAGTGACACCTCATCAATTCTCTGCATATTTCTGCAGCTGCTTCAGCATGCGTAATGCAACCTCGTTGTTTTTTGTGTTGCTCTGTCTGATTACATTCTTAACATTTTGGCGGGTTTAGGGCCATTGATGACTGACCGCTTCTGCCAAGCAGAATTCAATAATAAGCATTTAATTGAATTTGTTTTTAATTTGTTTTTTTCCCTCCCCCCGAAAAACACAAGACAGTCGTGATGATGTGTGTAGAAGAATGCAAGCTGCTGCCTTACATGGAAGGGTGTATCATACACGTGTAATGTCGCAAGCAAAGGTGTCTGTTTAGCTCCTGTGTTTGTGTGTATGTGTGTGTGTGTGTGTGTGTTCCTGTACATGTGAGGGAATTTTGGCAGCAATTATCATTACAACTTCAAAATAAAAGAGTAAAGCGTGGAAACGAATGGAAACACATTTACCTATTGTGTCCATTCAATTACTTTTTCGTTTCATGTTCCATAATGATTCTGACATTTACACATAATGATTCTGACACTTTTGGATTAACAAATCCTATACGTTATAATATTTCCCTATTGGTCTGAGCTAGAGAGTCAAGTGGTACTGGTTTGTCTCACCCTCCGTGGATGTCAAGGTGTCTGTCTTGCCTATCTCCCCCCTCTATCTCCCCCTTCCTGTGGGCTGAGAGGTGTCTGCCGGTGTCCCTTATGGGTAGGAACGATCTCTGTCACCCCCGTGTTGGGGAAGAAGTGTTTACTTCATCTCTCTGTAGGTGGAAAATATATCTTTCTTGCCTTTCTGAATCTGTGATGGAATGGAGTAGTTGGGAGGGGAGGGAGGGAGGGCGGGAGGGAGGGAGGGAGGGAGGGAGGGAGGGGAGGGGGGGGGGTCTGCTAATGCAGAGCTATTCATTTCTCTCTCATTGTCCCCGATTCCCTTGTGTACAGTTCTTGGGGAGAAGGTGTGCAGGAATACATTTCAACCATTTACTGGAAAATTAGATAAACCAATCTGATCAAAATGCGGGAGGAGGACAGAGGGGGGGGGGGCTGGGGGGGGCTGGCGTGTCGGAGACTCGGAGGCAGGCCCCGGAGCCGGGGATGTGCACGCACGCACGCTTCCCTCAGCTTTTAAATTGTCAAAGTGAGATTAAGAGGAAATATGAAGCAACGCTTGACAATTTATTTAGTAGACACACACACACACACACACACAACCATGGCAGAAGGAATCGGAGGTAGGGACTATGTCTAAAGAAATAAACACAGAGGGAATTTATTTGCGGGAGAAGTGGAATTAGATATGGGGTTTTAAAAAAGTAGAGTATAAGTATTTCACCTCGGTTTCATCAAATGAGAAGATATTCACACTGCAGACAGTACTTAACATTACATGCCAGTTCATTGAATTACACTGTAAATGCTGCTTTTTATACCCCCCTGAAACTTACAAGATTCACATCTCATTTGCACTATGCTGTTGGCTTGTTTCAACACAAACAGACCCGACTCCTTTGTATGTGTGAAGGGTTGTTGTTGGTTTGTATCGTTGCTCTTTCAGTCCGCGGCCCCTACGGCTTTCTCAGATGAGCCTCGGAGGAACAAATCCTCCCAGAATGCCTCTCACCTCGGCTACCAACAGCTATTGTCTGCTGGGTGCTTCGGCGCCATGACCTCTATCTAGCCGGACATTCCTGTTGAGATTAAAATCTTTTTAAAGAAGGACACCTCACACGAGAAGGGCTTTAAGCTTATATCCCTCTCAAGATCAAACAAACTAGCTCCGTGTTTGGTGTCTCCTGCGTAGGGATGCGGGATGACTAGAGATGTGTTGGAGAATTGCAATGCCACGCACCAGTGCTGTTTTGGAAATGCATCCCTCGCTTTTTTGTTGTTTCCTTTTGGTCTGGGTTCTGTGGGAACACAATAGTCAATTTTAGCGGACAGGTAACCGAAGAAACGTGTGATACTTTATTTATCATAAATTAGTAACACACTCTAACCTGGTGATGTTGTTGTAGCCTAGTTACTGGTCAGAAGAACATTGTGTATTACCGTTCGTTCCAACATGTTTTTACATACGGTTCGCTCTTTAATGACTTATTCCAGTTGTGTAGTAACTACAACAGCTCAACTCAATTATAAGTCAATTAAAAAGCTATTAAAAAAGTTAATTATCAAGTTACAACGTATTCAGACAATATTGTTACGAGAGTAAATGCGGTGTCGCCACGCAGGCAGGCTCAGTATAGAGCAACTTAATTTAAAATGTTATCGGAGGGCTACTGGATGAACAACAACGTCCTCGCGGTATTAGAATGCATTAGGAACCACCAAACATCCGCCATGTTGACGAACAACAAAAAACCCGCCGTCCTCAATCATAGTAGTGTCTTGAAAAACCAGTGGTGTACAGCCTGAAGCCCCAGGGCGAGAGGGGACAGGGGGACCTAAGCTGCTGTGACACCCTCAGTCCTTAATGAACGGCAGGGTACTTGTGTGAGCTGAATCACCCCCCCCCCCCCCTCTCAGCTTAGAGGGACTGGCACTGCCTCTGAACTGCTGCTGAACCAGAGAGAGAGAGAGGGGGGGGGGAAGAGAGAGAGAGAGAGGGGGGGGGGAAGAGAGAGAGAGAGAGAGGGAGGGAAAGAGAGAGAGAGAGGGAGAGAGAGGGAGAGTGAGAGAGAAAGAGAGAGAGGTAGAGAGAGAGAGAGAGAGGTAGAGAGAGAGAGAGAGAGAGAGGGAAAGAGAGAGAGAGAGAGGGAGAGTGAGAGAGAAAGAGAGAGAGAGAGGTAGAGAGAGAGAGAGAGAGGTAGAGAGAGAGAGACAGTGCGCGAGACACGAGAGCGTCAGCCCTGGCCTCTGTCCGTCGGCCTGCTACACATGTAATGCCCCTTTCCTTCGTCAGGAATAATCCTCTCCGCTTGCCACACGAACACTGGCAGCGGCACGGCATGGTGTCTACACGCAATATGTCTCCACTCAGGGCGCGGCGCGGCGGAGTCTCCGTGGACGCACCCGCCGGCAGACTCACCCCGGGCAGCGGGGGCTGGTCGGGGGAGGGGAGGGAGGGGAGGTGGGGAGATACAGATACAGCGGTCAAAAAGCATAGCTAATGAAATGAGAAGAGACTGAGAAGAGAGAGAGCGGTAAATCTGGAGGGGCGATCAGTGACAATGGAAGATAGGCACCATAATGATTAGGACAATTGGATACAGTGGTGTAATCGCTCGATCCTTATCTCGGATTGGATCGTCATGTCTTTTAACCCTTCCCCCCCGCCCGCCCCCTTTGTATATCTCATCCCGCTCCATCCTTCCCCGCTGTTATTATTTGAGAGTCTGTGTCGCAGTGTTTCAAAGGAGAGCGGAGGTTCAATCCGATACAGTTTTCATCTTTCCCTCTGTTCCTTTGTAACGGTAATGATTACTTTTTTAAAGTGTTTATTGAACACAATACGAAAGGGCTACTATGCTAGACACTATTACAACTAGGGTCCAGCGTCTCACAGTCTTCTCTTCCAAACAAGCCACCACTTTGTGTTTCATCGTTCCACGTTATATCCAGATCAAAATTACCTTAACAACAAGGTATATAATACGCCATGTACTGTATATATAGGCCCGTACTGTATATATGTGACAGCAGCTGGTGAAAGAGGGAACAAGTCGGCAAACCGACCAAATGTCCAGACCTTTATTCTGAAAAATGTAAACAGATTTCAACGTCGTTGAAAATCAACGACACACTCCTAGCGACAATAACGTTAAAATGTTATTTACATTTTTCAGAATGAAAGTCAGAACATTTTTGATTGGTTGCAGACTTGTTTCCCCTTGTTTCACCCTCTGCCATCACATATATATCATTCAAATAAACTTGAGGCGGTTGGTCTTCACAGCTCTTCTCCCCAGCCCTGACCTTCCACCGTCGAGCTAGCGTAGCGGCCCCTAGCGTAGCTGAGGCTGGAGAGAGGCCGGCGAATCCCCTCAGAATATCCTGACCTCATTATAAACCGGCTAGATTAAACCCTTCTCCTATGGATTAGGATGACTCTGATGATTAGGATGATTGGTCTGTGGTCCACATCAAAGTGCCAGTTGTCTGACTGCTAAACACCCACTTTTTAATACATCGCGGTTGGTCATTGCACACAACAAATTGGATCTTTCCGCGGGGAGCTGTCAATGTTGTTTTTATGGACGTGGGGTTTGCTGGGAGAATTCACCTAATCGAACTCAAGGCCGCGTCTGATTAAATGTTTATCTTCATCTGAGCTCCTCCTAGCTCGGTCCCCCCCCCCCTCCACGGACTGTAATTAAAACGACTCCCTCCCGATCGCAAATGTTTACGGAAATGTTCATTAGCTCCTCTAGGGCAATCAGGGGGGAATTAAAGGTCATGTTTGGCTTGTTTGTTGCTTTGTTGTTTATTTATTTTGTTATTTTGTTATTTATTTTCCCTCTTACCTCAGGAACAGGTGTCCAGCGTGGGGGCTCACGTTGTGAATGCGAAGGCCTTGGGTCTCGCTTCCAGACGGTGTACTTTGGATTACTTTTAAAACGTCAGACGTGAGATAAAGAGAGGAATACCATCTCCCTCCGGTGGGGATGCCTGTTCTGTTAACTAGGATTGGGGTTTTGTTTATATTAGCCTCCTGAGTTTCACAGTTTTTTTTTGTAAAGTCTTAAATGGATTAAATCGACAACCTGGGGGGTTTTCCATCAATGTCGCTAAAGGAAAATCGAGGCTTATTTTGATAAGTCGAGAACGAGTTGTTTCCATTCTAAATTCCACGTCGTTTTGAAAGTAACTTGTTGCTTTACATTGCAGTGAGTGTAAGTCTTTATAAGTGAAACGCTACACACTTATGTTAAATGGAAAAAGCCAATCCCATACATAGGTTATCACAGGTTCGGTATGAGAGATGCAGCTTTGACCCAGCAGCAGACAGTTATGCCCACTGTCTCTCCAATCTTTTAGTTGGTAACACTGTGTTTGTTTTCCACCTAGCCCCCTCAAGACACCCACACACACACACCCACACAACAATGCTAGTGAGGGCAAAGTTGGCCTTGAGGTTAGGGAGGCCAGCCAGAGTAACCCCAAAGGTCACTGGTTCAACCCCTGGAAGTCAGCCAATGATCGAAAGGGTTTGCCGAAACCACACCTGACCAGCTATACTACATGACCTCTCGTAGCACGAGGATAAGAAAACACTGAATACATACCTAATAAATGGCTAGTAATACCCCAGAATTGCCCAGTTAGCTACTTCTTCAACACTTAGAAACTGCGAAACTGCGAATGAGTGCCGTATAAGTGCTCCCTCCCTATATTAAAGTAGTAGTAGTAGCAGTAGCAGTACGTGTTTATTTCAGTCACAGGAAGTGTTAACCGCCGTGTCTTTGTCATTGGGCGCACATCTCTAGTCGAACACATACTGGGGAAGCGGCCGGGGGGCCAGCTGCGATGCCTTGCCCTGCTTGCTCCTCCATATCCGGCCTCTGAGCTTGATAGCTTGGCTGATTGCTAGCGCTGTAGCTGACTGTGAAGTGTCAATTGTGGTAGCTGGGGTGTAGTGAGCATGTATGTAATAGGAACCCACCAGTAAGGTCATTTATGGGGTCCTGCACACTACGGGGACCTTTTCGTATTTTTTTTCTCCTCCCCTGGATGTGCACATCAACGCAGGGGTCCTCGACAGCCTCTGAAGACGGAGGTGCCTGTTCAAAATTGCATGACCTCTGTTGTAGCAGGCACAGGTCGCTCTGCCTCCTGTGGGAAGTCTCTAAATTGAACTCAGCTTGTGTCTTCGATTTTTTTCTTCTTTTTTTTTCTCCCCACTCTCTCTCTCTTTCTCTCTCTCTCTCTCTCTCTCTTTCTCTCTCTCTCTCTTTCTCGCTCTCTCTCTCTCTCTCTCTCCCCCCCTCTCTCTCGCCCCCCCCCCCCCTCTCTCTCTCTCTCACACAGACACACACACACACACACACGCATGCACACACGCATGCACACACGCGCACACACACACACACACACACACACACACACACACACACACACACACACACACACACACACACACACACACACACACACACACACACACACATTAGTTTCTCTCCTTTACTCTTATCTTCTTCTGTCTCTTTTCCTTTTCCCTCATGTGTTCTCTGAGCTGCAAAGCTATTCAGGGATGGGGGAATAGATGTCTACCTTTTTTTTGCGCTAAATTGCTGGGTCAGGGTTTTTTGTGCAGGAACTGTTTTCTAATGGACTTTATTCGTTTATTTACGAGAGATAAAAAAAAGGCAAGAAGTTCCAGGTTCACTGCCTGAGTTGTTTTTATATCTGCACGCGTGTTTCACACCGTAGTATATTACATGTCTGTGTGAGAGTAAACACTCAGCTGGTTGGTGGGACTGAGATCAAAATGGAAACCATCAATTATGCTGATGACAGATTTGGTCCGTTAATGCTGTTATCCCATCAGCTGTATTTGTTGTAAGTCTCTTCGGATAAAGGCGTCTGCTAAAATGCCAAAAATGTAAAACGTGAATGTAAGCTTGGTTTCAGTGTGTGTCATCTGCAGTCTCTAAATACTCTTACGCTAAAGTGATTGTATCATAATCAAAGAACACCATGACGACGAAGCTGTCTAGAGACCTACACAGCACGTTTTGCTCCATAGCTATTTTAACGACTTTCTTTTTTTTACTACTATATCAAACAAAACAAAATATATATTTGAGACACTTTGGTACAAGTAAATGTGGCTAAAGTGACTAGTTGCTGATATAGCTGAAAAACATTTTATTTTTAAAAACAAATGTTCTAACCTGTGCAGTTTTTCCACACTGTCTCTGTTTCTGGGATGATGGGGAAGCAAACATAATAAACACTAGTCAATATTATTACAGTGGGATCAAGCTTGACAGCCAAATTTCTGCATTGTCCTGTCAGCGTTATGGTGCTGTACTCTTATTCGGGTGTCTCCAGAGATATATACGACTACCGGTACACTCTGTAGTACTTTTAGTACAATTAAACGAATGTATTCTTGTGATTTTATTAGTTTATGACTTGTCTATGATGAAAGACTTCATTAAGATTTATAATGCGTCTCGTAAAACTCGATATATACTGTATATCTGCTCGGTCCTAACGCTTGTCCTATTTTGTTTCGCATCAAGGTCAAACAGTACAGTCACAGCTGGTCAGCAGGAGAACGGCGGCTATATCTGTTTTTATAAAAAAAACTAAACAATTGTTGAGAGCCAGAGAGACACAGGTTCCATAACTCCATAGGGGGCACGCTGCCGGCCTTTTTTTTTAGAGTATCAAAGGAACACCGTCATTTCCACACTACACAATATATAACATGAAAAGAGGTGGGTCGATTTTGTCAAAGTCGGACGTCGGCGGTTTAATCTGGCACCGGGATGGATGGAGGAGGAGAACGGTGGATGAGGAACGGTGGATGTTTCCCAGACGCTCTCCAGGAAATCCCTGTGACGCTTCGCTCGGTAGGCGGTACGGCGCCGGGGCGATCGCTGGAAGGCAGCATGAGTCCTGCTGCTTGGCGGCGTCCTTCCTGCCTCTCTGTCTCCCTCCCTCCCTCGCTTCTCTCTCATTCCTTTCCCCTTCCATCCCCATATCTCCCCCCCCCCCTCTCTCTCTTTCTCCCATCTCTTTCTTTCCTTTTCCCGTCCATCTCCATCTCTCTCTCTCTATCCCTTCTCTCTATCCCTTCTCTCTCTTTCCTTTTCCCATCCATCTCCATCTCTCTCTCTATCCCTTCTCTCTATCCCTTCTCTCTCTTTCCTTTTCCCGTCCATCTCCATCTCTCTCTATCCCTTTTCTCTATCCCTTCTCTCTCTTTCCTTTTCCCGTCCATCTCCATCTCTCTCTCTATCCCTTCTCTCTCTTTCCTTACCCCTCCATCCCCATCTCTCTTTCCCTTCTCTCTCTTTCCTTTCCCTTCTATCTCCATATCTCTCTCTCTCTCTCTATCCCTTCTCTCTTCTCCTTTCTTGTTCCGTGGCGGGGCTTTGATCTTTAAAGGTCCTTGAGAATGAGAGGCCAACAGCAGCAACGGCGGCAGCGGAGGAGGGCTGGGGATTCTCTCTCCGGGCCTGCGTTTGGATCCCAGCCCATCGCGCGCCCCTCCGTCTGACGGACAGCTCCAGTCGTGGCGGAGCCTCCTGGCAGGCCTGACGTATCGGGGCGCTCCTGCCTGATAACCCCCTCTTTCACTGTCAAAGAGAGGAAACTAGAACTTGGGCTTTACGCGTTGACCTTGTTTGTGAGCAATAATGCGGGCCTTTTTATGTATTTATCTATCCTTTCATGCCCTCAATGGTAATCATTTCCCACAAACTCGAAGAGGCAGTTGAGCTGACGGCTGCAGTTCTTTCTCTCTCTCTCTCTCTCTCTCTCTCTCTCTCTCTCTCTCTCTCTCTCTCTCTCTCTCTCTCTCTCTCTCTCTCTCTCTCTCTCTCTCTCTCTCTCTCTCCTTGGCCGGTGAGGCCTCTTCTCCCTCTCTCTCACGGAGGAGAGCCGTGCTAGCCTGTCCGATGTTAGCACTCAGGGTAGCGCTCCACACGCTGTTCAAGTGTTAAGCATTTATGAGATTTGCGGACCAGAAACCTGAGCGTTTGGCAGGTTGACAAGGCTCTGTGGAGGGCCCAGCCGAACTGAGCTGTCATCTCCCTCTGAATTAAAACTGGGTGCTCCGTCTGAGAAGCGAGGCCCTATAGTCTAGCAGCAAGTCCTCAAAAAAGGCTTTAGTTTTCGAGATACCCCTACCCGAGGTAGAGCAAATGACAACAATGATTTTTCTTATCTTTAGGGTCTCCCATTAATGAAATTGATTGTTGTCAAATTTTATTTTTGGGGAAAAGATGTTTTTTTGGTTGTTCTTTAGAGCTACCCCAATCCCTGAAAAAGAGCCAAATTTGACCAGGCCGAATATGGGGAAGGTGACAAAAAAGCCCATAACTTGAGAATGATCACTCCTTTCCTCTTCAGATTTGCTGAGGTATGAACCAGGTGGTTGTCCTACATCACCAAATAGTCAGACAACTATTTACCTAAATAAATACTGAATTATAGTCCTGTAAACTTAGCTTTAGTTTAGACGGAAATTGTACTTTTTGGTGACAGGAACATAGGACTCCATCACTTTTCTCTCATTTATCAGAAAAACAGAAATCCCTGAAAAATATATCATTACTGAATTGTCTAGGGTGCTATTGAACAATAACCAGTAGTTGTATGGAAATATCTCATACAGTTCTATTGCAAATGAGATTTCTTTAGACATAGGCCTACCTCTTCTCTGATACAGTCAAATTCCGAATGGGGGATAAGTGGCATAATAGCATAAAGTTAAGAATGCTCACTCTGATGGTCATTATATTTGGAGAGGGAAATACCAGGTGGCTGAACTACATCACCAAATAGTCAGAATAAGAGTAACCCAATCAATCCATTTTCCATTTTCTTTTTTCCATATAGGAGTAGCGCAAATTCTCTTGCGACTGGCAAAGACTCTTCCAAGCTGGCAGAGAGTCCAAAATGGGCCAGATCTTTGAGCTCGCTGAGATGGGTCTTGAGTTTGTTGAATGCTGTTGTCTTTCCTATTCTGTACAAACTACTTGTTGTGTCACAGCCAGTGAGTGCATGACATGCTGGTAGACAGTTAGACATGTCTTTTCCAATCTTCTCAGATATGGTGTTGATGGGGACATAGCTCTCTCTCATTCCATGGCCTGTATGGAATGGACTTTATGGAATGGACTTTATTTGTCATTGCTACAGTACAGGTACCAAACAACGAAATGTAGGAGTATGCATGTACACCAGAGATGAACCAAACATTTCTTTGCTTGCATAGTATATGAGCAGTACTTCCACATCTGTGTCATCAGACCTCACAATGATGCGGGAATAGGACTCAGTACTTAAAAGTTGCTGATTGTTGAACTCCCCTCTCTGAAAACTGTTGTATTCTTCTCCTCAGTTCAGGAAGGTCTGTCTCCACTTCACTTAAGAACTGTCTGGCAGAGACCTGGTCGTTGCCATGAAAGGCATGCTGCACATCTCGCAGGAGGTGTTCTTGTTCAGCAGACAATGGACTTTGGCCTTTTTTGTTCAGCCAGGAGACCAGTGCCATCCAGAAGAGCCTGAACAGAGCCTCTGAAACAACCTTGATGCTCCTCACACCTCTTGTCAGTTGTTTCCCCTGAAGCATCTGCCGAGCTGTTGCGTCAGCATAGACTCCAGACTCGGTTATCATGTCAAAGAGGCCCCCGTCTGCATACACCTTCCCAATGCTTGCCAGAAAGGCCATGGTGACGTGCATTCCTCCAATTATCATGGTGATCTTGCCATCCAAAGCTTCAGGTTTGCTCCACGGAATTTGCTGTGCTTTGCTGTAGATGGCAAGGTCAGCAGTTACAAGTATATGCCTCTGTCCCAGTTCTTGAGCAAGCTGTGTGAGCTGCAAAAGAGCTGTATAGATTGTAGATAGGTCTGATGGTGAAGCTCTTATGAAGGGCATATATTGTACTGTTGTTAATGGGATGTCTGACGTGGATACATAGGCATTGAATGCAGATCATCCTGGGATTCTCTGGTCTTCTTCTTTCATGATACGGCTCACCTTCCAAAGTAAGTCTTGGCCTTCTGCTGCCTGAGCTTTTGTGCTGTCTGATTTGAGGACCTGTGGTAGAACTGCTGGTGGTTCAGATCGCCTACCTGGCTTGATGTATCTGAAATTCAAGAACAAGTCATTAGGCATCTTTTGTCATATAATTCAATCTTTAACAAAATGCCCTTACAAACAACAACACTCCAGATTCCTTAGATTATGATGTGTGACCTCACAAATAATGTGTAACTTGAATATTGGACAAATGCTAGTCTGACTTACACAAGTGTAATGTGAAACTTGAAGCCTCCAGTGCACATTACACATTTTACATTTTAATATTGGATTATATTGCATTAACATACAGTATATCAGAGCCATTTCAATCAAGTATTGCATGTGTCTGGCAGATAGTTGGTCTATAATATTTACCTCTGAACCTCTTCATTATCCAAATCACAGCTGTCCAGGGCATGGAGAGATCTCTCTGGGATTCTCAGGATGGGGTTGTGTGCTGTGGCAACATCACCTCTTCTGTATACAACAATTGCCATGGAATCTGTTGTATTTTTGCCATCCAGCGTCTCTTCATTCTGGTCAAAGTTGTCAATGGCTGCATCAATTATCCCATGTTCTGTGGTTCTTGTCAGTCCATTTGGAATGTAAACACCTTTGCTTCTCTGTAATTGATCTGCTGCTACTGATGTGAGAAATTGACGCACTTCATCATACGACACACAATGACCCATCATGTGTAGCTTGTTGATAAGGGCCTTGCTGCCAAACTCATGATGGATCATAATCCCAAGTCCTAGTGTGATAGGTGTACGCCTGCTGCAGCACTGTGCAATTAGATCATGGCAAAAGGTTATAACACTTGTGTTATTCTTCAGAGCTGGGTCCTCATCACAGGTCTGCACATTTTTAAATGCACCTGCATTGACACACCAGTTCACAAAATGTGAGTGTTTGGCACATATTCACTGCACTGGAGAAGGGAAAGCTTGTCACTGCTTATGTAGAATTGAGGCTCATGCTCAACCTTTTCCATAGTTTTCCTCAATATACCTGCAGCCTGGTGGAGGATTTGAGTGTCAGTGAGGGTCTCTGTTCTCTGTGGAGGCATTGTCTCCCTGTCTTCTGTTATGTTTTCTCTGAGGAGAGAAGCTTCTCTCATTGCATGGTTGGCCAACAGTCATGACACCAGAACAGATCAGATCAGATTTTCCAGGACGTTCAATGAAGATGAGTTTATCCCCATAATGCTGGTTCATCTTTTCTTTGAGTTTCCAGGATTTATACATTGTTGGTTCTGTAGCTGTACTCAGTTTTCCTTTATAGCTCTCAGTTACAGCACTCAGTGTTGTGACAGTCATTATGCTTTGAAAAAACTGTCTTAGTTAATTCTTCAGTTAGCTCAATGAAAGCTCTTTCATGTTCATTTAACTTCTTTTCTGTTAAATGTTTGTTTCTAGCTGCTAGAATGTTCCTTTCTGAAAGATAGTGTCCTAGGCAACTTCTGTGATACTTTGCATCATAGGCAAAAAGATCTTCATAGGTCAGCATACGGTGATGTATTATTTCATCAAACCTCTCTGAGGCTGCATTGAGGACCTTTGACCTTGTACTTTCACCTGTACCGGTACATATAGGGGTCAGGCCTTCTCTCTTTGTGACTTTCTGGCTGCAATTGAAACATTGGCTGCAAATGAAACACTAGCTACGGATGTCAAATCTAGTGTCTCTGGACAGTCTAAGTCTTTTACTGATCCTGGGGTGGTTCTTGATCACTGGTTGTAGGCGTATAGTTATGTGTGCTTGAATAACTGGCCCGACATGACCTGTGATATGAAACCTTGACCTTGAAGGACAGTATGTCATCTGAGTGGGGCGATAGTCTCTTATGAACTTCATCATCTCGTCCTTGAGCAACGTCCAGTATGGTTCTGAGTCCTTGTAAGCTGGGCTCTGCTAGCCTCTGCCTAGATCAGAATGCCTGCACTATGGTTTAAAAGCTCCCAAATCTAACAACATATTCAACAACATATTAATATCATAGTTGGACATATGTGTTACCTGTTATCTGTCATTAGATTGGTGATAATCTGAACAGAACTGTCAATCCACAGCCCCTCTCCCTCTGAGATGGAGAATGTTATGGCTGCTGCTGCCCAGTTGGCTACACAGTTTTGAAACATGCAGCTGTCACTCAAACCAGAGTGGCAGAGAGTGTTCCACTGTCAAGCTTCAAAATTATTTCTATACTGTACTTTGAATTAAGGTTCCAGTTTTAATAAAACCTGTACTATTTACACCTATGTTTTAGAGGCTTGCAATTTAGAACTAATAAACTTTATTTTATTGGGTTACTCTTATTCTGACTATTTGGTGATGTAGTTCAGCCACCTGGTATTTCCCTCTCCAAATATAATGACCATCAGAGTGAGCATTCTTAACTTATAGGCTATTATGCCACTTATCCCCCATTCGAAATTTGACTGTATCAGAGAAGAGGTAGGCCTATGTCTAAAGAAATCTCATTTGCAATAGAACTGTATGAGATATTTCCATACAACTACTGGTTATTGTTCAATAGCACCCTAGACAATTCAGTAATGATATATTTTTCAGGGATTTCTGTTTTTCTGATAAATGAGAGAAAAGTGATGGAGTCCTATGTTCCTGTCACCAAAAAGTACAATTTCCGTCTAAACTAAAGCTAAGTTTACAGGACTATAATTCAGTATTTATTTAGGTAAATAGTTGTCTGACTATTTGGTGATGTAGGACAACCACCTGGTTCATACCTCAGCAAATCTGAAGAGGAAAGGAGTGATCATTCTCAAGTTATGGGCTTTTTTGTCACCTTCCCCATATTCGGCCTGGTCTAATTTGGCTCTTTTTCAGGGATTGGGGTAGCTCTAAAGAACAACCAAAAAAACATCTTTTCCCCAAAAATAAAATTTGACAACAATCAATTTCATTAATGGGAGACCCTAAAGATAAGAAAAATCATTGTTGTCATTTGCTCTACCTCGGGTAGGGGTATCTCAAAATCTGAGGGCCCTTCCTGCTAGACTACTAGTTACGATGACCTAACAAGAGATTTCTCTCCGTGTCTTTTTATAGAATTCATTCGAATGGACGTTGAACTGTTAGCACAGGAGTAGGACAGCTTCTCAATGTGAAATGGATTGCCTTGCCAACCCAGTATATACTGTATATATGTATGCGTAATGACAGTTACTTTGACAGTTACACTACTAAGTTACAGTCACATTACTAAGCTATACCGTGGTACTTGGAACAACATGTTATTACAGTGTTATTACAACAATGAATAGCATTATAAAACAACAGGAATTAAAGTAATTTAAAACGAAACGTTTTTTTTAAACCCCAAATTGCTCAGAAGAATATCTACACTACATCTACCTCGTGGTTAATCCTTAGAAAGCGGTAAAGACGAAGAAGAAGAAGAAGAAGAAGCAGAAGAAGAAGCAGAAGCAGAAGAAGAAGAAGTCTTCCTTTCTTTCTTCCTTTGACCTACAGCGGGTGAAGACGGTCATTAAAGCCCACGTTACACGTTACCGTCCATCGAGCACGCCATCCTCCGCCTGACCTTTTCAGGTGTTTTTGCATTTCAATACATCAAAATATCAAAGGTTATCCCGCTTTCGCTCTTTGTTGTTCTTCCCTCAGAGCCGCCCATTCAGGCGTGTGCTCCCGAGTCCCAGACCAGCAGGGTCCTCGCGTCCTCTCTGAGGGGCGTCCTTGAGCCCTTTGTTCATTCGAGCCACATGTGAAGCCCCCCCTTTTTTCTTTTTTTTTCTTTTCCTCTGAAGAGATGTTTACACATCAATGCAACCGCCGGGTTGATTAAAAAAAAAAGAAAAAAGAAAAAAAAAAAGAACAAGAAAAAACAGCTGACATGGCCGTAATGACTCCTCACCCACCCCACACAGACACAGACACCAAATCAGGCCCTCCCCCCCCGATCGAACAGGTTTTTTGATAGGCATTTTAGGGATATGAAAGCGTTAGTTAAGTAAGTGAACACTCTCCTGTAAAAGACTGTGTTTTAAAAGATTGTTCATTATTATAATGATAGGGGATCACGCCTAGTCGAGACGGGAGCGCTTCTTCTCTTGTGAATGTCACGTTGACGAACGTTTTCAGAAGGTCGCCTCGTGTAAATTGCGGAGGTGTCGTCCTAATGGAGAGAGGACGTCGTTCTTTTACGATAAAGATAACGATCATAATACATTACCTGTACTTGTCTGCGTTGCAGAAATGCTATAGTTCAAATACACTGTATAACAACGTTGTATTTACATGTTACATTTTCCCTGGATCGGTTTCAACGTTTCAACGTATCGAACATTTCCCGCGTCGGTTTTCTAAGCCACTACCTTCAAATGTACACACTTATTTCAATCTGTCCGATTCAGAGCTCGCCGAAAGCCTCGGGCCACCAAGTAATTCAAATGAACGTATAGATAACCAATGGCTCTGACAAATAGTCCTTATTAGTGAGTGCTGAGCTTGGGCTTTGAGGGCCAGAGCCAGAGCCGGTCACATTTGTTTGTGCTGAACAGCTGCACTGTATCTCAACTTGCAAACTGAGGGGGATTTTTGGAGGCATAATTGGGCCGTTCCTCCGTTCCACCGATTCTCCCCAAAAATCTCAAATGTGAACTCTCACTTCGGGGGGGGGGGGGGAGACAGAGAAGAAGCACGCGGACGGCGGAGACGGCGGCGGCGTTAGAACGGGGTTTGGTATTCTGAGGGTTGCAGGGTTTTGTTGGCCGATCTCATCCCAGTTCCGTGTTAATTGCCGGTGAGATCCTGGAGCACATGCTCGCTAGCTAGCAACCCCAAAAGGTTGAGGTGTCGGCACAGAGTGTTTCGACAGTTCATTATAACGCGCCCTCCCTCCCTCCCTCCCTCCCTCCCTCCCTCCCTCCCTCCCTTCCTCCTCCACCCCCCACTCCTCCTCTTCCCCTCCACTCCGCTGGCTGGCTGGCCTATCCTTCATCAGAACCTTGAGCCACCATTGAAATTCTGTACTCCTCTCCTCCTTGTGAAATCTCTGTTGATGAAGGCAACACCGTGCCGTGCCTGGGTCCGCTGTTCTCCCAGTGCTGGACATTTTTTTCTCCAAACTCATGTTTATATAACTGTAGAGGTAATCAAAGAGCTTTGACGATTCCTAACGTTGAAAATGCGTCTCATCTGGACGGTAGCTTGGACGCCTCAGAGGGACTGGTTCTGAGACTTGGGGGACACACTTCGCTCTCTCAGTTGGAAATGTCGGTTACGGTGAAGGTTTCCCCCAGTTTCCACATTGTGATGTTTAGGTGTTTACTGTGCCAACAAACTAATGATCTGTGACAACCTGCTACACAGATTGAATAAACCCCAAATGACAAACCCAGAATCGAGAAGGGTGTATGTGAGCGTGTTTACTGTTGATTCAGCTTTAGGCACAGAGAACACATTATATTTGAGGAGCTTGAAGGGACATAAGGGACAGCAGGTGTAGGAACCCCCACTTTGATGTTTTTAGTCTCAGATGTTTTTGTTATGACAAGAAATGCACACATACTAAACGGAAGACAATTCTGCCCACCATTTAACAGAGGAACAATGAATGCAAATGCTTCTGTTTCATTGTTTCATTGTCGAGATTTTTGCTCTTGTTAAGCTCCATGTCCCTGTGTGGAAAAAAAATGAATCTTTAATTGCAAATCCGATCTTGTTTTAAGTCTCTCCTTCCCCTTCTTCGGTGCTATCTTGAGAGATGATTGTGCCTCACCACAAAGGCAGCCAGACACAAATCTTCATTAGATGTGGGTTGATAAACCATTAATCCATTCTAGCACTGTTTTATTTCCATTTATTCTTGTCCGCCCACACAGTGAGCCAAATAAAGAGAGAGAAATCCCCCTCTTGAGCTTTTGTGGACTGAAAACAATGTCAATCTAACAGCTCTGACGTCTGGATAAAGACTGTTCTCCTCACTGCCCTGTTTATCATCCCCCCCTCCGTGACCTTTAAGAAAGACCGGTTTATTGAGTTTCAAAGTACACACATGTGAATTGACCGTAGACAGAAGTGGGTATCTCCTCATCGAGAGTTACCAGTAACTGGAATTATGTGTGTGTGTTTAGTGATGCCTCTATTGCCATTCGTGTAGTGCTAGGGTCAGGTCAATATCATATTAAGCACCGCTACTGCATTTTCCCTCAGACCCATGAATAATGTAGTCAGTCAGTTTCCCCTCGAATGGATACCAGCCTATTATCAAGGTTCTGTTTTTTCACGGTGAGAGGTTAGGCCGGTTCCGGTGGCCAGAGTTTGCATTCCTGTTCTCGCGAATTTGATTTGACCTTATTGCATAGTTAGTAGTATCTCGACCAAAAACGGGTCGCGCATAAAGTTGTTGTTGCCACTGGAGACGACCCGATGAAAACTACCCCTCATCATGACCTTGTGGGAGGCAATCAATGGCCCTTTATCTCCCCCAATGCATAATAAATCCCACCAAAGGCTTGGTCCATGGGTCCCTGTAATGTATTGACCTGAACCGCTACCATTTATCAGTATGTCTCCCTGGCTAAATAATTTAGTTTTTCTTCCGAGCTCTGAGCCACACTTGCTTACTCCACGCTTTGTCTTGTTTTAGTCCAATGGTGACTTACTCCAGGCCGCGTTTGCTTCAGTGACCTCTTGTTTTGGAGGGAGTGTGTACTCTGCGTGTAGACACAGCTTATTGGCGGAGAAGCAGCAATGCACAGCTCGGATGGCAGTTAGGCCTCAGAGGAGACCAGATTTTTCTCGCCTGTTTAATTTTGTATTTATGTATTTTATTCCTCTCGCTTGTTCTGTTAGTCTCCTATGGCCACCGCGCCTCCAGTCATAACCTCTTGAATCAACACTAGAGCTCAAAGCGCCAGTGTCGGCAGAAGAAAATTGCTTTCATTTACAAGAGCAAACTATGGGGGTTTTGCCTAGACTCTCAATGGCGTGCCTAGCACCTGAAGGCTCTTTTTGGTTTGGGAATCAGAGTAATTGAATTAAAAACAATGTGTCGTTTTTAATGCTTCCGTCATTTTTTACCAGGGTTTAAACATGTTTGATTTATGTTGAGGGCAAATGTATAATAATATGAATAATAATTGATAGATAGGCTAGACCTACAGGCTTTCATACACCAATCCTTTCAGATTAATTCATGAAATGTTATTAGATATTAGATACCAATCGACACAGTAGAAGAAAAAAAAAAAAATACATCCAATTGTATGTGTAGGGATAATGTCAGTTTGAAATTCAAATTTTTAAATCCAAAGTTAACACAGACTTGCTAAGTTGGTGCAGGCTTAGCCTTCGCCTTCCTTTCTGAGAACAACATCCAGACGCACTTATTGTTCTGTTTTTCCTCCCTCTCTCTTTGTTTTGGTCTTATTTGTTTTGGGTTTCTCCCCAGACTGGTGTTCGCTCAGCCTCAGCGCCGCTGCTCCTTGGATATTTGCGCTGTGTATTAATGGGAGATTGATGTTGCCGATGACTTCAGTAAAGCAACACCAGATTACCGCGCCCGCCCTGAATACCAAACGAGCTGGCGCGCCGTGCCAAGGCGGCAGCTGAACCTTGATCCAAAATCTCCCCATAACCCGAACCATGTTCCCTGAGATGAAAGAAGGGAATTGTTCTGATATGCGGATCAAAGCTGCACTATCTCCCCCCACGCTAGAGGAACACCTGGAATCCTAATGCGGGACTCTGTAGTGAGCAGAAAGATCATTGTAATGCATAATGGATTAACGTAAATAATGTTTATGTAAACATCTGCTCAGGGGTGGCTTCTCATTTATTTATTTCATTTAATTTATCTCCCCCTGCTGGTTGTGGCTGATTTGTTGATTGTAAACTAACGGGGGCTAACTCAAGGACGTAAATATACTCGGCTACAGGGGTTAGGCAGTTTCTGAACTCTGTCAAAGCTATTTGTGATAACGTATTCATCAAAAAACATGGCATGTGGGATCATACATATGTGGGTTCATATGCTAGGATAATTATTTCAGCATGGTGTTAACTTATCACATTACTAGTATCGATATAGGCTGAATATATCACGACGACGGTAACGATGACGGGCCGCTATGCTGGCGAGACGTTTAAGAATGTCAGTTATATTTCGAATGCGGGTCGCACAGCAATTGCTCAAAGTGACACGGCGGGGCGTCGGACCGTAGAGAACGCGCCGTAGCCTACTGCCCTGTCTGAGCTGTTCCAGAGGTTCCACTTTCCCTCCCAAACCCTGTTAGCACAACATGCTTCCCCCTGCCCGTGCGCTGGCTGACATGATGGCTTCTCCAGTAACCGAACAGCGATGCTAATAGCATCTGGACAGGAACAGCCTCATAGAAAGAGAGGAGGAGGAGGAGGAGGAGGAGGGGGGGGGGGGGATGAGGAGGAGGAGGGGGAGGATGAGGAAGAGGAGGAGGAGGGGGATGAGGAGGAGGAGGGGGAGGAAGAGGAAGAGGAGGAGGAAGAGGAGGAGGAGGAGGGGGATGAGGAGGAGGGGGAGGATGAGGAAGAGGAGGAGGAGGAGGAGGGGGAGGATGAGGAAGAGGAGGAGGGGGGGGAGGATGAGGAGGAGGAGGGGAAGGGTGAGGAAGAGGAGGAGGATGAGGAGATGGGGGAGGATGAGGAGAAGGCAGTCTGTAGCTCTCTATAAATACCCCTGTCACGCTTTTATATCAAATGAGCCCAGTGCTGTGAAGCTGGCTGGCGTGAGCACCATGGATGTTTTTCACGCCTCCCTGCCTAGGGCCAGGGGGGTCTTGAAAGGTCGCCGTAATGCTCGATAACACATTCATACTGTGCTGGCGGTTTTGCACGTTGGTGCTCGTCATGACGGATGTCACAGGATAAAAAGTATCATTAGAATTCATTATCCGGGGGGCGATGGGATGCGGATGTGAAATCCTAGCTTTCAATCGCTGTCGTAGCTTCTTTTTTTTTTTTTTTCTTCCTTTACTTCTCATATCTGTGTAGATGGGGGGAAATGAATGGATGTATAAAGATGTTAACAAAACATGAATTATTAGCACCTTTGGATGAGCTGTTGTCACTGATACTCTCTTTTAGTCTGCGGATCTCTCCTGAGGGAAAATTGTTGGAAAGAGACACAAAGGGCTGTCTAGTCTATGATGATCTATGCCAACCAGAAATGAGAGCTGGATTTATGTATGATATTAGAAAGAAATTCTCTCTCTCTCTCTCTCTCTCTCTCTCTCTCTCTCTCTCTCTCTCTCTCTCTCTCTCTCTCTCTCTCTCTCCACTTGAATGAAAGTTTAAGTTGTGCTCTCTGCAGGAGAAATATCCTCGGGGCTCCTCATAACGAGTGCTGTTGTTAGCGTTCGTTGTTACATTCCTGATTTGTTTCCGAGTCGATTTGAGAGAACAGCGTCTTTTTTTTCTTTTTTTTCTCCGAACGCGGTTCCCCCGAGGCTAGTGAGTTGGGGATACCCCTGATTTAAAAGGCAAACACCTCCCTCCCCTCCCTGATGCTTCCGCCGCCACCACCACCACTGCTGCTGATGAAGTTTCTCGGGAGAGAGAGAGAGAGAGAGAGAGAGAGAACGAGAGAGAGAGAGAGAGAGAACGAGAGAGAGAGAGAGAGAGAGAACGAGAGAGAGTGAGAGAGAGAGAGAGAACGAGAGAGAGAGAGAGAGGGACAATAATCCTGACACTGCATCCTCCTAAACCAGTCAGCCGTGAAGCCGAGATATGGACGTTGCGTCCGCGGCAGATTGGGAGGTAGATTTTTCCATCCACACCTCCTGTGGTGTCTGGGGCCTCCGGGGAGAGCAGCTATGTAAATAATGAATGCCTTGAGGTGTGAAACATACACAGATAACCTTCAAGACAGGCACGGATCAGTGCCTTCACATTAGCAGATGGGATTAAGGTTAAAAATCGACAGGAATGTCTTCATAAAAACACACAATCCCCCATACGGATAGAGGATCTGCCGTCTTGCTTAGTGTACACAAACCTGATAAGAGGAAGGTAGTCTAGCTGTATAGAGGCAATCATGAGAGACAGGTTTTGGTCCACCAATCTGATTAGTATCACTTGGCCCTGTATTTCTCTCTCTGCCAACCCCCAAACCCCAAACCTTAGTATCATTCAGACACACAGATTCCTCTCTGTGATTCTCTCTAACTTTCAATGATTTAAATCGAAGCATAGAGTGTAGCGTTTCTGTTTTTGTTTGTGCAAATATTCATGCAAAAGTCATGAGTTGGCCTTGGGGGATAACACAAAAAATTTCGACGGATGCCTATATATATATAAAACCAACTGACTTTGCAAAGTGCAACTGCTAAGGCGTCTGCTTGCTTGAGTCCATCTCAAACTGTCAGTTACTGCGCTGCACATCCAAATCCAGTACACATATTAGAACTGGCAGAATTTGATCTTGCTTCTCTCTGAGAGTAGCTACGTGGAGTCGATGCGTTCGTTCGACGAGCATATGCTAGTGTCCGTGAGAGAAGAGACCACGTAGAGAAGAAAAACCCGTCCTTCGCTCTAGTCCCATCTGTCCATATAGAACTGTACCGCACCCACGGAGCGGCACGCTTCCCCCCGTCTCCTCAGAAGCCAGGGCTCTCGCTGTGCCACAGAAGTCTCGGCCCTTCATTCTCCCTGCTCCTCCACGCTGGAGACACTGATCCCCAGCGCAGTACAGTAGCTCTTCAGACAGACATCACAGATCTTTTGAGTAGTTGAGTAGTAAAGCAGTACGGGTTATTAGATGGAAAAAGAAAACAACAGCGGAGAGAAGAGGCATCTTTCCCAGGACGAGTTGAACTAGGAACGCTCTCTCTCCCTCATCACAACGAGGCAAAGTTGATGGAAAAGAACGTTTTCTGGCCCTTGACGAATGGCAGTTGGTTGCTAGATAGATCATGATGGATCTAGAAATAAACGTCCTCTCTTCCCATTATTTGGCTGTGTGAGAGGATTACTCCCAGCGCCATAACTCATACAACAGGAGTAATTAGCACAAGCAGCTGTAACACAATGACCCCTATTCATCAAAGCTATTGGGCCTTGCATGTTAAAATATCTCTCTCTCTCTCTCTCTCTCTCTCTCTTGCCACTGTCTCCTCTAAAGACAAATCATCATTATGGAGAGAGAACCAGCTTCCCAAAACTAGTGTCTTTGTCAGTGCACAGCAGCATCACAGCTAATGTTCAGCTAGCTACTTGATGTAGGCTAGCTTGTGAGTGCCCTCCTCCACCTCCTCCTCCTCCTCCTCCTCCTCCTCCTTCTCCTCTTTAGCAGACGGTATTACTGAAGACTGAGACAGGGGGGACTGATGAAGTCCAGTGGTCTGTGACTCTGATTACATCCCCTATAGCTGATCGTTTATAGTCTGTGCTGCGTTGGGTAGAGTGGAGGAGAGAGAGAGAGAAAGAGAGAGAGAGAGAGAGAGAGAGAGAGCGAGAGAGCGAGAGAGCGATGCTGTTAAGACTTCAGGCTCATCTGAAGGACAGTCAGACCTCAGCCTGGGCTGAGCTTAGATATGGGGAGGAGAGGGGTGGCGGCGGTGGTGGTGGTGGCGGTGGTGGCGGCGGTGGTGGTGACAGGGGGTTTAATCCTAGTGCCACAGGCAGGTATATTAATGGAAGGGTAAATAGATACACAGGAAGATGGGGGCCGGAGGAGAAGCCAGGGATATAATTGCAGTCTGGTTTTAAATGTATATGTGAATCCTCCGGGCTAGTCAGCAGAGTTGCGCAAGCGTTCGGCGGTTCTTAACTTTATCAAGCTAAAGGAGAGGGTTGGATGGGGTGGGGTGGTGGTGGTGGGCGGGGGGGGGGTGTGTGTGAGGGGGTAGATGTTGTTTATTGCTGCCCATCCTGGGATGCAGGGGAGAGTACAGAGCTCCACGTCAGATGCTATTGTAAAGCTGCATCAGGCAGGGATGAGTAATGGCTGTTCTTGACGCCATTGGCAGGAGATGATATCTTTCACCCGCAAAATCTCATTTTAACATTATCAGGGCTACTTTTAGGGGACAAGTTATTCTTCATGTATTCCTCATTGAGGGACAGTTATGAGGAAGACAAATCAAGTCTAACCGTTAGCGTCGACCTCGTCACGATGCTACTAGCCATCCCCTGAAATCTAGCTGCTGTTTTTTTTTTTGGGGGGGGGGGGGGTGGGGTGGGGTGGGGGGGGGGTGGTTAGGCCTATTTCCTCTCTTCTTCTTCTCCACCCTTTGCTTTAATCGATTAAGACACCGGCAGTTGTTATTGTTCATGTAGTCCTTATTGAGGGACAGTTATGAGAAAGAGACAAATCACAAGTCACAACGCAAGTCCCCTGAAATCTAACTGCTGTTTTTAGCTGCTGTCTTTTTTGGGGGGGGGCGGGGAGGGGGGGGCGATGGTTAGGCCTATTTCCTCTCTTCTTCTTCTTCTTCTCCTTCTTCTCTATTTGCTTTAATGGTTTACGACACAGTCAGTTGTTTTTACAAGGTGTCTTTGTCTTTGACTGGTCTGATCCCCTTCAGCGGGATGACGCCCAAAGTCAAATTGAATCCAGAGAGGCGGATTTTAAAGGGAAAGATAAGGGGGGTAGATATGCCTTAATCATCATTTGCTCTTGATTAGAAAATCAATGGGCTTTGATGCCGGGGCTGCGCATCTGCTTTTGGTGTTAAAAGTGTGACAATGACAATGTGGACTGGGGAAATTGGCCTTTTAAACAGCTGCTGTCTTTTTTGGGGGGGGGTTGTTTTGAGCTTTGAGCGCTGTACTTTAACACAAGGAAAAAGTCTCTATCACATAATGGATGTCTGTCAAATAAATTACTTTTTCTTCTTTTTGCGGTGAAAACTTTGTTAAAGAAAGAAAATGCTTTGCAAGCCTGGGAAGCTTGGAACATTTCTTAGTTACCAAGATGTTGTTTGTCTGTCGTCTGTTGGTTTGGTTTGTGATGTCATAGATGAAGGATAAAGTCGTCGCTCATGTTCTGTGGCAGTTTTCAGATGTTACGACGAGAGGAACATGTTTGATTTCTGCTATGGAATACCATTATGGAGCTACTGTCTTAATAATAATAATAATAATAATAATAATAATAATAATAATAATTTGCCCCCCTTCAATTTAGTCTTTTTTTAGGGCATTTTAGGGCACGGCACTAACAACGCTTAGGGGTTGTGGGTTCGTTTCCCGCTGGGGGACCATAAATGCTGAAAAAACGTATACATGCACTCACTGCAGTGCGTGTGGTAAGTCGCTTTGGATAAAAAGCGTCAGCTAAATGGCGTGTATTACATTATCATTATATTACGTTCATTCATCATATTCCGGAATGTATTTCATGACATTTATTTTATTTGCACCACCTCCTGAGGAAGACCAAAATAGTCCCTATTTTTGGCCCCCGACGAATTGACATTGCTTGGGAACATAAACAGTGCGTTATTATACCGTCCGTCCCCCCCTCCCCCCCCCTCAACATAATTGGCTCTTTTCCGCCTTCTGACTACATCAGATGTGCATGCCTCCTTTGTGATATTTACAAAAGGAGATGAGGCCGGGCTTTCTCTCTCCTCTCATCAATATGCTGAGGGTGATGGGTTTTTAAGCCTGGCTTACCAGGCGACCATTCCCTTACTCCCCTCTCTTCTCCCTCTCTCCCTCCCTCTCTCTCCCTCTCTCTCCTCCCTCTCCCTCTCTCTCCCTCCCTCTCTCTCTCCCTCCCTCTCTTCTCCCTCTCCCTCCCTCTCTTCTCCTCTCTCTCCCTCCTCTCTCTCCCTCTCTCTCCCTCTCTCTCCCTCCCTCTCTCTCCCTCTCTCTCTCCCTCCCTCTCTCTCCCTCTCTCTCCCCCTCCCTCTCCTCTCTCTCCCTCCCTCTCTCTCCCTCTCTCTCCCCCTCCCTCTCCCTCTCTCTCCCTCCCTCTCTTCTCCCTCTCCCTCCTCTCTTCTCCTCTCTCTCCCTCCTCTCTCTCCCTCTCTCCCTCTCTCTCTCCCTCCTCTCCCTCCCTCTCCCTCTCCCTCCCTCTTCTCCCTCTCTCTCCCTCCCTCTCTCTTCCCTCTCCCTCCCTCTCTCTCCTCTCTCTCCCCTCCTCTCCCTCTCTCTCTCCCTCCCTCTCTTCTCCCTCTCCTCCCTCTCTTCTCCTCTCTCCCTCCCTCTCTCTCCCTCTCTCTCCCTCCCTCTCCCTCTCTCTCTCTCCCTCCCTCTCCCTCCTCTCTCTCTCTCCCTCCCTCTCCCTCCCTCTCCCTCCCTCTCCCTCTCTCTCCCTCCCTCTCTCTCCCTCTCTTCTCCTCCTCCCTCATGCTCTTTGCCTTTCTTTGTATCATGCTGTTGTACTCGCTGTGTTTTCACCAGCTCTGCATATCGATCCTGTTTTTATCGCCACTGGCTCTCTGTGCAATAAGCCCCGCACGAATATGGATGAGGTCTGGTCGGGGGGGGGGGGGGGGGGGGGGGGTCGGTGGTGGGGATGGGGGGGGTGCTGCTGCTGCTGCTGAATATGCCCCCACGTGCGGATATGATGAAAATTCACATTTATGCGCCTCATATACACACTGATTTCAGGGGTATAATGTGGTGGCTGAGGGAAGGACTGAGGAATGGGGATGTATGGCTGGGGCTGGTCTGGGGGCACTTGGGAGATGCTCAGTGGAATAGACTATGGTAGCTAGCTAGCTAGCCGTCCTTGCCCTCCTTACAACCCCCCCCCCCCCCGCCCCAACACAGCAGTGCGTACATAATCTATTGATTACAATTCAAACTCAGAGACTGACAGTCTGCCCCTAATCAGTGTCAAGGTGTTAGAGATTTCCATCTCCAAATGGAAATGTCAGAGTGCGGCCCTTGGCCCTCATTTATTTTCTGGGGAGGAGGGGGGGCAAAATAAGAAATCAGAAAGAAAAAAAAAAATCTGAGCAATGAGAGAATCGGGGTGCTGGCTGGGCTGAATGTTGTGGTGCTTTTAAATGAAGATTTAAATCGCGTGTCTCCAAGTCAGAATTTGTGTTTTCTCTACCGGTCCCCTAAGAGCCCCGCAGTTGTCGAAAGTAGCCTAAAAACTTGGAAGCAAAGCAATTAGTTGTGCCTAACACTTTAAACTGCTTGTGTATAATTTCGTCGTCGGGACTTATCTGGGGAAATTCAGCGGCGCGTATGAGTACGCATAGGGCCCGCAGTAAGTAACTAATTGAGCCAGTTGAGG
>NC_137676.1:5462179-5467179 GCF_963989245.1 Nansenia antarctica
GAATCTTCTTTCCTCCTCTCCAACCCATATATATATATATATATATACAGTACGTAATAGTGGTATCCATAGAAACACCGGTGATAACCATGGCGATGGTGATGCACGCAGCCAGCGGAGGCAGCTCCCTCTCTATGGGCAGGGACAACTGGATGTGTGGTTTAACAGAAGGGGCCAACAGTTTAGGTATGTGTTAATTTTGGTGGGGGGGGGGGCGACTGTGGCTCAGGAGGTAGAGCTGGTGTCTGATCGTGAGGTCAGTGGTTCCGCGGTTTTGATCCCCCGGCTGGCCACATGTCGAGGTGGTGTCCCTGAACCCGAATTGCTCCCAATGAGCGGGCCGGCGGCACCTTGTACAAGCTACCATAGCTTGCCGCCATTGGTGTGTGTGTGTGTGTGTGTGTGTGTGAACGGGTGAATGAGAGGCCATTGTAAAGCGCTTTGGAAATAAGGCGCTTTACAGTGTAGGTGCAGTCTGTTTACCATAAACTCCAACAACAACAACCCAAAATGGTGCCCGTGTGTACTACTGGGAAGGGAGGGGGGGGGGGGGGGGGGGTGGGGGGTGGGAGAGAGAGAGTGTGTACTAGAGAGAATAAAAGTGAAGCTCTTTAATCAGGACGACTTGAAAGCGTTCCTGAACAATATCTCCACGCTGCGCTTTCATGATAAGCCCCCCATCATATGCTGGTGGGAGGATGGTGGGGGGCTGGTGGGGGGGGGGGGGTGGTGTGGGGGGGGAGTGTGGGAACGGAGAGGGGGAGACATGAAACAGCGAGTAGGCAGGTGAGATATTTGTCTCCTGAAGAACCTTGACTCCACTGAACTTTAACCTGGAACGATGGAACCATAAACTACTAGGGTGTCCATGACGACAGTAGAGGTCACCACGAGATCCAAGATGGTGGACGATGGTGGCTGGATGGGCACTTCGAACGGTAACCATGACGATAGCGTGTGTTCGTGCGGCTTCCTCTTCCTCATATAATATACATGCCACGCGGACGCTTTTACCCAAAGTGACTGACATCGCAGTGAGTGAGAGCATACATTTTTCAGTATATACGGACCCAGCGGGAATCAAACCCGCAACTAAAACAGTGTTGTTAACACCGCGCTCTACCGACAGAGCCGCAGAGGACAGTGTCGCCAGATGGGATTGTTTTCCAGCCTGACCACAGTCTAAAAGCCGCCCAGTGTTATCATAAGTAGCCCAATTGGGGCGGGAATACGCCCAATCTGGCAACACTGGCAGAGGACCACACGACATCCAGTCGTTTGTCGTGCGTACGGTCAAACCTCCTCCCCACCTGGTCAGCTTTCTACAAAGCTGTAACATAACTAAAAGCATATTTTCAAACTCTCTCTGTGTACATTCACTGTATTTGTCCTGTCAGGTCATTTGTAGCAGCAGCTATTCAAAGTCCCCCCCCCCCCCTCCACCTCCCCCCTCTCCAACCCCCCCCCAACCCTCTCTGGCATTGTGCGTTGGTTTGCTGATACACTTGTTCTGTTATTAGTGTATATGCCTACTCTGCATGTCGGGGAGCGGCGGGAAAAATATTGACATTGTCAACACCGCTACTCATCTCTCTCTCTCTGAGCGTATTACTGTATACTACTGTATATACACACACCATGCCTCTTCCATGGGAAATGTCAACCATTAGGGTTGAAACTCTCCGTAACACATTCACACACCTCCTCAGTGATAGAAGGAGACCAGGAGAAGGAATGGAAGCATTAACGGAGGACGACACGGAATGATCCGGAATGAGCGTGGTGGGGGAGCTGACCCAGGCATTTTGAGGAGACGTATGTTGTACAGGAGTATTGACTAGCTCTTTAGTCTTGTATGTTTTACTCCCCCCCGCCCCCCTCCTTCCACCGCCACCCCCCCCCCCCAAAGGAATCCATGGCAACACCAGACAGAGAGGGATGAATGAGAAGTGTTATCCATTCTGATCAAAGGAGGAGGAGGAGGTTTTGAAATGTTACGCTTTTTTTTCTTTTAATGTAATATGTACAATCGGATGGTGGTCCGCTTTCTCATTGATGATGATGGCATGTCCTGGCGTACATACATACATTACATATCCATCGGGTTGATGACAAATTGCAATCAAACACCCACCTCAAATCCCCCACTTTTCTTTACCTAAGTTTGCATTATTAAAACCAGATTTGAAAGCAGACATTTTTCAATTTGTAGATGCAAAATATCGCAGTGCTGCTTATCTTTTGATGACTTGCATCTCATTTGGAATTAGCTCCCAGTGAAGTGTACAGTAATTTGTCTTTGATGATTGGCTCGTCTGTAATAGACGGGGGATAGCCTGGTCTCCCTCTGCCCCTCTCCCTCTCTTCTCCTCTCTCCTCTCCTCTCCTCTCCCTCTCCTCTCCCCTCCTCTCTTCTCCTCTCCTCTCCTCTCCTCTCCTCTCCTCTCCTCTCCTCTCCCTCTCCTCTCCCTCTCCTCTCCTCTCCTCTCCCTCTCCCTCTCCTCTCCCTCTCTCCTCTCCCGCTCCTCTCTCCTCTCCCCTCTCCCTCTCCTCTCCCTCTCCTCTCCACCTCCCCTCCCTCTCCTCTCCCTCTTCCCTCCTTCTTCTCCTCATCCTCTTCTCTCAGAGAGGCACACAGGATCTTGTTCTGATGTGTGCTCTGACCAGCGGAGCAGGGAAAAGAGGATTGATATTGTCCTGACCTGAAGTGAATGGGATTAGGGTGTAAACCTGCTGTAAAGGGCTATCTGCGGATTCGCAGGTGATGTTTTGTTTGTTTGTAGTTGTTCCCCTCTCAAAAGCGGATGGGGATATCATCTCAAAGCCGCGTCCCAAAGCGTAAAAGCTCCCCCGGGCCCCTCTCATGTTTTGGTAGGGAAAGAGACATGTTTTTGGGGCTTTTTATTTTTTTAAAGCATGTTTGCTTACAGAATATCCTTGTCAGCCCCCACCAACCCCCCCCCCCCTCCTGTCAATTATATTATATTTTCCATGAAGCACAACATTCTTTCTCACCCAAGCCATGTGTCACATAAATAAGAGAGAGCGAAGGAGAGAGAGAGAGAGAGAGAGAGAGAGAGAGAGAGAAGAGAGAGAGAGAAAGAGAGAGAGAGACACAGACAGACAGAAAGACAGACAGAGACAGACAGACAGACAGACAGACACATGAGAGATACAGAGAAATATGGAAAGAGAGAGAGAAAGAGAGAGATAAACAGGGAGAGAGAGAGAGAGAGACAGAGAGAGAGAGAGAAATAGGGAAAGAGAGAGAGAAAGAGAGATAAACAGGGAGAAGAGAGAGACAGAGAGAGAGAGAAATAGGGAAAGAGAGAGAGAAAGAGAGAAACAGAGAGAGAGAGAGAGAGAGAGAGAGAGAGAGAGAGAGAGAGGAGAGAGAGAGAGAGTGAGAGTTCATATCCTCTATCACAGTCTTTACCATGCTCCACAGCCAGCAGCCGTATAGATTGCTTTGTGTGTGAGTCTGGGTGTAGGTGGCACGAGAACTTTGCAATTATTTGCACAATTAGTTGTAATTATGGTATAAGCATTTATCTTGTGTGCCCGAAGATTTTGCGGCGTGTATTCATTGGGGGAGAATAGGAGGAATTAATATAGATTGTTTTCTCAAGAAACTACTGCTTGTTTCGTTGATGGCAATTAGCTGCTAATACCTGTGAGAGCTCCTCCTGCCTCCCCCCCACCCCGGCTGCCTCTCTGCTGCACAATCACCAGACAATTAATGATGCTGGGGAGGAGAGACGGCAGGGTTGTTAGTGTGTGCTGTCGTCAGGGTGCTGGGGTTGTTAAGGTGCTGTTGTCAAGGTGCTGGGGTTGTTAAGGCGCTGTCGTCAGGGTGCTGGGGTTGTTAAGGCGCTGTCGTCAGGGTGCTGGGGTTGTTAAGGTGCTGTTGTCAAGGTGCTGGGGTTGTTAAGGTGTGTTGTCAAGGTGTTGGGGTTGTTAAGGCGCTGTCGTCAAGGTATGGTGCTGTCGTCAAGGTACTGGGGTTGTTAAAGGCACTGTTGTCAAGGTGTTGAGGTTGTTAAGGCGCTGTCGTCAAGGTGTTAGGGTTGTTAAGGTGCTGGGGTTGTTAAGGTGTTGTTCATAGCCTTATGGTTGAGTGATGGAGTCAAACTACTATAACTATTCATGGGTGATGGTAGAGGAACTCCTCAGACAGAGAGATAATAATAATAATAATAATAATAATAATAATAATAATAATAATAATAATAATAACCTTTATTTGTATAGCACTTTTCCTGCAAACGTTGCAGCTCAAAGTGCTTAAAAAAAAAGTTTCAGGTTTAGCTGCACAAGACACACACAGGCTGGATGGGGAAGTGCTGCTACCCAATCAGCTCCTTCCTTTCTACAACGTTTACTTCCTGGTTTCTCAAACCACATGCATGTGTGTGCGTGTGCGTGTGTGTGTGTGTGTGTGTGTGTGCGTGTGTGCATGTGTGTGAGAGACAGACAGAGTGTGAATGACATCATGGCGGTCCTCGGCTGCTCTCTACTTAGTCTCTCACCTAATTTCCTTGAGAGGTTTGGAAATGAGCAAACACCTAATTTACGGCGTGACCCCCCCCCTGAACCCCCCCGTTATGGGATGGTAAAAAAAGAGGCTGTCTGTTTTTCTTTATAGGGGGTGGTGGAAGAAGTGTCTGTGATCCAGTAAACCCCCCTTCCACAGTCTCCCACCAACCCCCCCCCCATAAGAACACACAACACACACAGCCCCCCCCCCCCCCCACACACACACACACCACCCCAGAACAATGCTAATGGATCAGTGTGTACTGTGGTATTGTGTCACATTAATATTTGAGTGCTACGTCTTGTACAAGTGGATGTAGGACTTAAACACCACTCACACAGCCAAGTGTACTTACCTCACCCCCCCCTCCTTGCTTTATCTCTTCCACAGAAAACCCCTGACATCAGACGCCATAATGGTTTTCCTGTTTGTAATGAACTTGACCTCTCACCCCACTGACCTC
>NC_137676.1:5472179-5474983 GCF_963989245.1 Nansenia antarctica
TGTGTGTGTGTGTGTGTGTGAGACAACTTCCACCCCTCCCAATCAATGAAAGGCTGTGTGGCTGACTTTTTCCATAGGAAAATTAAAAAGGATGTGCCTAGCGCAAGTCACCGAGGACTCTTCTCCCATTTTATAGTCAGCTATGCGCAGCGCCAGGATTAATAGACCTCTCTATTACACCGTGCCCCGGCGGTCCCTTAGCCCTCAGATCAGCAGGTAAGGCCCAGCGAAGCAAAGATCATTTATAAGTGGTTCATTATTTTTTACCTTCCAGATTCCTCTTGTCTGGCATTGATTTAATAAACACTGATGTATCTTGCTTGAAGTAAGAGGCGTCCCATTTTTCATTTCCTAAGATTTGCTCCGGTATCTTCTTCTGTCATGGCACGTTTTTTTTGATCTGTAAGGTTTTCTGGCGTTTCGCCATCTGATCGACGGCGCCGATCGGCCCAACCCCGTGGAGTGTTGTGACCACGGAAACGCAAGAGAGGAATGCAGTCCAAGTCCAAGCGATTTTTTTCTTTCTTTTCAATATTTGCTGAATCTTACTTTAAAAAGAAAATATTGTGTTCTATCACAGAGGCTCAGTGTCAAATACCCATCCCATCCAGATCTGGCAATGTAAGTGAAAAGTCTGTCGCATAAGAGTTGTGCCAAACTGCTCTGATTACCCCGTGAAAGGACTCAACTATGTGTGACATCAACAGTGAGGTACGATAATTAATGATCTATCAATGTGTTGCGATGATTAATGTTTTGTTTTTATAGCGTGATGGGCCAACAGGCTCATTGGCAAGGGACAGTGAGCATTCATTTCTTCATTATGATGTTTTCGTATTTACACACAAGGGAACTCTGAACCACTGCACAGCGCTTTCTTGTTTCATTTCTTCTTTTTTTTAATATTCAAATTCTTATTAGTTTTCATAACACAAATAACAAAATATATGCCAACTAAAACTAACCAAAACAGAAATCAAATCAGAGTACACGAAATACATAAATACAGGTACACTGGTACATATAGAAGACTCATAGGCACCGCATATGCCACATTGTGGAAAATACATTCAGTTACAACATACAGTCAGTTTCACAAGTTACGTTGACCTTATAACGAATCAAACCTATTAACCCCTGTCCAAATCCACCCCTTCTGGAGATAGATTTCCCACCTTATTCAATAACCTGAGGATAGATTTTCTCGTGCAGCTAATTTACCCAACTGGATGTACCACAGAGATGCTGGCGGCACAGAGGAATCTTTCCAATACATAACAATGGGTTTTCAGTCCCAACACGAGGGCAGTTTGTACCCACTCTGGTACTACAATTAGGGAGCGCCCACTCGTCTGATTCCGCGGGGTCTCCCGAAATGTACCGGCTCAGAGTGAAGGGGTGAAGGGGGACGTCTTGACCGATAATTGTTTGAATGTAGTCGTGGATAGATCGCCTGTTCCCCCTGGGCGGCCCCCTAGCATATGAACCAGAGTACCCTCTGTTTTCGTTTTCCATCGCACCCTCCTGCTCAGCCCTTTTACTCCTGCCACGGTCGTCCCCCCACCCCCTCACCACACTACCAGACGAGGAATACCTCCAGGCCCTTTCCTAGGCTTTCATTCGGCCCCAGAGTTTTCCCTCCTAGTTAAGATAGATCATGCGGGTTAGGAAAAACTGCTGGCCCGGACGTGTGGCAGTTAAAGGGGAGCGAGGCGGTTTTGAAGCGGTATTAGGAGAGTAGGGTCAGGTGGGTGGGTGGTGGGAGGGTGGGGGGGGGGGGGGGGGGGTGTAGCGGGAACATCTCAAATCAAGATGAAAAAGAAACAGAATGATCAATTCTTCGCCGGCGTTAATCCCCTCTCTCTCCAAGCTAGCAGCCTATCGATTTCCGTGTTCATTTTCTCTGATAACAAGAATCATTTAAAGGTCACATTTTGATGTCTGTCAAAAAAGAAAAACAGCGTAATGCATTGTGAGCCACCTCCGAGGCTTGGTGTGCTCGTCCGGATTGGACCAATCAGAATCGGTCTCTGTGTTTCCAGGCGTTTATAGAGGAAGACTAAATGTAGACTTAACAAGACGTGACAACACTGACATAGACTATAATAAACATCTTCACTTGGGTAATTATGAAAAATAATTGCCCTCTTTTTATATCATATGTGTAGCCCTTTAAGATCATAATTATCATTGGTGTTAAACAGAAATTATTCCCATCCAAGCATACATTTTTAATTTATCAGAGGACTGCAGACTTTGCAAAAAATCTCAGCGGCGGCGGTTGATGCATGTACTTAAAAATAGCTTGGCGCATGCTACCCTGACGGGACATACACAAAATATCACTAATGAGAGAGAGAGAGAGAGAGAGAGAGAGAGAGAGGGAGACAGAGAGAGACAGAGAGAGAGACAGAGACAGAGAGAGATAGAGGGCGAGACAGAGAGAGAGAGGGAGAGAGAGACAGAGAGAGAGAGAGAGCCATGCCTGGGTCGGTCGAGGAGGGGGGCAGGAAGGGAGGCAGGGAGGGAGGGAGGGAGGTTTTACAGGATAACGTGACAGGCGCGTCTCCCCTCCGATATATCTGTTTTAGGGGTCCCAGGAAGCTGGCGAACAGACACCTCTAATGAATCCGTGATGGATGGGTCACCAACTCTCTTTTTTTCTCCTCTCCGTGTCTGAATGTCAGTGTTGTGAGAGGGAGGGCCTCTTCCGTGTCTGAATGTCAGTGTTGTGAGAGGGAGGGCCTCTTCCGTGTCTGAATGTCAGTGTTGTGAGAGGGAGGGCCTCTCTTCCGTGTCTGAAT
>NC_137676.1:5480183-5492683 GCF_963989245.1 Nansenia antarctica
AGCCCAGCCCCAGCCCAGCCCAGCCCAATACAGCCCAATACAGCCCAATACAACAGAGGAGCGAGGAGAGAGGAGGGAGGAGAAAGGAGAGAGACTGGAGGAGAGAGGAGAGAGAGGCTGGAGGAGAGAGGACGGAGGAGGAGGGTGGAGACAGGAGACAGGAGACAGGAGAGAGGAGAGAGGAGAGAGGAGAGAGGAGAGAGACTGGAGGAGAGAGGAGAAAAGAGAGAGGCTGAAGGAGAGAGGCTGGAGGAGAGAGGGGAGAGAGGCTGGAGGAGAGAGGACGGAGGAGGGAGGAGGAGGGTGGAGACAGGAGACAGGAGAGAGGAGAGAGGAGAGAGAAGAGAGGAGGGAGGAGGGAGGAGAGAGAGGCTGGTGGAGAGAGGAGAGAGGAGAGAGGCTGCAGGAGAGAGGAGGGAGGAGAGAGGAGAGAGGAGAGAGGCTGGAGGAGAGAGGCTGGAGGAGAGAGGAGGGCAGGAACGTGCGTCATGAGAATCCCAGGAACTTTCAGAAACACACACACTCCCACACAAGCTCACACACGTATGCCTAGCGTCATAACACCATAACTATCTGATATGAGACTCTCTCTCTCTTTGTCTCTCTCTGTCTCTGTGTCTCTCTCTCTCTCTCTGTCTCTCTCTCTCTCTGTCTCTCTCTCTCTCCCCCTCTCGCTCTGTCTCTGTCTCTGTCTCTCTCTCTCTCTCTGTCTCTCTCTGTCTCTCTCTCTCTCTCTCTCTCTCTCTCTCTGTCTGTCTGACTCTCTCTCTGTCTGTCTCTACTGAATATGATGTTTGGGTCGTTTTAACGTTTAAACCTCTGCCTTGGTGCCTGTCTGCTGTGTCTGAGTGTCTGCTGTGTCTGTTTGACGCCGTGTCTCGTGGGCGCTGGTGACGCCGGCTCCTGTAGGCTGCAGAGTCGTGTGTTTTCCACCACGTCTGTGTCGTGTGGCGTATTAAGGCTGATGTGTTGTGGCGGGTTTCTCTGTTTCCACGGCCCACTGGAGTTCAGTGGAGCAGAGTGTTGGTTGGCTGCTGCTGCGTGTGTGTGTGTGTGTGTGTGTGTGTGTGTGTGTGTGTGTGTGTGTGTGCGCGTGTGTGTGTGTGTGTGTGTGCATGCGTGCATGTGTGTGTGTGCGTTCGTGCATGTGTGATATTTCGTCTTTCTCTCTCACAGACACACATGCACACCAACACACAGTATAGAAACTCACACACACACACACACCACACACCCTCCCTCCCTCCCTCCCTCCCTCTCTCGCCTATTTAACTGGAAGATCTAGTGAAGTGTGGGGGAATCCACAGTACAGCTGCCTTGATTTTGTTTGATATTCTAAATATGATCCACTTCAGAAATATTCCCTTTTTTGAGGGGGGGGGGGTGGGGGTGGGGGGATAAGGGGGGAAGGGGGGGGGGGGTTTCCGACTGAAAGCCTGCATGCGTGGGTTGCGGTAGTGAAGTAGTCTGCTATTAGACTAGAGAGAGGAGGCGTACCGGCATCCGGAGCATCAACAGAACCTCTCTCGCCTCGCGGCGTGCGGTGACAGGCGTTAGGAGGCTCTAGTGAGGTGTGACGCTGGCAGGAGGAGTGGACCGTTGAGGAGGAGGAGGAGGAGGAGGAGGAGGAGGAGTGGACCGTTGAGGAGGAGGAGGAGGAGGAGGGCTCTCCTCTAGGGCTGGAGGAGCATCTTGGAATTGTGTTCCCCTCCAGTGGTCCCCTGCCCCCCCCCCGCCCCCATCATAGCCGAGGCAGACAGAGACAGAGACAGAGACAGAGACAGAGGCAGAGGCAGAGACAGAGGCAGAGACAGAGACAGAGGCAGGGACAGAGACAGAGGCAGAGACAGAGACAGAGACAGAGACAGAGATAGAGGCAGTGACAGAGAAAGAGGCAGAGAGATAGAGACAGATAGAGGCAGAGAGACCGAGGCAGAGACAGACAGAGACAGAGGCAGAGGCAGAGAGACAGAGGTAGAGGCAGAGACAGAGACAAAGAGACAGAGAGAGAGAGGCAGAAACAGAGACAGAGAGATAGAAACAGAGACAGAGAGAGGGGCAAAAACAGAGACAGAGACAAAGAGACAGAGACAGAGAGACAGAGAGAGACAGAGACAGAGGCAGAAACAGAGACAGAGAGATAGAGACAGAGACAGAGAGAGGGGCAAAAACAGAGACAGAGACAAAGAGACAGAGACAGAGAGAGACAGAGACAGAGACAGAGAGATAGAGACAGAGACAGAGAGAGGGGCAAAAACAGAGACAGAGACAAAGAGACAGAGACAGAGAGAGACAGAGATAGTGGCAGAGACAGAGACAGAGGCAGAGACAGAGACAGAGGCAGAGACAGAGACGGAGATAGAGGCAGAGACAGGGACAGAGAGATAGAGACAGAGACAGAGACAGAGACACAGAGGCACAGACAAAGAGAGACAGAGACAGAGATAGTGGCAGAGACAGAGGCAGAGAGACAGAGAGACAGAGACAGAGACAGAGATAGTGGCAGAGGCAGACAGAGGCAGAGACAGAGACAGGGACAGAGAGATAGAGACAGAGACAAAGATAGAGGCAGAGACAGAGGCAGAGAGACCGAGACAGATAGAGGCAGAGGAAGAGACAGAGACAGAGGCAGAGACAGAGACAGAGGCAGGGGCAGAGATAGAGACAGAGACAAAGATAGAGGCAGAGACAGAGGCAGAGACAGAGGCAGAGACAGAGAGATAGAGACAGAGACAGAGAGAGGGGCAAAAACAGAGACAGAGACAGAGGCAGAGACAGAGGCAGAGACAGAGACAAGGACAGAGAGACAGAGATAGAGCCAGAGACAGAGGCAGAGACAGAGACAGGGACAGAGACAGAGGCAGAGACAGAGACAGAGAGATAGAGACAGAGACAGAGACAGAGATAGAGGCAGAGACAGAGGCAGGGGCAGAGACAGAGATAGAGGCAGAGGCAGAGACAGAGACAGAGAGAGAGACAGAGACAGAGAGAGTGGCAAAAACAGAGACAGAGACAGAGGCACAGACAAAGAGAGACAGAGATAGTGGCAGAGGCAGAGACAGAGACAGAGAGAGAGACAGAGACAGAGAGAGTGGCAAAAACAGAGACAGAGACAGAGGCAGAAAGACAGAGACAGATAGAGACAGAGATAGTGGCAGAGGCAGACAGAGAGAGAGACAGAGGCAGACAGAGACAGAGACAGAGGCAGAGAGACAGAGAGAGAGAGAGAGAGAGAGAGAAAGAGACAGAGAGAGAGAGAGAGAGACAGAGAGAGACAAAGAGAGACAGAGATAGTGGCAGAGACAGAGACAGAGACAAAGAGAGACAGGGACAGAGAGAGAGGCAGAGGCATAGAGAGACAGAGAGACAGAGGCAGAGACAGAGATAGTGGCAGAGATAGACAGAGACAAAGACAAAGAGACAGAGGCAGAGACAGAGATAGTGGCAGAGATAGACAGAGGCAGAGAGAGACAGAGACAGAGGCAGAGACAGACACAGGGACAGAGGCAGAGACAGAGAGACAGAGGCAGAGACAAAGAGACAGAGGCACAGACAAAGAGACAGAGACAGAGGCAGAGACAGACACAGGGACAGAGAGACAGAGGCAGAGACAGAGAGACAGAGATAGAGGCAGAGGCAGAGACAGAGGCAGAGAGACAGAGACAGATAGAGGAAGAGACAGAGACAGGGACAGAGAGATAGAGACAGAGACAGAGACAGAGACAGGGACAGGGACAGAGAGATAGAGACAGAGACAGAGAGAGGGGCAAAAACAGAGACAGAGACAGAGACAAAGAGACAGAGGCAGAGACAAAGAGACAGAGGCACAGACAAAAAGAGACAGAGACAGAGATAGTGGCAGAGGCAGAGACAGAGACAGAGGCAGAGACAGAGACAGAGAGATAGAGACAGATATAGAGGCAGAGACAGAGGCAGAGACAGAGACAGAGAGAGAGACAGAGAGATAGAGACAGAGGCAGAGACAGAGACAGAGAGAGAGACAGAGACAGAGATAGAGACAGAGGCAGAGACAGGGACAGAGAGAGAGACAGATATAGAGACAGAGACAGAGATAGTGGCAGAGGCAGAGACAGAGACAGAGGCAGAGACAGAGACAGAGAGATAGAGACAGATATAGAGGCAGAGACAGAGGCAGAGACAGAGACAGAGAGAGAGACAGAGAGATAGAGACAGAGGCAGAGACAGAGACAGAGAGAGAGACAGAGACAGAGATAGAGACAGAGGCAGAGACAGAGACAGAGAGAGAGACAGAGACAGAGATAGAGACAGAGACTGAGGCAGAGACAGAGACAGAGACATAGATAGAGGCAGAGACAGAGGCAGAGACAGAGACAGACAGAGAGATAGAGACAGAGACAGAGGCAGGGGCAGAGACAGAGATAGAGGCAGAGACAGGGACAGAGAGATAGAGACAGAGACAGGGACAGAGAGATAGAGACAGAGACAGAGAGAGTGGCAAAAACAGAGACAGAGACAGAGATAGTGGCAGAGGCAGAGACAGAGGCAGAGAGACCGAGACAGATAGAGACAGAGATAGAGGCAGTGACAGAGACAAAGACAGAGAGAGAGATAGAGACAGAGACAGAGATAGAGGCAGAGACAGAGGCAGAGACAGAGACAGGGACAGAGAGATAGAGACAGAGACAGAGAGAGGGGCAAAAACAGAGACAGAGGCAGAGACAAAGAGACAGAGGCACAGACAAAGAGACAGAGACAGAGATAGAGGCACAGAGACAGAGGCAGAGAGAGACAGAGAGACAGAGACATACATAGGGACAGAGAGACAGAGACAGAGGCAGAGACAGACACAGGGACAGAGAGGCAGAGAGACAGAGAGACAGAGGCAGAGAGAGAGACAGAGACAGAGGCAGAGAGACAGAGACAGAGAGAGACAGAGATAGTGGCAGAGAGAGAGCAGAGATAGAGAGAGAGAGAGAGAGACAGAGGCAGAGAGACAGAGACAGAGAGAGACAGAGATAGTGGCAGAGAGAGGGCAGAGATAGAGAGAGAGAGAGACAGAGGCAGAGAGAGACAGAGACAGAGAGAGAGAGAGAGAGAGACAGAGAGAGAGACAGGCAGAGGCAGAGACAGCGAGACAGAGAGAGAGAGAGAGGCAGAGACAGAGGCAGAAACAGAGAGAGAGAGAGAGAGACAGAGTGAGAGAAAGAGAAGCAGAGACAGAGACAGGCAGAGACAGAGGCAGAAACAGAGGCAGAGACAGAGAGAGAGAGACAGAGAGAGAGGCAGAGACAGAGGCAGAGACAGAGAGAGAGAGGCAGAGACAGAGGCAGAGAGAGAGAAAGAGAAGCAGAGACAGAGACAGAGAGACAGAGAGACAGAGACAGAGAGAGAGAGACAGAGAGAGAGAGAGAGAGACAGAGAGAGTAGAGAGAGAGAGAGAGACAGAGAGAGAGACAGAGAGAGAGAGAGAGGCAGAGAGAGAGACAGAGAAAGAGACAAAGACAGACAGAGGCAGAGGCAGAAACAGCGGCAGGCAGACAGAAACAGAGGCAGAGACAGAAACAGAGGCAGAGACAGAGAGAGAGTCAGTGCATGCCGTGTGTGTTGTGTGTGGTGGTGTTGGGGGGGGGGGTGGTCAATAGTGTCAAGTGTGGTGTGCAGGCCGCAAGGCTGGGGTGGTGGGTTGGCCTGGCTGGCTGGCTTGTGGTCCCTCTGGTGGTCCCTCTAGTCTCTCTGGTGGTCCCTCTGGTCTCTCTAGTCCCTCTGGTCTCTCTAGTCCCTCTGGTCTCTCTGGTCCCTCTAGTCTCTCTGGTCTCTCTAGTCTCTCTGGTCTCTCTGGTCTCTAGTCCCTCTAGTCTCTCTGGTCTCTCTGGTCTCTCTAGTCCCTCTAGTCTCTCTGGTCTCTCTGGTCCCTCTGGTCATCTCTCTGGTCCCTCTAGTCCCTCTGGTCTCTCTGGTCTCTCTAGTCCCTCTGGTCTCTCTGGTCTCTCTAGTCTCTCTGGTCTCTCTAGTCTCTCTGGTCTCTCTGGTACCTCTGGTCTCTCTGGTCTCTCTAGTCCCTCTGGTCTCTCTAGTCTCTCTAGTCTCTCTGGTCTCTCTAGTCCCTCTAGTCTCTCTAGTCTCTCTGGTCTCTCTGGTACCTCTGGTCTCTCTGGTCTCTCTGGTCTCTCTAGTCTCTCTGGTCTCTCTGGTACCTCTGGTCTCTCTGGTCTCTCTGGTCTCTCTGGTCCCTCTAGTCCCTCTAGTCCCTCTAGTCTCTCTAGTCCCTCTAGTCTCTAGTCTCTCTGGTCTCTCTGGTCTCTCTAGTCTCTCTGGTCTCTCTGGTACCTCTGGTCTCTCTGGTCTCTCTGGTCTCTCTAGTCCCTCTAGTCCCTCTAGTCTCTCTAGTCTCTCTGGTCTCTCTAGTCCCTCTGGTCTCTCTAGTCTCTCTGGTCTCTCTGGTACCTCTGGTCTCTCTGGTCTCTCTGGTCCCTCTGGTCATCTCTCTGGTCCCTCTGGTCCCTCTGGTCTCTCTGGTGGTCCCTCTAGTCCCTCTAGTCACTCTAGTCTCTCTGGTCTCTCTGGTCTCTCTGGTCCCTCTGGTCTCTCTGGTCTCTCTAGTCCCTCTAGTCTCTCTGGCCCCTCTGTGGTCTCTCTAGTCATCTCTCTGGTCTCTCTGGTCTCTCTGGTGGTCCCTCTAGTCCCTCTAGTCCCTCTAGTCCCTCTAGTCCCTCTAGTCCCTCTAGTCCCTCTGGTCCCTCTAGTCCCTCCGGTCCCTCTAGTCTCTCTAGTCTCTCTGGTCTCATTGGTGGTCCCTCTGGTGGTCCCTCTAGTCTCTCTGGTCTCTCTGGTCCCTCTAGTCCCTCTAGTCCCTCTAGTCTCTCTGGCCCCTCTGTGGTCTCTCTGGTCATCTCTCTGATCTCTCTGGTGGTCCCTCTAGTCCCTCTAGTCCCTCTAGTCCCTCTGGTCCCTCTGGTCTCTCTGGTCTCTCTGGTGGTCCCTCTTGTCTCTCTGGCCCCTCTATTCTCTCTGGTGGTCCCTCTAGTCCCTCTGGTCTCTCTGGTGGTCCCTCTGCTGGTCTCTCTGGTCCCTCTGGTGGTCCCTCTGGGCCGGGCTGACGTCTCTGTCTCCTCCTCTCTCCCGGCAGTTCACGGCATCAAGTGGACTTGCAGCAATGGGAACAGCAGCTCTGGCTTCTCAGTGGAGCAGCTGGTGCAGCAGATTCTGGACAGCCACCAAACCAAGCCACCTCCCCGGACCCACAACTGCCTCTGCACGGGCACTCTGGGTAAGGGGGAGGGGGCGGGGGGGGGGAGGCGGCACAGGGGGGACAGGGGGAGAGTGGGGGGAGAGAGAGAGAGAGACACAAAGAGACACAAAGAGACACAAAGTGAAAGAGAGAGGGTCAGGGGTAGTCAGAAGAGACTAAAGGATAGGACAACAACACCACACTGCAAAAAGTTAATCGAAGTAAGATTAAGTATCTTAAATCAAGGCAAAATATGCTTCTTTTTTTTTTGTCTGACCGCACTAGTTTTAAGATATCTTTACTTTACTTGTTTTAAGAAAATCTCGGCAAGTGAAATGTTCTTGTTCTGTTGGCACTAATTTAAGTAATATGTCCCCCATTTTATTGCTTTTTTTCTTGTTTTTGAGAGCTGACTCTTTGCAGTGCACTTTCACCAGGGTCATTATGATCGTAGACAGTTTTACATTAATCTCTTGCTGTTCATCGATACAGGGTTTAGCAAAGTAGAAATCCAACAGATCTGCCTACAGTATTCAAAAGTCATACCGATCCATCCAATAATGACTCATGTTGAATCGTTGGTGATTCTCAGTCGTTTGGATGACAATGATGACTTGTAGGTACTGAAAAACAAATACTGCCCGTAGGACCCTACTAAGCAGAAGAGCTCACTGGCTTCCAGTTAAGTTCAGAATAGATTTCAAGATCCTTCTGCTTGTTTATAAAGCTCTCACTGGCACAGCACCAGAATATCTCAAAGACCTTTTGCTAGCATATCAGCCCAATAGAGCTCTCAGGTCTTCTGACGCTGGTTTTCTCTGTGTACCACATGTACAAAAGAAGAGATTTGGTGAGGCTGCATTCTCATTTTATGCACCCAAATTGCGGAATGCACTGCCAGTTTACATTAGGGATGCAACCTCAGCAAATATGTTCAAGTCAAGACTAAACACCCATCTTTTTAATATTGCCTTTAAATTACTAAATAATTAAATTATGATTATATAATGATTGGAGCACTTTGAGCTGCAATGTTTGCAGGAAAAGCGCTATACAAATCAAAGTTATTATTATTATTATTACTATGGTTCCAAGGCCTGCTATGTTACCAAGCCATGCACAGCATCATTCACATTGAGTAGTAGAACAGTTCTGACAGTTCTCTTGCGTAGTTAGTCTTTACACAACAGTATGCGTTCCTTTCTTTCCTGCTACCACTTTGATAACAATTTGTGTTGCAAAATTCCCGTAAATTTGGAAAACCTTCAGATAATTCCCAAAGTTTCGATATGGGTTTCAATATTGGAAACTTTGGAAATGATCTGAAAAGTTTCCCAAATTTGCAAGAATATTGCAACCCTAATAACAATGTAGGTTTATTCATCACGTGGATTGTGTTGTGTATAATGTTATGATGACACAGGTGAAGCCCTCAGCTTTAGCTTTCTACCAGTATGTGGATGACAGCTTCACACATCACTCCCCTCCTCCTTAGGACTCTCTTCTACCGGTGACTACATGTGGAGCTGTCTCTAACCTCTCTCCTCTCTCTCTCTCTCCCTACTCTCTCTCTCTCTCTCTCTCTCTCTCTCTCTTCCCTCTCTATCTCTCTCTCTCTCTCTCTCTCTCTCTCTCTCTCTCTCTCTCTCTCTCTCTCTCTCTCTCTCTCTCTCTCCTCTCCTGGACACAGGCGCAGGGAGCAGCGTGCACCACAAGTGCAACAGCGCCAAGCACCGCATCATCTCCCCCAAGGTGGACCCGCGCTCCGGCGGCTACAGCAGCGGCCACTCCGAGGTCCAGAACAACGACGTGTCGGAGGGGAAGACAGAGCACAGCAGCCATGGAGGAGGGGGAGGGGGAGGAGGGAAGAGCGGGGGAGGAGGAGGAGGAAGCGCCCGGGAGAAACGCAACGGCAAGGTCCCCAAGCCCGTCCTGCTGCACCAGAACAGCACGGAGGTGTCGTCCTCCAACCAGGTGGAGGTGCCCGACACCACCCAGAACTCCCCCGTGTCCATCAGCAGCGGGCTGAACAGCGACCCTGACATGGCCGACAGCCCCGTGGTGACGGGGATGGGGGGCCACGTGGCCTCCGTCATGTCTGGCCTCTCCCAGAGCGTCTTCATGTCCGAGGTCACCGGGGACCCCAACGTCTACGGCATGTCCCCCACCGGCGGCCCCAACGCCCACCTGATGGGGGCGGACCTCCCGCCCTCCCAGGGCATGGTGATGTCGGTCGCCTCCGACAGCCACAAGTTCGCCTTCCCCGGCGGGGGAGGAGGAGGAGGCGGGGGGGAGGGCGTGGGAGGAGGGGTAGGAGCGGACGGCCTGTCCATGCTGTCCGGCGGCGGCGGCGTGTCCGAGGAGCTGGTCCTGTCCAGCAGCCTGGACGCCGGGGGCATCAAGATCCCAGAGACCAGCATGAACTTCGACCCCGACTGCTTCCTGAACAACCCCAAGCAGGGCCAGACGTACGGGGGCGGCGGGCTGAAGGGGGAAGGCGGCGGCGGCTCCTCCTCGTCCTCGTCCTCGTCCAACGGGTGCGGGGGCGGCGGCTCCAACGGAGGCCACCGGGGGTCCCCCTCCATGGCGGACGCCGGCTACCTCTTCAACTCGGCCCTGGTGAAGAACATCAAGACGGAGGACACGTCCTTCGAGCAGCAGCTGGCCAAGGAGAGCCAGGGCTACCAGGTGGTCGGCGGGGGCGTGGTGAGCTGTGGAGGCGGCGTGTCCGGTCCCTCCTCCTCCTCCGGGGGGGGTGGAGGACCTGGGGGTTCGGGGGGCCAGGGGGGCTCCCTCAGCCTGACCGCCGCCGGCTCCCTGCTGCCCTCCGGTGGCGGCCTGAGCCCCAGCACCACCCTGGAGCAGATGGACTTCAGCGCCATCGACGCCAAACAGGACTACTCGTCCGTGGGTCCGTCCGCCTCCGTGGGCTACGTGTCCCAGGCCATGTCCAGTCCCCACATGTCGTCCCACCAGAACCGCTCACCCAGCTTCTTCCTCCAGGACGCCCCTCAGCCGGGCGGCCAGTCCCAGCAGCAGCAGCAGGGGAGGGGGTCCGGCCTGGTGGGCCAGAAGAGCCACATGATGGAGCACAACTCCCAACAACAACACGACGCTGTCGGAGGCTACATGGGCCTGCAGGTGGTGAAGACGGACTCCCCCGGGAACAGCAACAACGGCAACAACGGCCACCTCGGACAACACCACCACCAGCAACACCACCAGGGACACCAGAACCAGCACCGGTCCAACTGCAACGGGGGCTCCCCCACCGAGGGGGGCCCGGGGCAGGCCGGCGGCTCCCTCCAGCTGCTGCAGTACCAGGGGGGCTTCCCTGGGATGGGTCCCGAGCACGAGGAGGTGGTGGTGGGCCTGGAGCAGCCGGGCAGCGTGGGCCAGGGCTCGGGCCAGGCCGGAGGCCCCGAGAACGGGCAGGAGGGTCTACTCAAGCCCGGGGATCACCTCCAGGCCTGCGGAGGAGGAGGAGGGGGCAACGGGGACGGAGGAGGAGGAGGAGGGGGGGCCGAGCAGCACTACATGCAGCAGGCTTCAGACGGCGGCGGGGGAGGAGGAGGAGGAGGAGGAGGGGGAGGAGGGGACGGAGGAGTGGTGGGCATGCGTAATGGCAACAACGATAACGGCAACCGCGGCCAACAGCAGCAGCAGCAGCTCCAGCCCCTCCTCCAGGGGGCGGGCATGGTCCAGGGACTCTACAACACCGTGGGGCCCCACCAGGGCATGGGCGGCGGGGGGTCCAACGGCGGGGTGTCGGGCGGGGGGGGCATGGAGATCAGCCTGGACCACTTCGACATCTCCTTCGGCAACCAGTTCTCCGACCTCATCAACGATTTCATCTCGGTGGACGGCAGCGGCGGCGGCATGGCGGCGGGGGGCGCCCTCTACGCGCACCAGCTGGTGGCCTCGCACGGACAGGCGTCCGACGGGCAGACGGCGCCCAGCGGGGTACCCCCTAACCAGCAGGGCCAGGAGGACGGAGGAGGGGTAGGCAGGGGAGGAGGGGGGGCCGGCTACAGCCCCTCCGAGCTCTGCCTCCAGCCCTGCTGCAGTCCACAGTCCCTGGGCGGGGGTGCCGGGGCCGGGGCGCCCCCCGGGGAGGCAGGGTCCCTGGCCTACATGCACGTGGCGGAGGTGGTGTCTGCCGCCGTGGCCCAGGGGGCTCTGGGGATGCTGCAGGCCACGGGGAGGCTCTTCATGGTCACCGACTACTCCCCCGAGTGGTCCTACCCGGAGGTGAGGTCTCAACGTCTCATTGAGTCAGTCAGCCAGACAGTCAGTCAGTCAGCCAGACAATCAGTCAGTCAGCCAGTCAGTCAGTCATTGAGTCAGTCATTCAGTCATTCAGTCATTCAGTCATTCAGTCAGCCAGTCAGTCAGTCATTGAGCCAGTCAGCCAGACAGCCAGTCAGTCAGTCAGCCAGCCAGACAGCCAGTCAGCCAGGTAGCCAGTCATTCAGTCAGTCAGTCAGTCAGTCAGTCAGCCAGTAAGTCAGTCAGCCAGTCAAGTCAGGAGGTGAGGCCTCAACGCACTCAGTCTGACAGTCAGTCAATCAGTCAATCAGTCAGTCATTGAGTCAGTTATTCAGTCATTCAGTCACTCAGTCACTCAGTCACTCAGCCAGACAGCCAGTCACTTAGTCAGTCATTGAGTCAGTTATTAAGTCATTCAGTCACTCAGTCACTCAGTCACTCAGTCACTCAGTCAGCCAGTCAGCCAGTCAGCCACTCAGTCAGTCAGCCAGACAATCAGTCAGTCAGCCAGTCAGTCAGTCATTGAGTCAGTTATTCAGTCATTCAGTCATTCAGTCAGCCAGTTAGTCAGTCATTTAGCCAGTCAGCCAGACAGCCAGTCAGTCAGTCAGTCAGCCAGCCAGACAGCCAGTCAGCCAGGTAGCCAGTCAGTCAGTCAGTCAGCCAGCCAGTCATTCAGTCAGTCAGTCAGTCAGTCAGTCAGCCAGTAAGTCAGTCAGCCAGTCAAGTCAGCCAGTCAGTCAGTCAGTCAGTCAGACAGTCAGTCAGTCAGTCAGTCAGTCAACCAGTTTGTCAGCCAGTCAGTCAGCCAGCCAGTCAGTCAGCCAGTCAGTCAGTCAGTCAGTCAGCCAGTCATTCAGTCAGCCAGTCAGTCAGTCAGCCAGTCAGTCAGTCAGTCAGTCAGTCAGTCAGTCAGTCAGTCATTCAGTCAGCCAGTTAGCCAGTCAGTCAGTCAGTCAGCCAGCCAGTCATTCAGTCAGTCAGTCAGTCAGTCAGTCAGCCAGTCATTCAGTCAGCCAGT
>NC_137676.1:5497683-5507683 GCF_963989245.1 Nansenia antarctica
AGCAGTGTTACCAATTGTCTGAATCAAAGATGAACACCACACAAACCCCTCATTCACACTACAGGGCCGAGCCAAGCTGAGCCAAGCTGAGCTTTTATAATGGACTGACCTGGTGACTCATCTACCATTGTTGCTGGCTCTGCGCTGGAGGCCATGCATGTGAAAGAGAAAATATCTGAAAGCTCCTAAGTGTGCTGTAGCTATGCACTCACTGAACACTTTATTAGGAACACTATACTAATACTGAGTAAGGCCACCCTTTGCTCTCAAAACAGCCTCGATTCTTTGTGTGCATTGATTCCACAAGATGTTGGAAACGTTCCTTTGACATTCTGTTCATGTCCATGTTGACATGATTGCATCTCGGAGTTCCAGCAGATTTTTCAAGCACACTTTCAATCTGTGAACCTCCCGTTCCACATCCCAAAGGTGTTCTATTGGATTCAGATCCAGTGACTAGTAAAGGCCACTGAAGAACACTGCTACTGAACTCATTGTCATGTTCATGAAACCAGTTTGAGACGACTTTTGCTTTGTGACATGGTGCATTATCATGCTGGAAGTAGCCATTAGAAGATGGGTACATTGTGGCCATGAAGGGATGCACGTGGTGGTCAGCAACAACTCAAATAGGCTGTGGCATTCAAGCGACGACTGATTGGTATTAACAGGCCCAAAGAGTGCCAAGAAAACATTCCCCACACCTGAATACACTGATCTGAATGAATGAGAAGGTGTACAAGTGTTCCACATATGTTCTGTCTGTCTGACTTTTTCCGTCTGTAAAATCTGTAAAGCGTCCTTGGGTTTGTGAAAGGCGCTATATAAAACCAAGATGATGATTATTATTATTATTAATAATAATAAAGTGTTGGGTGAGTTTGTATGTACTACATGTGTGGTCTGACTGCCTCTCTGTCCCTCTCCACACAGCTCATGACACTGGGCTGGTGACACTGCAGGTGGCTGCTAGTAACCAGATCATCTCTAACTCGGTGGTGTTTGAGTACAAGGCCCGCGCCCTGCCTTCCCTGCCCTCGTCCCAACACGACTGGCTCTCACTGGACGGTAGGACACACCTCTATGGTCATGTAGTTCTCCACCTCTCTCTCTCTCCACTCCTTCTCTCTATCTCTCCATTTCTCTCTCTCTCTCTCCTCCTTCCCTCCCTCCTCTCCTTCCCTCTCTTGCTTTCTCTCTCTCTCTCTCTCTCTCTCTCTACCTCTCTCCACTCCTCTCTATCTCTCCATGTATGTCTCTCTCTCCTCCTTCCCTCCCTCCTCTCCTTCCCTCTCTTGCTTTCTCTCTCTCTCTCTCTTTCTCTCTACCTCTCTCCACTCCTCTCTATCTCTCCATTTCTCTCTCTCCTCCTTCCCTCCCTCCTCTCCTCCGCTCTCTTTCTCTCTCTCTTTCTCTCTGACAGTCTGCTTGTCAATCTCTTGCTGCCCCCCCACCCCCCACTCCTCCCTGTCCCTCTTGCTCTCTCTACCTTTATCTCTCACTCTCTTTCTCCATCTCTCTCTCCATTTCTCACGTTTCCCAGCAGAGGACGGTTTGCGGTGTGCCTCGTGATGACTTGCTGTGCTTGTGTGTGTTGCTTTGTGTGATTGTCCACATGCGGTGGAGTCTTCTCAGTGTCTATGTGGGTTTGGGGGAGGGGGACTAAAGGGACCTTCCTGACCAGCATCCAATAACGTTAAGACCTACCAAACCATAATCTTAACCTTAACCAAGGCCTTAACTCTAACCTTAACCTCAACCAAAGCCTTAACTCTAACCTTAACCTTAACCAAAGCCTTAACTCTAACCTTAACCTTAACCAAAGCCTTAACCTTAACCAAAGCCTTAACCCTAACCTTAACCAAAGCCTTAACTCTAACCTTAACCTTAACCAAAGCCTTAACTCTAACCTTAACCTTAACCAAAGCCTTAACTCTAACCTTAACCAAAGCCTTAACCCTAACCTTAACCTTAACCAAAGCCTTAACCCTAACCTTAAACTTAACCAAAGCCTTAACTCTAACCTTAACCTTAACCGAAGCCTTAACCCTAACCTTAACCTTAACCAAAGCCTTAACCCTAACCTTAAACTTAACCAAAGCCTTAACCCTAACCTTAACCTTAACCAAAGCCTTAACTCTAACCTTAACCTTAACCAAAGCCTTAACTCTAACCTTAACCTTAACCAAAGCCTTAACTCTAACCTTAACCTTAACCAAAGCCATAACCCTAACCTTAACCAAAGCCTTAACCCTAACCTTAACCTTAACCAAAGCCTTAACTCTAACCTTAACCTCAACCAAAGCCTTAACTCTAACCTTAACCTTAACCAAAGCCTTAACCCTAACCTTAACCTTAACCAAAGCCTTAACCCTAACCTTAACCAAAGCCTTAACCCTAACCTTAACCAAAGCCTTAACTCTAACCTTAACCTTAACCAAAGCCTTAACTCTAACCTTAACCTTAACCAAAGCCTTAACCCTAACCCTAACCAGGGCCTCCGCTACGTACACGTGCATCACACGCTGTGCGTAGGGCACCAAAACAGTCTAATGATCATTATAACAATCACAATGATGAATTATTTAACTTTTAGGATGAAGCACAACTACAATAGGCACCATTAGAGCATTATTAGAGCACCATTAGTTCTAGCGCTCTGATACCATTATGTGTGGAGTACCGCCATTACCACGGTCTAAATATAATAGTGCTCTAATACCATTATTTAGACCGCCATTAGTCCTAACGCTTTCCTAATGGCCAGCAGCGGCCCTGCCCGAACCCTAACCGAATCTGAACCGATTTTTCAGAAATTGAATATCAGATATTCTCGTCAGTGAAGTGTCCCCTTCGTCTTCCCCTGCTCCATTAACGATAAACCCGCTTGGGTTGGGATTTTTGGGAGGTGTTGGGATGTGTGTGTGGGGGGGGGGGGGGGGGGGGGGGGGGGGGCGTCGGGACCACAGCACCACCGTCTGTCCAGTCAGTCTGTGTGTCTTTTGAGAGGTCTACGGTTGTGCCAAGTTGTCCTGCTCTGACGGACACTTCGGGAGGATCGATAGCTGCAGTAAATCAACGTCATTAGCAACCTCTGTGTTGATCTTGAATTGTGTGTTTTTAAGAGAGTGAGAGAGAGAGAGAGAGAGAGAGAGAGAGAGAGAGAGAGAGAGAGTGAGTGATTATTCTGGCTGGTAGGCTACTGTATATACTATATATATAGATAGCATCAGAAAGATGCCAAGTATAGTCCCCCCTGGAGGGGAGTCACCATGACACGTGTAGAAGACACAGGATGAGGAAGGACACAACTGGGACCCGAGGGCGTCACGTGACATCCTGGTGGACGGACAGATAGTCGGTTTCCTGCAGATGGACAGACTGTGTTGATAGTTGATAGAATAAGAGATGGGGGGGTGAAGGATGGAGGTAACTGCGGGGCTCCTTGTTTCTGTGTTTTTGTTGGTAGTCACGTGTGTGTGTGTGTGTGTGTGTGTGTGTGTGTATGAGAGAGGGAGAGAGAGAGAGAGAGAGCTGGGGGAGCGCTGCTGCAGTGTGTGTACATTGACAGGATAAAGTAGGGCATGGTGTGGCGCGGGCTGACGGGACAGCTGCATTGCAGACGGCCCTTGAGGGAGTGTGTGTGTGGGGGGGGGGAGTGTGTGTGTGGGGGGGGGAGTGTGTGTGTGAGGGGGGGGGGAGTGTGTGTGTGGGGGTGTGTGTGTGGGGGGGGGGGGGGGGGGAGCCGGTGGCGCCCAGGTGCGGCGCAGTAGAATTAGCGGATCATTCCGCCATTCATACTCTACTCTGCCTCGCGCGCTTCATTCACAGAACCGGTTAAGGAGGGGCTGTGAGACACTCGCACTCTACACAAACCTAAAGGGAAAACTCAGGGCTGCTGTGTTACCTTACTCACATTAACCCGTTGTTGTCTTCCCTCTCTCTCTCTCTCTCTCTCCGTCACTCTGCCTCCATAGGCAGAAGGGACTTCTGTGTGTTGGTGTTGAGTAGACTAATGTTGGTTCGTGACGATGAATCACTCTTATTTTTATCTATGTGTCTATTGTGAAAAGTCGACGACAGGACAAACATTATTTTCTTATTTACCCAATAAACATTGGATGTCGTCGACGTGTCAGTGTGGCCACTTTAGAGAAGTTGTAACGAATGCACCAGCTTTAATGTATAGTAACATCATAAAGCACTTGACTTATTTAAAGCTTAATTAAAGCACTTTGAGCTGCAACGTTTGCAGGAAAAGTGCTATAGAAATAACGGTTGTTATTATTAACAGCTATAGCAGCTTTATTTTCCCGGTTTATTCTCACGGAGCGCTCTATCACGACGGCTTTACGTGATATGCGGCATCAATGGAATGTGCACGTGGATAAAAAATACTTATATATCCACACTAGTCTATGAGTCACAACTCACATGCGACATCTAACTATCGTGTGTGCCTATAACGCCATGTAAATAACTCAGGCTTTAATGAACAGTCTAAATAACGGTTAACATTTTAAATACGACATCGCCGTCCTTAAAAGCTGCAGTGGGTCTACTATAGACTATAGTCACTGCTGGGTGCGCTTTCCCATCCGCTCGGTGAGTCTCTGTGTTGCTATGATGTACTAATGGCACCACTGCCTGCCTGCCTGCCTTGATTTGTCATAATGCAGAGTGGGGGAGGGGAGGGGGGCGCCTTTCCTCTGCAGCACTGCAGGTACGGAGCCATGGGCAGGACAGAGAAAAAAAACAAGAAAAAAAACCAGAGGTTGTATCGGAGCTGCAGAGCACTCTTTTACACACTCATAATTCACTGTCCACGGACTCGGTGGCCCTCGCTGACCGGAGAGCGGAGAGTTAGTTAGGAGAGCGCTCTCTCTCGTACCGCAACCGACGTAGTCCTGATACATTAGCGGCAGCAACGGAATGATCATCTCTCACTCCGGTTGTCGGAGGTTGATCTGAAAGTAAAGATCTCGTGAGTTTAGGATTATAAGGTTCTATCTCCGTTTAGGGCAGTTCAGAGATATTGAGCGTCAACGTTTTTACATTCCATTATGTTTTGTTTTGTGAGATGGAACCTTTGTATTTTATGAATTACTAACTAAAAAATGTCAACATTTTAAAAATAACACCACACAGGCATTAATACACACCTAATGGATCAGATTATGTAAAAAAAACTCAATTTTGACCAAAAATTGAGATAGAACCTTATAATTCTAACGTCACGATCTGTTGTAACAACTGCCTGCCTACCTACCCCGCATGGCAAAACAGGAGACCGTGTCCACACAATGCAGGGTCACAGTGGGTGTGTTAGGTAAACACGGTGAACTAGCGCAGACACCGAGGCAAAGCATTTTAAGCATTTTCCCATAGACAACGAGCTGCTGTTTACACCATGTCAGAATGCGTCGAGTATATATATTTTTTCCTCCCGTCAAATAGAAATAAATAAATAAATAAATGTAAAACAAAACGAATATAGCCTACCCACCTCAGCTCGGTGCTTGGTCGGCATTTGGATATTTGATAAAAAGTAAAGCGCAAATTATTAATAGTAATCGGAGCGCCGATTGGTGCTTTTTAAAAGCACGACGGGGCTTAGAGGGGAAAAACTAGGGCGTCTGTTTACCTGCGGCACGTGCGCACGACGTCTCTACTCGCCACGGTGCTTTTTATTTTACTGCAGGCTGGAGGGGGACTGAGCACAGCGGCGCAGGGAGAGAGGGAGGAGGAGAGGAGAGAGGGAGGGGGGAGGAGAGGAGAGGAGTGAAGGGGAGGGGGCTAGGAGAGGAAGAGTAGTGAGCGGTCTTTATCTCACTCTGACTCTCTCTCCCTCTCTCTCTCTCTCTCTCTCTCTCTCTCTCTCTCTCTCTCTCTCTCTCTCTCTCTCTCTCTCTCTCTCTCTCTCTCTCTCTCTCTCTCTCTCTCTCTCTCTCTCTTCCCTCACGTCGCTCTTCCACTTTGTTCCATTGTTGATGAGTGCTCAATTGAGGTTCTACAACCAACCAAGGATATTTTTTACTCACAACATCAGTCATTTGATTTACCAAGAAAAAGACATTGTGTGCATGGGGGGAAAAAACAACAACTGTGCACATGAGTAACATGCAGCATGTTGAGGACTTGGTCAGGAGGATTCCAGTGAATGACATCTGCTTTTCCTAAAGACAAGCAGGGGGAAACAGTTTTGCTTGCAGGGCAGGACTCTACCAATGGAAAATGCAATAGAAGGTTAGATGTGTTCAGTTGAATGTTTGTTGGACGTTGTTTCGTGTGTGTCTGTGGTGTTGATCGTGTGGCTGACTGTGCAGGAGAAGTTAAGTTAAACACGCTTTTAGACCGCTACTCCGAAGCTGGCTGCATGGTCGTGTTGTTGGGGATATGAGCAGTTGTATCCAGTTCAGCAGCTAGTGTCTCTGTCTGTCGTTTACTAAATGTTGTTGATCATGTTTTGGTTGTAAGACTACGACTTCATGTTTACCTTAGTGTTACAATGACTGTCTCCTTCATTGCATAGCAGTCTGTACATGCATAGTATTAGTAACCAACTATTGCCTCGCGTTTAATCTCAGTCGTCTCTGACTTCTGTAGGCTCGTGTTGTCAGCTTGTTATGAATATAATATCTCTCATATGCGTGTTCAGGTTGAGTTCATGCTGCATTATTAGTTTGGCTACATGATACTTTTGACTAAAACAACATGCTTTTCCAGTCTATGACTCACTCACACACAGCCACATCCATGGGCATTCAGTTTCTCTAAAAACGAACGTGATACGAGCCTACTACTCTCGAAATCCCCTGCAGAGAATTCAGCATTTTTAGATCTAGATGCCATTATAAGGGAACATAACCAACTCCAAGGAGAATTTCTGGAGCTTAAGGGAAGGATGTTTGCACGTGTTCGTCAAAGAAGTTGCTGCTGTTGATGACTGCACACTTTGAGTACTTTCGTCTCATGACTTCAAGTATGCCGCAAAACTGGACATGGTCATCAAGTTAAAAATAGGACTTGTTCCCCCCCCCCCCCCCATCAATTATAGCGCATTGCTGTGTCCTGCATGGACGATTTGTCAGCTTAACAAAATGTTTCATGCCAAGTATAACCTACTTCGTGGTGTTTTGTTTTTTTACTTTGATTCATTTCGTAAAAGTTTGAACACAGCAACACTGTAACCTCGTTTAGCGGATCTTGTTTTTCCACCACTGCAACTAAATACATGATAAACCCCAGACCTCCGCTTGTTGATCATTGGTTTTTAAAAGTGCAGCGCAGTATATATACATAACATATATATATATATATATATATATATATATATATATATATATATACATATATATATATATATATATATATATATATATATATATATATATAAACCACTATGTTGTCGCAGCCTCGCAGGAGGCTGTTCTTGTCAGGCGATCAATTCTCTTTGCGTTGGTAAATCAAGTGTGTCGTTAAACGTCAACGTGTTGGCCGTTTTCATTGGTTGTTTTCACCTGGATGGGTATCAGGCTATAGTTTGTAATTCTATGCACTTTTTCAGAAGAATAGTTCACAGAAGTCACACGAACAGTAGGCAGTAGTTCAAAGTAGTCTCTCCTATTAATATAGCCTAAATACTATAGCAACATGTCGTGGCAGTAAGTATCCTGTGAAAAACCAACCCTCTAGCAGCTGAGAGGGACAACTTCATTGTGTGCGCCTGTTTTCAGCACCACGGTACTATGGAGAGCGACATTTAGCGCTCGCAAAAGCCTATCCGGGATGACAACTTTGTCATTTTAAATTACCATGATTGCTCATGTATATTCACCTCAAGCAGAATAAATGGTGTAGGCTATTCATGTACCTGTTGCCTATAGGTCTACTCCATATACGACACGTATAGGCTAGTACTCATACTCACTATATCTATCTATCTATCTATCTATCTATCTATCTATCTATCTATCTATCTATCTATCTATCTATCTATCAGTATCTTTCACTTTCTTTCTTCCCCTATGTCCTCACTGAATGCATTTACAGAGAACTCACAACATAATTTGTGTGAATGGAAAAACTACTTCACATACACTGCAGGTTGGAGACAGTTTATAATGACTTACAAGATCTTTACATTTTATTAGAATTCCCGTTAATGATAACAAAATAGCAAACCCCTGAGACAGTAATTTTCCCGAGCACAGACGTAATGCTAATTTATATACTGCTGCTAGCATTTGGTACATTTAAATTGATACAGAGTACACCCAGCCAGTGAAGTGGAAATGCTTACCTGCGAATGGATAACCACAGGGCAGGTTTTACACTGATGGAAACCTGTGGCGGGAGGAAATGGCTCTTCGGAGGAAAATGGCTCATTTGTGGCTCCTTGCCATGCTCCCCCTTAAGCTTTGGAGGCAATTTGCGATGACCCAATTCAAGACCACACACATAATCAACATCCCTGAATTCCGCTGCAAAAGTTTAGCCTAAACTTCTCTAAAAAAAAAGTATTGAGAGCAAAATGTTGTTGTTTTGTACAGTTGGTGACCTAGTTTTTTTTTAATTGGAGCTCTTAACTGTTAATTAGAGTAAATTGTTACTTCGCATCATATCGAACATGTTGTTATTGTACGTTATTATGTTGTAATGCGTTATGATTTAGGAACAGGTCCCTAGTTAAAGACCAAATCACAATGCAATTACAATACGATTACTATGATTACTAACATACTGTATGTAACACTGTTCACACAACCTTATTAAAGTAGCATTACTACACCAGTTTAATTGACATTTACATTTTTGCCATTTAGAAGACGTCTTTATCCAAAGCGACTTACCTACTAACAGACACATTTGATTAAGAAAGTGAATCATCTATCTATCAATCAGTCATCATAAGAAACAAGTATAATCTATACTAGCCAAAATGCTACAGAAGAAGAAGAATTGCTACTTTTCTTAATAGCAGTTTAAAAGCAACACACTTTCCAGGTGTTGTGTTCCTATGAACACCGGCATGGCTCTGGGCTCCAGTCCCATGAATGTGTTTAGCCTAGATGTGTTATTGTCTTCCTATTAATGGATGGCTTGGAGAAGCACCGTGAGCCTCAGGCTACAGGACTATACATCAGATTGAGACATCATCTGGTAGATCCCTCCACCGACATCTCATCTATATCTCATATTACTCTCTCTCTCTCGACTGCCTCCAGCCTGGTATGATTCAGCCAGCACAGGTAGTTAGTTATCTATGCACACACACAGCCAGTTGGCGATACACACGTTTTTGTTTTCAGTTGAGATTTTTTTTTTCTCCCTCAAATCAAACTGCCCTACATTTCAGGACAGTATTGTTTGATATACTGTAAGCCAGCCATTTCATTTCATTTCATTGTTTCTCTTATAGCAGATGACACACGCAGGTGCAGTGAATCCACCTAGTGTGCGTTCTTCCTGGCGTTCCACCACAGTAGGATGAGATTATAAAGGTCCACCTCAGCCTTGATTCTGAATTGGTATTGACCTCTGGAACGGAAAGGCACTGGCGTCGGGCCAGGTGCGTGCTAACCTGGTGTGGCTTTGTGGTTTTTGCTGTCATTTTGCTATAAGGGGTGAGCGTTGCTTTTTATGCTTTTAAAAAACGTTTTTTAATGTTTTTTTGTTTTGGGGGGTTTTGTTTACACACATTTATAGGGAACCATGTGAGGAAACTACTAGCCATAGCTATGATTACCAGTGTTAGGTGGACAGTGAGGAGGAGTTCTTGCGAATTGCGAATTATAAAACAATCACAAGCTTAGAAAAAAAGGTGCTACTTTCAGTAGAACCCTATAGGGTTATTTGGCTGTCCCCTGTGGGTGAAGGCTCAGAAGAACCCTTGTTAAATGGAACCCAAAAGGGTTCTACCGTACATGGAACCCGAGCGTTCTCTCACAGGGAGAGCCGAAGGGATTTTTGGAACCCTTTTTTCTTTTTTAAAGGTTAT
>NC_137676.1:5512683-5522683 GCF_963989245.1 Nansenia antarctica
TCCCTCCCGGGCTCTGACACACATATGGACCCAGAGAGTCGTTAACGAGAGGCACCGTGGAGCCCGGGCGTCTGGTCGTAGTCTAGTAGGGCTGTTGCATGTTTAGCATACTCCCCTGTCACCTTAGGTGCCGTAGCCTTAGCACGCTAACCCTCTGATAGTAGAGCCAGGGCCGCCGCCGCTACGTACATGCGCGTCATGCCCCGGGGGGGCACCAGAACAGCCTAATCATAACAGACCATCATAATGATCATAACGATGAATTATTTAGATTTAAGATGAAGCACGACTACAGTAGGCACCAAAAGACCATTATTACACCAGCGTTAGTGCTAGCGCTATCCATGTAGCACTGTGTTAGCGTGTTTAACATGTTTCCCTCTCACCTCAATGTTCAGGTAGTGGTGTTGTTAGCATGTTTAACATGTTTCCCTCTCACCTCAGTGTTGAGGTAGCGTGTTGTTAGCTTGTTTAACATGTTTCCATCTCACCTCAGTGTTCAGGTAGCATGTTGTTAGCATGTTTAACATGTTTCCCTCTCACCTCAGTGTTCAGGTAGCGTGTTGTTAACATGTTCAGCATGCTTCCCTCTCACCTCAGTGTTCAGGTAGCATGTTGTTAGCATGTTTAACATGTTTCCCTTTCACCTCAATATTCAGGTAGCATGTTGTTAACATGTTCAGCATGCTTCCCTCTCACCTCAGTGTTCAGGTAGCATGTTGTTAGCATGTTCCTTACTCTAGAGGGCTCAGGTCAAAAGGTGGTTAGCAAATCAAGTTATCACACTCTTAGAATGCTCCAGAAAATGAAATAATTATAACTATAATAATTATAATAATTCTTCCTTCTTCTAGCATTGTGACTGCCAATGGTCCTTGGTTTTGGTATAGGCTACAGTAGATTACTATTTCTTCATGATGACTAATAGATAGATGATTCACTTACTTAGACAAATGTGTTTGTTGTAAGTCGCTTTGGATAAAGGCGTCTGCTAAATGTCAAGAATGTCAAATGTAAACGCACCAGAGAGAGACACGTTCAGTACGCGCCCTGGAGTGATAACACATTTGTATGCAATCTGTAGTTATCACACATTTATGCCGCGTTGGTAAATTAGCTCTGAGAGCGCCGGAGCGTCCACGTGACTGCCCTCTTGTCCAATCAAATTACTTAAGTCCCTTTATGACGTTGAACCCAGTGTGTGCTCTGGCAAATTTACGAACGCAGGCTAAGTAGTAGGCTATGCACTCTGGAGTTATCACATGTTTAGTATGCACTCTGGAGTTATCACATGTTTAGTATGCACTCTGGAGTTATCACAGGTTTAGTATGCACTCTGGAGTTATCACATGTTTAGTATGCACCCTGGAGCACTCGTTTTTGTCTTACACATGTACAGTAGTAGCCTACGGCAGTTCAGTAGTTGTGTTCAGCATGCTTCTCAGTTCTCACCTCAGAGGGGTGGCCAACTGTCCTGTATTAGCCTCGACGTCCCGTATTTTGGGCTCGATGAATATACGTTACCTCCCTTGTCCCGTGTATTCATCTAATCACAGGCCCACTCCTGCGTACGTATAGTGTAAATGCGCCAATTCCTGCAACCCCCCCCCCCCCCCGCCCTGCCCCGTGCAGTGGCACGCCATCTTTTGTTCCATATATTTGGTAGTTGAGAAAGTTGGCAACCCTACTCAGATAGGAGTGTTAGCATGTTAGCGTAACTGTAGAGGACTCAGGTAGGAGTGTTAGCATGTTAGCGTACTTACAGCAATTGGTGATGGGAGTGTGTGACCTGTGACTCTGTGTCAGTCATAGTTAGGTAAAACTGGCCCCTGTGTTTTGTAGATCTTGTACTGTCCACTCGCTGAGCAATTTAGAACATACTAATACTGGGTATGGCCTCCCTTCGCTCCCAAAACAGCCTCAATTCTTCGTGGGATTGATGCCACAAGATGTTGGAAACATTCCTTTGACATTCTGGTCCATGATGAAATGATTGCATCACACAATTCCTGCAGATTTATTTATTTTTCAAGCTGTTGATCTCAACCTTCTACCACAGCCACTGAAGGACACTGAAGAACAACTGAACTCATTGTCATGTTTCATGAAACCAGTTTGAGACGACTTTTTGCTTTGTGACATGGGGGGAATTATCATGCTGGAAGTAGCCATTAGAGGATGGACACATGGTAGGGAGGGACGCACACATGGTCAGCGACAATACTCGGCTATAAATTGGCTGTGGCATTCAAGCGATGATTGATTGGTATTAACGAGCCCAAAGTGTGCCAAGAAAACATGCCCCCTCACCATTACACCAACCTGAATGAATTTAGACTGTACTGTGTGAGGTGTGAGTGTACGGCTGTTCCAAAATAAAGTGTCACCGGTGAGTCTAGTGCGTCTATATCCTAAAACAAAACCACAGTTCCATGCTTCCCGACAATCCGACACACAACCTGACTGCTCTCCGGTGTCTCAGCTGCCACCCGTCTCTGTGTACGAGCGGCCCGGGGGGTGAGCGGTTAGTCAGGCGGCGACATATGACATCGCTGGCTGTCAGTCAGAGTGTCAGTGTGGTGTCACCGGCTAACGGCTAACGGCGAGGGCGTCCGTGTCCGCTCGCAGGCGACACGCCGTCAAAGCAGGGGAGTACACCGGAGAGTGGGAGGAGGGTGTTGGTGATGTCAGCCGTGTTGTTGTAGTTCTGTTTGGCTGCACGCCCCCCCCCCCCCAACCCCACCCCCACCCCCCCCCTCCCTCTTTTCCTCCCTCCTTCCTTCCCTCCCTCCCTCCCGCTCTGCGCTCCCCCTCCCCCTCCCCCCCTCCCTCCTCACCCCTCCCCCTCCCTCTGCAGTATACGTGCATCGCATTCGGAGCAGCAAAGGCAGCAGGTGGGAATGACATCATCTGCACTGCAGCATACTGCAGCACCCGGTCTGAACAAAGACATGTCAGCCTGCCTGCTAAGGACTGCTGCCCCCGCCGTCCCTCTCTCTCTCTCTCTCTCTCCCTCTCTCTCTTCCTCTCTCCCTCTCTCCTCCCCCTCTCTCTCCCTCCCTCTCGCTCCCCCGCTCCCTCTCTCTTATTCCCTCTCTCTCTCTCTCTCCTCTCTCCCTTGCTCTCTCCTCTCTCTCCCTCCCTCGCGCTCCCCCCCTCTCTACTCTCTCCCTTGCTCTCTCCTCTCTCCCTTGCTCTCTCCTCTCTCTCCCTCTCTGTCTCCTCTCTCCCTTGCTCTCTCTCCTCTCTCCCCAGCAGCCGCAGTCTGAGCTTAACCCGGTGCCTAGACAGCCTTGCAGGGCTTTGACCTCCACCGACCCCCTCCCCCGCCCCCCCCCCACCCCCACCCCTCACCCCTCCACTCCTCCTCTCCTCATCTCTAATCCTCTCCTCTTAGAAGGGCTCATCCTGCACACCTCTGCAGCCCCCCCCACCCCATCCCCCCTCCCTACCGAACCACCTTTCCTTCCTCTAACCCCTTACAGGAGGAGGGTGAGGATGGATCTCCCTCCTGGGGAGGAGAGACAGGATGCAGACTGTTCTCCTGTGGGCCGTGTTAATTTAACAGCGTCGGAGACGGAGGTTGATGGCTGTGTGCCCCCGCCGTGAGGGGGGGGGGGGCTTAAACAGGGGATTGGATGGTCTGTGTCTGTGGTACTGTCCCTGATTCCCCTGAATCCACTTTTCTTTCTTTCTTTTTCCTTTTTTTTGGTAGTTAAGTACTGCACATTGCAAGAGGGAGCAGCAGTACTGCTTCCGTCACGAACCCTTTTTGTGTTTGCGTAACAGTGGCAGTGGACCGCTTGACCTCTCTTCCGTGGACGTGTACTGTAGTGAACCCAACCGTGACATTGGGTCTCCAGAGAGAGAGAGAGGAGAGAGAGAGAGAGAGAGAGAGAGAGAGAGAGAGAGAGAGAGAGAGAGAGAGAGAGAGAGAGAGAGAGAGAGAGAGAGAGAGAGAGAGAGAGAGAGAGAGAGAGAGAGAGAGAGAGAAAGCCGGGAGCTGTGGCTGCCAAGATAGCGGGAAAGCGGGAAATGTCATGGGGTCCCTACTGTGATGCCCCCCCCCCCCCTCCCTCCCTCCCCTACCCAGGAAGTCACCAGGGTCCTCAGCCCCAGCTCTACTGAGGACCACTGCTGTATGAATAACACAGTCACGGAAGCTTATGTACATCCTATTTTTCCCCCATTGTTTGCTTTTTTTTTTTTTTCTCTTCCATTTTTTTGTGTTTTGTTGTTGCGCTGGCTGGCTGTGAGTCCTTCTCTTTCTCCCATTCATCAATAAACCATTGCCGCGGGAACTGTACACACCAAGGCATGGTCCTCCTGTCGCCTAGTTACCGCTCGGCAGCAGGTTGCCACAGAAACGGCCTCACGGTGGCTAAATGAGGAATGCTAATGCAGACTTCTACACTCACTGCTGCTGCTGCTGCAGTGGGCTGGCGGTGCCCATCCCAGCCCCATCCCCCTGTGTGTGTGTGTGTGTGTGTGTGTGTGTGTGTGTGTGTGTGTGTGTGTGTGTGTGTGTGAGGGAGAGTGTGTGTCTGTGTATGTGTGTGTGTGTGTGTGTGTGTGTGTGTGTGTGTGAGGGAGAGAGAGAGAGAGAGAGAGAGAGAGAGAGAGAGAGTGTGTGTGTGTGTGTGTGTGTGTGTGTGTGAGGGAGAGTGTGTGTGAGAGAGAGTGTGTGTGTGTGTGTGTGTGTGTGTGTGAGGGAGAGTGTGTGTGAGAGAGAGAGTGTGTGTGTGTGTGTGTGTGTGTGTGTGTGTGTGTGTATGTGTGAACGAGAGGTGTTGTGTGTGAACGAGAGGTGTTGTTTATGTGTGTGTGTGCGCGTGCGTGCGTGTGTTCTCCCCTGTGCAGACTTCACACACCAGGGAGTCTGTAGCTTGGCACATGCATGTTCAGTACAGTGTGCGCGTGCACGTGTGAGAGTGCACGTGGGAGACAGCAGCTCCCCTCTCCAGTCTGTCAGTGGACCTGGTCTCTGTGTACTGAAGCCTCACGGGCGCTAATGCAGCCTAAACAGCAGTCGCTGAGAGTCTTTGAAAGAGCTTAAACTCAAGTTCTGAAGTGTCTGTGTCTGTACAGTGGCGGCTCCTCCTCAGTACAACCATTTCCCACTTGGTCGTGGTTGTTTTAACACTAGAACAGCCATGCCTTTTTACCTACTAAAAGAGCCACCTCTGGTCTATTTACAATGCAAACCTGCTATTTACACACAACGATCACTAGCTGGCCGCTTGTAAATAAGCCTACTTCTTACACAGAAAAACGGCAAAATAGCTTTATACTAGCTTATCCTGATGTAATTTTGAAAATGTAAGGATACTCGGTGGTAGAACGCACATATCTAGGAAAAGTCATGAAAGGAGGGTCCTGAAATTTGATCGAGGGCAAAGATATAACATTTTTCTTTACCCTCATGGCTGTTCTAGTGTTAAACTCAAGTTCTGAAGTGTCTGTGTCTGTACAGTGGCGGCTCCTCTTCAGTAAACAACCATTTCCTACTTGTCTTGGTTGTTTGAATGAATCCTCCAGCCATGTGATTGGCCTTGGTATGTACTTCCAGAACATGAACAGTATGAACCTTAAAAAGCATTTAAAACTCTTAGGGCAGGGTTCTCAGACAAGGCTTAAGCCTAGTGCTGGACTAAATGACACTTTCAATGTAAAACAAAAATCTCGGTTGAAGATGCATTTTTTTTTTAAAGTCTAGGATTAGGCTTAAGCCTTGTCTGTGAAACCAGCTTAGTTGTGTTTTGCTCAAACTCAAACCTTGACCTTGTGGCAAGTCATTTCACTTCAAGTCTAGCCTAAGTTCGAAGATGAGTAGAAAAACAACCGCTTAAAATCTGTTTGGGTAGCCTTTTCTCTTCTTAGCAACGTTTAGAAACCCTGCAGCCTTATTAAAGCCTCCGTCAGTCTTGATGTATGATCAAGCCTCCATCATCCCATGCATACAACCTTCCCTACCCCTAACCATCTCCCCTAACCCTGCCACCCCCCTCCCCCCCTGGACATGCATACAACCTTCCCTACCCCTAACCATCTCCCCTAACCCTGCCACCCCCCTCCCCCCCTGGACATGCATACAACCTTCCCTACCCCTAACCATCTCCCCTAACCCTGCCACCCCCCTCCCCCCCTGGACATGCATACAACCTCCCCTACCCCTAACCATCTCCCCTAACCCTGCCCCCCCCCCCCCCCCTGGACATGCATACAACCTCCCCTACACCCCTAACCATCTCCCCTAACCCTGCCACCCCCCTCCCCCCCTGGACATGCATACAACCTCCCCTACCCCTAACCATCTCCCCTAACCCTGCCCCCCCCCCCCCCCCCTGGACATGCATACAACCTCCCCTACACCCCTAACCATCTCCCCTAACCCTGCCACCCCCCTCCCCCCCTGGACATGCATACAACCTTCCCTACCCCTAACCATCTCCCCTAACCCTGCCACCCCCCTCCCCCCCTGGACATTGCTGTGTTAATTGTTCCCTGTGCCTCTGTGTTATCTGTTGCTTGTTGTTTCTGGCGTTTTTCTGTTTTTCCCGTATTGTCAGCGTCTTTGAGCCCCGGAAAAACGCTATATAAATACAATGAATTATTATTATTATTATTATTAGTCTAGATGTATGAACAAGCCTAGGGTGCAGCCTTAAAGCCTCCATCAGTCTGTATGAACAAGCCCAGGGGTGTTCAAGGACTCAAGGACCACGGACAAGTGTGTGTTGAGTGATTCTGTACAGTGCTGAGGCTCTCAGCCCTCCTACCATATAAGACCATGGATTGTTGTGTGGCCTCCACACAGACACACACACATACACATACACACATGCTACGCACGCATGCCGCACGCAGGCACACACATACTCACATGTCACACACACGCATACACACACACACACACACACACACACACACACACACACACATACACACACACTCACAATGGAATGAGGGACCTTGGCCATAATGGTCTGTACTTAATCAGCACGAGAGGACCTTCATCCACACGCACGCACACACACACACTCACACGCACACACACACACACACACACACACACACACACACACACACACACACACACACACACACAGCCCCAGAGTGTCTAAGGCCCTGCATTGTACAGGGATAAGACACTTTGAACAAGCTGCCACCACCCTCTCTGGTCAATGGTCATCCATCCAGTCATCCGGTCCAGATTAGCCTGGGGGGGTGGGGGGTGGGAGGAGTGGAGGATGGGGGGGGAGGAGGCATTTCTGTATATCACAGAGCGTGTACTGTAACAGTCATTAGCAGGTGATGGATGGGCTCCCGGGGTTATTTTAGTAAAGGCGATTGTTGTGATGAGGTTAATGATTGATGCTGTCGTTATCTTAGACATACTGGAGATGATGGATGATGATTAAAGCCTATTGGTCTTCTTCAGCGGCGGGTTGGGGAGCAGAGGGGGGCTGGCCGGCCCTGGCTGATGAGGGGATATGAAATATCGGCTGTTTAACAGACGCTAAATGTCCGGAGAAACTTACAGTAACAGAACTTTTTCGTTCTGAAGAAACTTGGACTCGGACACACACAGTACAGCGACTGCATGCGATTTCAGTATGTATATAATAAGGGGGAATCGAACCCCCAACCTTAGTGCCCCCCCCCCCGACCACCTTAGTCACATGCTGACGTGAGTGTGTGTGTGTATGTGTGTGTGTGTGTCTGTTTGTGCGTGTGTGTATGTGCATGCAATTTAAGTATGTATATAATAAGGGGAGAATCGAACCCCCAAACTTAGTGCCCCCCCGACCACCTTAGTCACATGCTGACGTGTGTGTGTGTGTGTGTGTGTGTTCCAGATAACCAGTTCAGAATGTCCATCCTGGAGCGCCTGGAGCAGATGGAGAGGAGGATGGCGGAGATGGCCAGCCACCACCAGCAGACCAGCGGTGGGAGCGCCGGGCCTGGAGGAGGAGCAGGAGGAGGTGGAGGAGGAGGAGGAGGAGGAGGAGGTGGAGGAGGAGGAGGCAACAACAGCCAGTCACAGGTACTCCTTCAATCAATCAATCAATGGCGGGCAGTGGGAGCTTAGAAGTTAGAGAGGCCGGCTAGTTTTCTGGGTTCGATCCCCGCCTTAGGAAATATCCCAAGGCCCGTCGATAAATCAAGGATTACATGAGAAAGATGCAGTTTCTCATTGCAGAAGTGTTGAGTGATGGAAAAATGATGTTGGATATAATTAACGGTATCTTGCGCGCGTGTGTGTGTGTGTGTGTGTTTGTGTGTATGGCTGTGTGTGTGTGTGTGTGCGACCGTGCCTGTGTGTGTGTGTGTGTGTGCGACCGCGCCTGTGTGTGTCCGTCCGTGCCTGTGTGTGCGACCGTGCCTGTGTGTGTCCGTCCGTGCCTGTGTGTGTGTGCGACCATGCCTGTGTGTGTGTGTGTGTGTCAGTGTATGTCGAGCCAGGCGCAGGCAGGCAGCTCCTTCGAGAGCCGCGTGGTGGTGGTGTGTGAGAAGATGATGAACCGGGCCTGCTGGGCCAAGTCCAAACACCTCATCCACTCCAAGACCTTCCGGGGGATGACGCTCCTCCACCTGGCGGCGGGCCAGGGCTACGCCACCCTCATCCAGACCCTCATCAAGTGGCGGTGAGAGAAGTCATCCCTGTTACCCTCCCATCAATCATCCCTGTTACCCTCCCATCAATCATCCCTGTTACCTCCTGTCAATCATCCATGTTACCTCCTGTCAATCATCCCTGTTACCTCCTGTCAATCATCCATGTTACCTCCCACCAATCATCTCTGTTACCTCCCATCAATCATCCCTGTTACCTCCCATCAATCATCATTGTTACCTCCCATCAATCATCTCTGTTACCTCCCATCAATCATCATTGTTACCTCCCATCAATCATCCCTGTTACCTCACATCAATCATCCCTGTTACCTCACATCAGACTCCCATGAGGGGTGGTGGTGGTGGCCTAGTTTGGATAGTCCTCTTTTTCTCCCTTTTTCCTCCCTTTTCTTCTTCCCCTTTCTTCCCCCTCCTCGCACCCCCCCCCCCCCCCCCAAACCCCTGCACCCCCGCCCTTAACAGACTATCCTTCCCCCCAACTTTTGCCTAGTCGATAGTGAGTTGGACTGATGATCAGAAGGTCATGCCTTCAAATCCCACCTGGGGAACACCACCACTAGTGTGCCCTTGAGTAAGGCACTTAGCCCTCAGTTACTCCAGGGAGACTGTAATCCCTGTAATCTGTAATTGTAAATCTGCTAAAATGGTAAACATGTAAAAAATAAGGAGCATATACAGGAGGACTTGAGGATTAGGAGACACACCACAGGGGGCGGCTGTGTCGCAGGAGGTAAAGCCGCCGTCTAATGATCGCAAGGTTGGCAGATCGGCGGTTCGATCTCTGGCTGGCCACTTGTCGAAGCGTCCTTGGGCAAGACACTGAACCCCAAATTGCTCCCAGTGAGCGGGCCGGCGCCTTGCATGGTAGCTTGCCACCATTGGTGTGTGAATGGGTGAATGAGAGGCCGTTGTAAAGCGCTTTGGATAAAGGCGCTATATAAGTGCAGTCTTCAGTACCATTTACCACAGCTGTATGACCCTATGGTCTGGTGAGATGATGGGGTCATGGAGAGGTCAACGCTAACAGGTTTTGTTCTCCTCCCACCAGCAACAAGCACGCTGACAGCATCGACCTGGAGCTGGAGGTGGACCCTCTCAACGTGGACCACTTCTCCTGCACCCCCCTGGTGAGACACCGAGACCCCTGCCACACGGAGTCACACATATATATTTTTATATATATAGAGAGAGACATTTATATTTGGGAGATAACACTATATACTATACAGCTCATCCTTACAATCTTTTTTATTGTCCTTCACTTTAGTTTTTTACTTCATATAGAATCGCTGTATATGTATATGATATATATATATATCATAATATAGTTTGGGGGGTGGAAGGGTCACCCAAAAAAGAA
>NC_137676.1:5532683-5582683 GCF_963989245.1 Nansenia antarctica
AAACATACAGACATCTCCACATCTCCTCCACTTACAGTCACAGCATCAGTTAGAAGTTAAAAGAACAGCGTCACACATCCACATAAACCCGCACAACATTAAACACAACAGAAAGCACACTAACAGAATTTTAAAAATCAGCAATACATACAGTATGCAAATCTGGACAGACACATGAAGCCAGCAGGTTTTGTGGTTCAAGGCAAGGCAAGTTTATTTGTGTAGCACATTTCATACAACAGGGGCAATTCAAAGTGCTATACATATAGCATTAAAAAAGAAAAATACAGAAAAAGGAGGATAGTTAGAAAATTAAAAATGTACAAGAATAGATACATACATATATATAGAAAATAAATAGATCATCATTTAACAATATAATAAGACAATGGATAAAAAGATAAAAGTGTTATTACTGCAACTGTATTCAAACGCTGCCCTTCCCGATAGTGAGATTGTGGGTACTGCGTATGTGTTTTGCCGCTATCTAAGCTGCTGAATTTCTCCTTGGGGATCAATAAAGTACCTATCTATCTATCTATCTATTTATATAGAATATACACAGAATGAATGAATATGTTTATTTTATTTGACATATTTGAAACACAGTCCATACAGAGTTGCCTCAGGCCTTTGAGTACAACCATACATCAACATGAAATGAACAAACAAAGACTTGTTTCCTTTGGAGTCGTCGTTCTCGAGGCACAACCAGATCAGGAGGGTAGGTCTTCATACTCTGCTTCACTTAGATTACCTTTGATTACCTGATTAGAATCAGAAAAAAAAGTTTCTTGTTACACATCCCATTATACAAATATAGATTCGATTATATTAGATTAGATTTATTGTCCCCAGGGGGAAATTCATTTTCACACCACTGTACAGTATACACATGCAAGACCGTATAACACAGACAACAACAGACAGTAATACACATGACAGATACACAAGGACACACACTCAGCGCGGCCTATTATTTAAGGCAACAATGGCTGCGGGGATCAGGCTTTTGCCCAAGCGAGCCCTTTTGCACCTTAGCGTTCTGTACCTACGCCCGGATGGCAGTGGGGCGAAGTACACATTGAGTGGGTGGGTGATGTCCTGTTCTATATATCAAAAAAATAATAGAGTCAAATTCTTAGGCTTTGGTTCCTCGACATTGGAAGCAACGAGAAAACTGTCAATAGTTATACAAATCAAAACACAATAAGACAAGAGACAACACAGTAATGTAACAGTAGAAATAATAAATAACAGAGAAGAAAAAGCAGAAAACCACTCAGGAAACCACAGTAGAATGTTCCATGGACAATCTCTACAGTTGTAAATAAAGATACAATACAATAAACTTTATTGTCCCGGAAGGACCGTTTCCATGGACACACGGTGCCGCTGTACTGTATGAACAATATCACATGTACATAAACAACAACATTGCAATTGCTCACAGCTAGTTCATACACATAAAACACTACACTATTTCCAATATGAAGGTACCGTAGTCCTGTTTTTGTGCCATGAATGTGTCCTTTGTGTACTGTGTGAATGTGTCCTTTGTGTACTGTGTGGCCCCCTCCAACCTGAGCCTCCATTTTGTCTCCTGTAGAAGCAGTCTGCTCACTAAGAGGCAGGACCAGGCCGCCCGCAAGATCATGAGGTTTCTCCGCCGTTGCCGCCACAGGTAAGCCCCAAACGCTCACCCCCTTACCTGATGGTTGTTGTATTCACACACACACACACACACACACACACACACACATGCACAAGCACATTCACAGGGTCACAGGCACACACGCACACAGACACACACACACACACACGCGCACACACACACGCACACACACACACACACACACTCATATTAATTTCTCCCAACTGTACACAGCTGTGAGGGACAGATGGACAATCAGTCATATAAACACCTGACCTGATCAATAGCACCTCTATTTTCATTGACTTATTTTCTTTTTAAGTCAGTGGGGGAAAGGGTTTAGGTAGGTGGGTGATTCATGCACCTCAGGGGAGCCCCCCCCCAGACACACACACACACACACACACACCTCTCCTCGCCCCCCTCCCTCACAGTGTCCTACAGTATTTGACACCCCACCTTTCCTTGCCACCCCCCCCCCCCTCTCCTGTATTTGGCCCTCCACCTCTCCTCCTTATCCTCCCCTTCCTGTATTTGGCCTCCCCACCTCTCCTCTCCTCTCCTCGCCCCCCCCCCCCCCCCCTCCCCCTCTCTCACAGTTCCCTACTGTGTGCTAATAGTTGTCTGGTATTGTTTTGCTGTTTACGCCAAGCCCCTTGATGGACCATAGACTGTTCAAGCGGGTGAGTGCAGCCTCAGCAACTCAGTTTGTGCTTCTCTTCTCTCTCTGTCTCTACTGTATTGTCTCACTCTCTCTCTCTCTCTCTCTCTCTCTCTCTCTCTCTCTCTCTCTCTATCTATCTATCTCTATCTATCTCTCTCTATCTCTCCCTCTAACAATACAGTCATCTCCTCCTGAGACTTCTCTCTCTCTCTTTCTCTCTCTCTCACTTTCTATTTAGCTTTCTCTCCATCTCCTCCATCTCTCCTCCTCCTCCCCCCCTCTCTCTTTCTCTCTCTCTCTCTCTCTCTCTCTCTCTCTCTCTCTCTCTCTCTCTCTCTCTCTCTCCCCCTCTCTACTCCATCACCGTTGCTTGATGCCTGCTTGCATGAAGGCTGCCGAACCGGGGCCACATGTGGACTGACAAAACCTCTGATAATAGAGCCAGAAGTAAAAAAAAAAAAAAACTCAACCTGTTGAAAACTAACTAACCACTGCTTATGAATGACAATGTCACCGCAACACACCTAACCTAACCAGACACCTCTCTCTCTCTCTCTCTCTCTCTCTCTCTCTCTCTCTCTCTGTCTCTCTCTCTCTCTCTCTGTCCTCTGGAAATGATTTGAGTTGATTTTATTTCGTTGCTATTTTTTTTTCTTTGGTGTGTGTGGTGGTTATGAAGATGCTAACTGAAGGTTGTTTTTTTGGGGGGGTTTTGTTGTTTTTCGAATCATGTTTACTGATGTTGCATGAGCGGTGGTGACAATTCAATTCTGAGGTGGGTCTTGCTCTTTGAACCCCCTCCTCCTCCAGGCATGCTATGAGGCGGGGGTGTTCTATTAAAAAAGAAAAAAAAAGGGCTGTCTGTCTGTGTTACTGGTCCTGTATCCTGTTTCTATCCACATTTACAGTAGTAGAGGTGTGGGGGGGCCCTACACCCCCCAAATTATCCTGTTTTGGTTCGGCTCACTTAAACCTGTCAGTGCTGAGGCAGAGAGCTGCTGGGCCCAGCGCGCTGCTCAGTGGCCGTGGGGTCAGGGTGATGTTGTGTCTCTGGCTGGTTTCCATTACTTTTGCGTGGCTCGCTCCACAAGAAAGAAATGCCTGATGTGGACAAACTGTGGGCACTCTGAGCGCTGATCCAGAAACACTTAGTAGTACACAGTCGGCCGTCCGCCTCATCAGCCAGCTACCACAAGTAGTTCACCATCAGGCTTAAAAATGGGGGTAATGAATTCAATTCACAGGTATGCGATTTATTTATAGGCCTATATATATATATATATATATCCATGATTTGCATGAATAGTAGTCTGTTACAAAGTTAGAGAATGCTGTAAGCCCTCAGGGAACAACTTTATCTGTGTCTGAGAATCCCTCTGCGTCTAGATCGCCCGTACCGCGTTAATGTAGGTTACTGTGCTTCGGGAGCAGGTGAGATAGCTATCCTGTAGTACCATGTAGGTGCTGTCCTGTCCTGATCACATGTGTGCTCTACACAACCATCATATGGGTTACAGGGCCTGGCTGGCTGTTGAAGCATATAGGTCAGAGACTCTACAAAGCATACAATGGGGATGTGCCTCCCCCTCCCCCTCCTCATCCCTCTCCACCTTCAGGGACTAGCTAACAGCAGTGAGCAGAAATGGAGGCAGACCTCCAGGGAACCAGAACTCCTCTTCTTCCTCCGATCGGGAAGAAGAAGTAGTTCACTGGGAAGACACTCGACTTCCCTACGGTCTCTGGGGTGCTCGCCTCTGCGCTGCTGCCATTACATCATCGTAGAGAACAGTGAGAAACAAACGAAAGCCAACTAGGCGCTCGGTGGGGTCGAGCATAACCGATAAAAGATATGGGGCGTCCAGAAACGGCACGCAAGGTTTTATGACAGGTATTCATATGGGTGGGACGACGACTCAAATGGTCCCATTATGTCCCCGTTGTTCCAAAGCAGAACAGAATAGGCTATAACATAACTCCAAAAGCATACACACACACACACACGATGAGTTTAAACTAGCATGCAGTGTGTGAGTCAGTGATCACAAAAGCTAAGGACTCTCTTGTTGTCGTGTATTCATTGTATGCTTGTATGGGGAGCTTTAATTAGGTTATCAGAAGCAACTATGAGAGTCAAGATGGATGGAAATCAAGTCACAGTTAGTGACTCGTGCAGATGTCGTGTTTTTACCTTCACAGAACAGGGGGGGTCGTAGTGGAGGTCAGGTTAGCCTTGGTGGTCAGGTTAGCTTTGGTGGTCAGGTTAGGTTAGCCTTGGTGGTCAGGTTAGGTTAGCTTTGCTGGTCAGGTTAGCCTTGGTGGTCAGGTCAGGTTAGCCTTGGTGGTCTGGTTAGCCTTGGTGGTCAGGTTAGCCTTGGTGATCAGGTTAGGTTAGTCTTGGTGGTCAGGTTAGGTTAGTCTTGGTGGTCAGGTTAGGTTAGTCTTGGTGGTCAGGTTAGCTTTGGTGGTCAGGTTAGCTTTGGTGGTCAGGTTAGCCTTGGTGGACAGGTTAGGTTAGCTTTGGTGGTCAGGTCAGGTTAGCCTTGGTGGTCAGGTTAGGTTAGTCTTGGTGGTCAGGTTAGCCTTGGTGGTCAGGTTAGGTTAGCCTTGGTGGTCAGGCTAGCCTTGGTGGTCAGGTTAGCTTTGGTGGTCAGGTCAGGTTAGCCTTGGTGGTCAGGTCAGGTTAGCCTTGGTGGTCAGGTTAGGTTAGTCTTGGTGGTCAGGTTAGCTTTGGTGGTCAGGTTAGTCTTGGTGGTCAGGTTAGCTTTGGTGGTCAGGTTAGGTTAGCCTTGGTGGTCAGGTTAGCTTTGGTGGTCAGGTTAGGCTAGCCTTGGTGGTCAGGTTAGGTTAGTCTTGGTGGTCAGGTTAGTCTTGCTGGTCAGGTTAGGTTAGCCTTGGTGGTCAGGTTAGGTTAGTCTTGGTGGTCAGGTTAGTCTTGCTGGTCAGGTTAGGTTAGCCTTGGTGGTCAGGTTAGCCTTGGTGGTCAGGTTAGCTTTGGTGGTCAGGCTAGCTTTGGTGGTCAGGTTAGGCTAGCCTTGGTGGTCAGGTTAGGTTAGTCTTGGTGGTCAGGTTAGGTTAGTCTTGGTGGTCAGGTTAGGTTAGCCTTGGTGGTCAGGTCAGGTTAGCCTTGGTGGTCAGGTTAGGTTAGCCTTGGTGGTCAGGTTAGCATTGGTGGTCAGGTCAGGTTAGCCTTGGTGGTCAGGTCAGGTTAGCCTTGGTGGTCAGGTTAGCATTGGTGGTCAGGTCAGGTTAGCCTTGGTGGTCAGGTTAGGTTAGCCTTGGTGGTCAGGTTAGCTTTGGTGGTCAGGTCAGGTTAGCCTTGGTGGTCAGGTTAGGTTAGCCTTGGTGGTCAGGTTAGCTTTGGTGGTCAGGTTAGCCTTGGTGGTCAGGTTAGGTTAGCCTTGGTGGTCAGGTTAGCTTTGGTGGTCAGGTTAGCCTTGGTGGTCAGGTTAGCATTGGTGATCAGGTTAGGTTATCATTGGTGATCAGGTTAGGTTATCATTGGTGGTCAGGTTAGCATTGGTGGTCAGGTTAGCATTGGTGGTCAGGTTAGGTTAGCCTTGGTGGTCAGGTTAGCCTTGGTGGTCAGGTTAGGTTAGCCTTGGTGGTCAGGTTAGGCTAGCCTTGGTGGCCAGGTTAGCCATGGCCTGGTTCATTTTGGACACAAGGCTCGAGCACAATGTCACAGTGCACTATCAAGTCACTATCAAGGAGTTTGAATAGATCAATTAAATTACTTCAGAAGTATCAATTTATTTATATACCCAAAGCAATTTACAACAAATACATTTGTCTAAGTAAGTGAATCATCTATCCATCAGTCATAGAAATAAAAAGTAATCTATGCTAGGGCCAGGGGAGTCACAATGCTAGAAATATAATTAACTTTTTATTAAGTCTTTGGGGGGACAGTTAAGGTGTAGCCTGAAGATATGGGTCATTCATTTTCTCTCCTCTCCCACATATTGTTGACTGACAATGTCATTTTCCAGTTTGTAGTTCTTGTAATACATTTCACATAAATAAAAAAAATGCTAGGCTTATTTCAGTTTCACCTGCAGTCATCTTATATTAAATGTGAAGCATTTTCTTTCTCAATTCCTGTGTCATTTTTCTTTGTAATCATGTTTCCACTTTAGCCATTATTCCACAGACACTCACAGAGGCTGTGCGCTGTGACAAACCATTTAGTAGACCGTTGCCAGCCTCAAGGTTCTCTTTAAGCCAAACAAATGTTTGGTAGATTTCTCAAGGGAGTCACAATCTTTTTTCTTAGATTAGTATGTTGAAAGTTGAATTCTCCTGAGCCCGTTTTCAGTCACATTATATTCCCAAGAGTTTAAAAACAAATCAGGTTCCTTGAAGAACCATTTTCAAAGTTTCAAAGCTGACCTATTAGAATTTCAAGTGTTTTCAAGTGTTGGCTGGAAGACTGGGTTCACTGGGCTGTAAGACTTTTTGATTTAACAAAATGTTTTATGGCCAATGAGAGGTCAGTCATTACATTAAGGTACTCTATACCTGTGTAGTTATGCTTTATTTACATATTGTAATGTAGACATTTATTAAGTGCTTTGTTATTACATAGTAATATAGTTGAATGAGTGAAGTTATGCAACATGGAAGTGGAAAGGGGAAGAGTTCCTATTCTGCTTGTGTGTAAACAAGAACTACACAACAACATCACTGTAGTTACAAATCAATCACTATTACACTTCTATGTAAAATGTGTTCCCACAGTGTTTTTACTTGGGTAATTACAGCGTTACTACCCAGTTACGAGAGCATCTTAACATAAAGTGACCGAATGGGACAGAGTTCAGAATAAAGCTTGACCCGTGTTTCCTTCCCAGAGAAGCACCAGCGCCTGTGTACCCGGACTGGTTCTGGACTGGTTCTGGACTGGTTCTGGACTGGTTCTTCTTCTCTCCAGTGATATTATCCTCCTTATCTCTCCTCCTCCTGTCCTCTCTTGTGGTCTTGAGCGATTGTTCTGAGACTGTTTAAGAGTAAAGAACGTTCCAGCGACAGCTGGCCTGTGCTCTTCACGGGGGGGTCCATGTCTAAACGCCCGTCTCTTCTGTGTTTCAGAGTGAAAGAATTGAAAAGGGCCAGGGAACATGAGACCGTCCAGAACAGCCCCCTCGCGATGTGACATCACTCTCCTCCCGACTCTTCTTCTTTTCTTTCTTTCTTTTTTCCGTTTGTACCCGAGACATTTTACAAGTGAAGAGAAAAAACAAATTCAGTGAAAACACTGCGATTATTATTACTACTTACAGCAGTGCGACTGATCCTACTTCTACTATTACATGTACAACAACAACGACAACAACATTTTTCACTCTTTTTCCTTTCTTCCCTCTGGGGAGGGGTTTTCTGTTGGAGAGTGGCAACTTCTGTGGGATTATAAACTAAATGGGAAGTTGTGGGGGGGGGGGGGGGGGGGCGCAGGACATTTGCTTCATGGCATTTTTTGCACTTTTTCATGGATTGCTTTGTCTTTTTGGGGAGTATGGAGAGGCTTCAGACAGTACAGGAAGAGAATGCTGGACATGACTGGAATGGTTCACCTGACAACACCAGTGGATCAAAAGGAAGAGGATACCAGTCTTAGAGGAACAGATGCCAGTGGAAGGGAAAATCAATGCAGAAACATATTGGGACTTGGCTCTAATTGTATTTCATAATTTTTTAAGTGACTAATTAATCCATTTGATGAAAAAAAAAAAAATGTACCAAATGTACCAAAAATGATTGGTAACTCATTGATCCATTGCACACGTCCGCTCCTTTCCACTGCTAGGTGAATATAGTCGATATAGCTCAACAATAGCTCAACGATCCTTCCTGTTCCGCAACGCTCTACCCCGCAAGTCTGTTCAAAGGGGTGGAGCTAATTGAATGTAGGAGGGGTTTAAACAGAAATAGGCGGGGTTTAAAAACAATGGCTTATTTTGATATCTAGATTTGGGGGTTATTATGTAAGGCAAGGGATGGGTTAACATTTAAAGACGTTTTTAAATTGGGGGATTTTTTTCTTTTTTTTAAAGACAAATATGATTATTTTATCCTTTTAATGGTTCCTCTTTGCTTGAATCTGTCCCATGCTCATGTCCGATTTATTGCCGACCTGTCTCCCCAAAATTCTGTGTTGTTGAATCAAGAAAAAAATGCATGCCTTTGGGGCGAGAGTCCCCGTCTGCGTGCTTGGAATTAGGTCTGTATCCTCTGATTTTGAATGTTATACTTTGGTCTTCATATTAAAACAGTAGAGTCATCCCCAGGCCCACCTACCCCCCCCCCCACAAGTCATCCCCTCTAGCTACTGGAGCTATCCTAACATCGTCCTCTTCCAGGGTTTTTATTTTTATTTCTTTTTTTGCCTTATTTCATTTGTTTACTTCTCAGTATTCTAAAACAGAAAAAAGACTTGCCTCTTTTGTGTTGTAATGATTAGGTTATTGTTGTTCTTTTTGAATGAACTTCAGGGCCTGCGAGGGCTTTTGAGGGGAAGATCACATACATTGCCTTGACGTCTTAGAGATTCTTTGAGGGGTCCCTAAGCTAGTCCCAAAATAGGGGTTAGACAAATCCATATTTTTGACAATTGAGCGGTTTCTGTATATAAAGAAGGCTGAAGGTATGTAGGGAAAAACATTTACCCCAAGGGGATTGTATTTTAGAAATATATTATTTTATTCATTGAAAAGGGGTCAAAAACAGGTAAGAGACAAAAACAGAATATTTGTATAGTTTTGTTTGAATGCCTAAGAAGTATGGTTGTATTGTTTGTATATAGTGTAAATACCTGGGATAAAAATGAGCTATGTGCATGAAGACCATGAACAAAGGTAAAAAAAAAAAAACTAAACAAAAGCAGTAGTGGCTATGCTCTGTAAAATGATTACAACTATTTCACTATAAGAGTATTTTATTTTATTTTGATTGTTCTTGAGAAGAACATTTTGCTAAAGCATGACCTTATTGCAAATACTAAAAAGTAAAAAAATAAAATAAAAATACTGTATTTAGAGTTAGGAGAAAATCTGCAAAATTATCATAAGACAAGTATGGTTATGTTTACATTTTTGTTTTGGGCTACCAAGAATCTTTTGCCAATGGTGCCAAGTAATGTGAATGCTATATTGCTTAACAAGAGAATTAAGTTAATCTTTGCAGAACAGATAATCATACAATGAAATACACACTAGCATTGAAGACCATGAGATCACAACTTGCCGAGGAGAACAGATAGAGGTACACATATTGCAGAGGGAGAAATATTTCTACAGCAACTTTAAAGTCTCTCATGTCTCAACCATTTATCATGTCGGAGAACCTAAGATTTTTTTTTTTTGCCATCACTTAATACACTGAGAACACCTGTCAAAAATACTCAAAAGCAAAGAAAAAAACTCAAAATGTGTGCTTTATTTTACGTGTATATAAGAAAGAGGGATTGCGGTGTCTAAGCATGTTTGTATGGATCATAAAGATTGATAAAGGGAAAGATTGTACATGACAGCCTTGTTCAGGGAGTCCTTGGCTCTGATTGGTTCAATACTCTCATATGGAGGTTCTAACCAATCACTTTAGATATAGCCTATATTTACTATATTGTAGAAAACACCATCTCACAGGTGGTTAAATAGACCAATTATGTAAACTGTTGTAAACTGTAAAATGTAAAAAAGTTTTTCTATACACATTATGGGCTGGAGGCATGACTTGACCAAGGCTGTCAGGGTCTGGGCTGACCATATTTCTTGTCAAAAAACCTTCTGGCCGTGGTGTGAAGAACATGTGTAGCATCTCTGACTGGAATACTTTGTTTGAGTAAATTATCGTGATGCAAATGTACTCACAGAGGGAGCCGTTGTTAAAAACAATCTATGGTGCTAAAATGCTGGCGTCCTTACGGGGCATAATTTAGTAGTGCTGGTATTAATATATTGACCATATGTGTCGGTGGTAAAGTTAATGAGCCAAAGTGAGTGGTCTGCGAGTCTGTAACTACCCAAGATGCACTCGTGCCATTAGCAATGTTTGAGGAGGGATGTGTGTCTGGTTCGTAATGGGATATATGATGGCAGTGCTTGACATAGAGTCAAATCAGATTTGAATGGGAATGCATGGTAAATATTTTGATCCAACGGTGTTCACTCTGGTCCAGAAGTGGCTGCTGGGTTTGTCAGTTTCCTGTGACATATTCATATCAGAGTTACCAGGACGTGTATACCAGGAAGTGTATTCTCCATCCAAGTGATGACAAGTCATTTATTCAACGAAGGCGTGAATGTCATTGGACAAATCATTGTTTTTGTTGTGTTGATTTCTGAAATGCTTGTTGCATTTCTTTTCGTTTGTTTGTTGAAAAACAAAGTACCAAAAAAAGGTACTTTTGGATTTATTTTTTCTGTATGTTTGTGTTTCTTTCACAGAGACTTGATATGTAAACCTTATTTTCAGAGTGTTTATGTAGAAAGTGCCTACTAATCATATCCCGATCGCACAAAGCCAATGTCAGGAAGCATGCAATGTACCTAAAGAGGCAAACGTGACTCTGAATTCATAACTCAATACTAAAAAATATATTAATACAATTCAATCAAAAAACCCATCAACAAAACCCTAAAGTCAGGTGACAAACATGTTCCCTTTTAACCCAGTCATCTCCGCGAAATGCATTCCGGCTAGTCAACATCCTAAGCTTCTTTTTGTTGTGTTGTTGGAACTGCCTGTTGACACCATGAGGTTTAGAGATTCCATCAGTTCTTCTTCTGTGGTGTTTTGCCTTGCATTCATCATCCAGGTACAGTAGGGGTCAGAATGTCAAGCTGCGCCACTGCTGTGGCAATATGAGATGGTTTTATTATGCTTGCATGGGTAAAATAGTTAACTGGGTGACTGAAACGCACCTACAGTAAAGCATGCTTATTTTTCTAGAATCGGTGGTCAGATAGACAGTTCTTTGAAAAAAACGAAGAACGTTGGTTTTGACACGTCGCAGAACTCGCGGAAAGATGGAGGGCATGTTATTGGAGGGCAGAGGTCAGAGGATAACCCTTAAAAATACAACCGATGATCAAACGGCAGTATCTACTGACACGATTTCCTGGGGTAGCATGAAGGCAAGTTTTTCTAGAGCAAGTTTCAACTTTTTAACTTTTTTCATTCATTTGGAACGAGATACTGGTAGTGTGCTCCCAACATTGAATACATGAGCAGTTCGGACACTCGTGTGACGGGATACCGCAAGTATTTTCAGGAGGCAACGCACACACACACAGACACACTCACACACACACTCACACACACACACACACACACACATCCCAACACACACACACACGCACATCCCAACACACACACAAATACACACACACACGCACATCCCAACACACACACACACACACACATTGGTATACAGATATGTCAAGTCACTGATCAGCAGAGAGACCTCATGTGTTATTTTTAAAGCCTAGGCAACGGTTCACCTCCCTTCTGTAATTTATCTCAGGGTGCCAAAATGTGGAGGAGGAAATGGAGCAGGACATTTTATTGATAATAATACTGCAGGACATTTTGAGTTTAGAATAGAGACTGTACGTAAACAGCAAGGCCTCTCAACAGTGCTTTCTGGTCCAGTCAGACAATGCGTGTCCCTAAACAGACAAAATTACTACTGTGATCCTGAACAACTCATTGTAATCCATTACCTCACAGAGATGTTATTAGCTTGTGCTGTATACCGTTAACCTGAGGTACACACAAGAAGTGTTGTCATACTGTAGCTAATTAGCTGTCAAATGTCAAATGAAGACATGTACTTTATCCTTTGACGTTTTTTATAAATGTCTGCCGAAATATGAAGAGTATGGTCAATTGTTTCTGTCTTGGATATTAACTCTGACAGAATGGAAATTACAGGCATTTAGCATGACAGGACATTCTGGCCAGATGAAATTCAAAACTTTCAGATAGTGTTAGTCTTTTGTAGACCATCTTAAATGAGGCTTGTGAGACTCTGACATTCAACATCATCTGACTTGATGTTTGTTGGCATAATAAGTTAGTATATATTAATAAAGGCTGTGTCAATCAATGATTAGGTCTACTTAATAATAACACAGCCTAAAATAGTCTTAAAAAGTGATTTTACTTACGCTAATCCGCATTTCATCAATATTGATACTATTTTGTTGATAAGCGATGCATATTTTTTTAACAGTCTTCCTGAGACAACTCGGCATACAGACAGACACACACACACACACACACACACACACACACACACTACGACAATGAGGCTGGTCACATGACTCTTTGTTTAGGGATCATTCTAAACATATTTCAGGAAAACAATAAAGTAACCTCATAACGTTACTTCATACGGATTTTATTAACTTCATTACTACTCTGCTAATTCACCTGGGAATCTGCCTTTCCTCCTCCCTCTTTAGTCAATGCACCCGCAACATTGAAAGGTAGGCACAGCGGGACAACAGGGCAGAAACCATCTCACCACCTTTTTCCACTTGTGGACACAGAGCAATAAGCATTCTTTTGTGGAGACCTATAGACCTAGTGAAGATTTAAAAAAACGATTGGACACATGTAGTCGACTTACTCTTATGCAAAATGCCAGTATTGCAAGACAAGCATTCAGTAGTTTATGGACAGCAATTATATGGCACCCTTTACCGAACTGCACGTTTTCATCAATTCCAAAACCAAGAAGAAAAAAACTGGCCCTGCTTTAGTACAAAGTCATGGGTCCTGGACACTTTGCATGTGAACTAGTGTTAGATCTATTTTCCTCTCCTCTATAGCTGTCTTTCTCTCTGTCTTTCCCTGTTATGTGACCCTCTTATTTTCTTTCCTGTGTTTATTTCACCTCCTTCTTCTTCTAAGTTTCCCTAATGTATTTTTGCTTTTTTCCTTTTTTCTTCCCCTCTCTCTCTCTTGTTTGTAAGTTTTATTTTTGTAATTGTGCATGTACAAGCGTCACTGACTCGATGGATAATGTAAAAAAACAAAGAACAAAAAAAAAGAGATTTCAGCTGCTGAAGCCATGCAAAACGTTTTGAAATGCCCTAAAATATGGAAGATGTTTTCTGAATGCTTTATATTCTTTCTGCTGTAAAATAATAAAAAAAGAAAAAAATGAAGAAAACTCGAAGAAATGTTTGATGTTGTCTCCTTTCTTCTTCTAGTGTCTTTGCACGAACCCATGTGTTATTACCAAAGGTTTGAGCAGCTCATCTCACTTTACATAAGTGGGGGTAGTGGTGGTCTAGTGGATAGTGAGTAGAACTTGTGATCCGAAGGTTGTGAGTTCAAATCCCGCCTGAAGCCACACTACTAGTGTGCCCTTGGGTAAGGCACTTAGCCCTCAGTTACTCCAGGGGGAATGTCCCTGTAATTCGTAATTGTAAGTCGCTTTGGATAAAAGCGTCTGCTAAATGGCAAAATTAAATTAAATTAACATAATTGTTGGTTTGATTAACACTTAAAGAAGACACACACTCCCTCGATGTCAAATGACCACGTATTCTAGACAATGAGCATCTGTTACTGAGACAACGATCGCTAGAGGGATAGTGCAATATTTCTTACATAAAAGCTGGTTTTGATTAAAGGCCATACATTTCTTCTACTTACCAAGTGTCAGATGAACCCACTGATAGCATTTCGGTGTCTCTGCCTGCAGTTTGAAGGTAGTTTTCGGAGGTAAATGTGACAGTGGCTAGTGAAAGGTGGACCAAGTCGGCAAGGTCATTTTTCAGAAGTCTGAAAATAGTTGAAAATATGCTTATGTGAATGTTGGTATACCTCAACTCAACTAGCGGAGAACCAAAACAAACAGACTGTGCTCCATCTCGCTAGTGAGCTAGTTAGCAGCTAACAACGTTAGCTATGTAACATCTCTAACATCTGCATGTTTAGTACATCACAGCATGCTGAAAGAACATGAACATGCTAAAAACACATAACTACACATAACTAGATGATCACAGTTCCTAAACATAGACAAGACATATATCACCAACACTCAACCGAGTATAAAGCTCAGAACATGTTACGGCGACGAGTGCTGTGAACCGTGTATCGAAAACAAGCCTAGTTTGCTAACAAATGATTGTATTTAGTGATCCCAAAACTGTTGTTTGTTATATTGAGTGGGCTCTTCAACACTTAAACTTTCGTAATATGAAAAAAACTAAAAAACATAAAAAGCAAAAAATTACGTAATTTGTGGGACTTTACTCTTACCGCCTTGTTCCTCCTTTCAACAGCCCCCATCACAAATGCTAAATGCACAATGAATGGAAGGTTCCAGTAGCCACTAGCTAGCATCTCTCAAAAGCTGGGTGGAAAGTAGACTGTTGACTTGAGAGGCGGATAAATGAAATGCTTAGTTCAGAGAAAATAGTTCCAAAAAGAACTGCTTCTAGAACAACTAGAACAAAAATATTATAATTTCAAAGTACAAAGTGATAACCGCCCTGCTTCTGAGAGGAGATAGTTTTTCCTGGAGATTTATATTCGTTGCATTTAGCATTCATCTCCGAAACTACCTTCAAACTGCACACAGAGACATACAAATGGTATGACTTCATCTGACTCTGGGTAAGTAGACAAAAAACGTATTGGGAAAATGTCACACTATCCGTTTAAGTTGCTTCCCCTGCCTGTGTAGAGACACTTACTTACTCTAGGATAATTAAAAGTTACTCGAGGCTGAGTAGACTAATTGAAGCACAGTCTGAGCTTAAAGCACGGAGAAGGCCTCTTTAGATCACCGGTGTGCTCCAGTCACAGTCGATGACCCCTCTGATAACGGCACCGGGATGGCGAATAAGGCAGATGTGTTACTGGTTACGGCTGTAGCTGCTTAATGTGGACTGACGCAGAGAGTTGTGGCAAGGGAGGATGTGAGGGATCACCTGCCACCAGGTTTATGGGGCAGGACGGTGGTGCATGGGGGGGTGACAAGGAAGCCTCATGGATTGGTCAGGGAAGTCTCAGGCGAGACTATAAGACGAACGTTGGGGGTCCCAAGGCTTCACTTGACTTTGGAGGGTACTCTACGCCACTACGATCAGCAGGACCTCAGTACGACCAGCCGGACCTCAGTCAGTACGACCCGTCGACCTTGAGAGTCCACGCAGGTATTGCTTTATTCAGGGCTCCCACCACGGGTCCTTGAAATCGTTGAAAGTTTGTGAATTTGAGAAAAAAAGAAGCAAGGTCAAGTTTAAGTTTAAGTTTAAGACCTTATATTGTTTTGCTGTGCTGTGGTAGAGAAGGCAAGAGACCATCTAGTGTTCACACATTCAAGCCTCTCTTTTTAATTGTTGTCTGTGAGCGGATAGTTCCTATTAATTATAATTCTCATCTAGGTCTGTCTCAAACTATGCCGTGTTGGGTCCTTGAATTTGAGGGAATTGAGTCTTGAAAGTCCTTGAAAGGTCCTTGAATTTGATGTTTCAGAAGGTGTGGGAACCCTGTTTATTGTTTGCCCTTCACTTGACTTTGGAGGGTACCAGCCACTACGATCAGCAGGACCTCAGAACGACCCGTCGGACCTTGAGAGTCCACGCAGGTATTGCTTTATTCAGGGCTCCCACGGGTCCTTGAAATCCTTGAAAGTTTGTGAATAAAAATAATAATAATCAAGGTCAAGTTTAAGTTTAAGTTTAAGACCTTATATTGTTTTGCTGTGCTGTGGTAGAGAAGGCAATAGACCATCTAGTGTTCACACATTCAAGCCTCTCTTTTTAATTGTTGTCTGTGAGCGGATAGTTCCTCCAATTATATAAATTCTCATCTAGGTCTGTCTCAAACTATGCCGTGTTGGGTCCTTGAATTTGAGGGAATTGAGTCTTGAAAGTCCTTGAAAGGTCCTTGAATTTGATGTTTCAGAAGGTGTGGGAGGGAACCCTGTTTATTGTTTGCCCTTTATCTGCTGTGTCCTTTCGGGGGGGGGGGGGTAAAAAAAGTTTCGGGGGTTAAAAAAAGTGCATGTGCATAATGGATGAATCTTAGTTATGCCACTGTAGTACAGGTAGAACCTCAGAGTCGTATAGAACATCTGTATACCAGTATACCAGGAGAGGCTGGTGGAGGCAGAAATCGGAGGACGGGCTCGTTGAAATGATCCCCACGAGGAATGGTCCCCGTTCCTCACTCCGTTCCATGCGTGACAATGAGCCCGTCCTCCGATTTCTGCCTCCTGGTATACCTGTATACCTCAATATTGTATGTGTCTGCACTGTGCAGGGTTTCTCTACTGTGTGCCCTTCTGTAGAGGAGATGGTAAAGAGGGGACTGATTCTGGTTCTGGTGGGGCTGTCCCTCTGGATGTCTGACTGCAAGCCTCTGGACATGGACACAGACACTGTCGTTGGGGTGAGACAGCTCAGCTTTAATGTTGGTCACGGATGGACAGTGCGGTGATGCGCCACCCACCAAGGTGTTGCTACAGTACTGTAGCTCATGTCATTGTAATGGATTTTTAATATGTATTGTATGGTATGTATGCATGGTCTATCCGTTTTCACACAGAGTGTAACAGTAGATTTCCATGGAGTAATTCTCGTGGGATTGTTGGGATTGTTGAGAGTCTGGCTGTCCTGTTTATGAACACAGAGCCCTGATTGAGGGCCTTGTGTTCATGGACAGTGATGGAGTGCAGACTCGTTATCAATGTTGTGACTATGTTGACAATATACGAAATGTACAATGTGGAAGTTTGGTGTCAGTCTTTGAAAGCTTCCCATTGTGAGGCTTTTGACTGCCCAACTCGCAAGTTGTTAAAGACCATTTCTTAAATAAATATTATACTTAGATTTAAAGCAAGTTACTATCTTGAGTCTCATTAAAATCCACAACATCGTCTATAAGACAAAGTGGGTTTATTTGAATATTTGAGTCGGCCCTGCTTCTTGTAAAGATGTAAAGCAGGAAAGTCAACTCAGACAGTAACTCCTGCACTCTCATTTGAGCTTTATGTTGCACGTCCCTCCCCTCTCTCCCTTCCTCTCTCTGTCCTTCTCCCTCCCTCTCTGTCCATCTTCCTGTCTCTCCCTCCCTCCATCCCTTCCACCATCCCTGCATCCTCCCAACCTCCCTCCATCCCTGCCCCCATCCCACCCTCCCTCACCTGATCCCTACATCACTCCCCCCCACTCCATCCCTCCCTCCCCCGATCCTTCCATCCCTCCCCCACTCTATCCCTCCCTCCCCCGATCCCTCCATCCCTCCCTCCCCCCCACTCTACCCCTCCCTCCCCCGATCCCTCCATCCCTCCCTCCCCCCCACTCTACCCCTCCCTCCCCCGATCCCTGCATCCCTCCCTCACTCTATCCCTCCATCCCTCCATCCATCCCCCACTCCATCACCCCTCCCCCCACTCCACCCCACCCCTCCCTCCCCCGATCCCTCCAACCCCCATCCCTACATCCATCCCCCACTCCATCCCTCCCTCCCTCCCTCCCCCACTCCCTCCCTCTCTCAGCTGCTGGAGCTCCTCCAGACAGTGGGGGCCCTGGAGGCAGGCGGAGGTGGTGGTGGTGGTGTGGAGGAGGGCAGAATGGTGCAGGTGGACGACCCTGGAGAGAAGGACGTGTGGAGCTCAGCTCTCCTGGAGAAGAGAGACCTCCCCAGGCTAGGAGTCTCTGTGTACAGGGCCTCTCCACAGTTCACCAGCAGGTCAGACCGACACTTGGAACGGAGACATTGTGACATTTAGGAATAGACCGCCGGTCCAGGGCAGCGAAACTCACTAATCCCAGGTCCTGGGGAGCCACAGTGCTGCAGGCTTTTGCTCCAGCTCAGCAGTAACACACCTGATTCAGCTTAAAAACACCCCAAAAAACTTCTTCAAGCATTGTGACTGCCAATGCCCTCTGGTCCTTCCATAGTTTTTTGGGGGGGGTTATGATGACCGATGGATACATGATTCACTTACTTAGCTGTATTTGTTGGAAGTCTTTTTGGATAAAGGCGTCTCCTAAATGCCAAAGACGTCAAATGTAATGTAAAATGAAGATCAGTGGATTAGTTTAATAGCACCTCGGCTGTGACAAAAGGCTCGACCCACTGCAGCTTTCCAGGAGCAGGATAGAGTATTGCGGGTCTCGGGTAATCTATTATGTAGCCTACTTGTATGAGGTGTATAGAGGGGAAATTGGTTTTAACCTCAATACATATTAATGGCTCTCTCACTAATGACCCCCCCCCCTCCCCCTCTCTCTTTCTTCTCTCTCTATCTCTCTCTCTCTCTCCCTGCATCCCAACCACTCTCTAACTTTTTGTGCTCCAGAAAGTCTCACTCATTTCCTGTGGAGCGGATGACAGGTCTCCGGGGTTAAAACAGCGAAGCGCTGCTATTTACCCAGATTACAGTACAGCTCTACCACCGCGCCAGCATTCCCTGATCTTCCCATGCTCCCTGATCTTCCCATGCTTCCTATTGGCCAGCGTTAGACAATACTGCATGACTGTGTATACCACACCCAGTGAGGTTTGAAATAAAGACAATACGTATGCACTATGTTGTTGTTCATGTGGTCTTTTAGTGTGCAGAGTGTGTGTATGGGTATCCCCTTTACAATCCCCTTTGTCAATGTTGCCTTTACAGTGAATAATAGTGTTTGGTTTGATTGTGTCTCTCTGCGAAATGCAATCGGTATTTGAAACGAAAGCGGTGGCGGTGGCTTTTTAATCAAGAACCAGACATTCAACTGAGAGCTTTTCCAAATTACTGTAGATGATTTTATTTCTATTTAACATACAGACAATAAATATACAAGTTCTTCTTTTCAAGTCAAGTTTGCTCAGTGACATCAAACATTTGAACAGAAAAAGGCGTACGGTAACAGAGATCAGTATAGAAAACTGGAAACAAATATTTAGTCCTCATAGACATACGACAACACAGAAACCTGTGGGATGTCTGTAAGTGTACTATCAGCGTGCGTGTGTGTGTGTGTGTGTGTGTGTGTGTGTGTGTGTGTGTGTGTGTGTGTGTGTGTGTGTGTGTGTGCGAGTGTGTGTGCGTGTGTGCAGGAGAGGGGTTATGTCTCTTTGTCCTAGTGTGCAGTCAGAATGTCTGTGCCCACGTACACGGTTGACTGTCTTAGACACAGTACTTCCAGAAGCACTCAGAGTTGCCTCCTCTCTTCCTGAACAGCTTCCTGATTCCCAGGAAGCGGTTGAAAGGCGTGAGGTGACTCCCTTGGACCTTCTCCAACAAAACCTGAAAAACCAGAAGCAGGTCACTGCTGTTGTAGTTGCAACATTCAGTCAGACTCTCAGTCGAGAGATGAGATTCTGGGTTCCAAGATTACGGCTGTTCGGGTCAACTTTCCAGTGGACTTTCCAGTCGAGCAGACTACTACAACTATAAGTTGCACTCAGGAGCGCTATAGGAGATGTTTTCTGCCTGCCGCAATTTTTTTATTTAACCTTTATTTATACAGGTAAAAACACATTGAGCCCCAAGGGCTCATTTTCAAGTGTGACCTGTTCACAGGCATACAACATATGCATCCACCACAAACAAATACAATACTAAACTAAAACTACATAGTCTAAAACTAAAACTAGTCTAAAACAGTCTAAGATAGTCTAAAACTAAACTAAAACTACAAAACCTAAAACTAGACAGCTAAAGAGCTAGGGACAGGGAGGTGTCAGCAATGGGCAAAAGGGAGGGTCAACTCAATTGCAAGAACAAATCATAGACTCGCACTGTATGTCTCTCAGCAAGAGCAACAGCAATAACACTATACAACTCCTCCTCCGGCTGGGTCAATCTGGGTGATCAGAGTCAGGCTGGAGGATGTTAAATCTTACCTAGTATATAAGGTCCCAAATGTCAATCGGTCTATCTCTATCTTTTTTTGTGTGTGTCTATTTTATTTTAGCCCATTATTCAATTGTCACTTAATTTCGTTTTTGTTGTTTCGTGGTCTGAGCTGCAGCAATGCCTGAATTTCCCCTCAGGGATCTATCTATCTATCTGAACTAACACTCCCAAAACAAATGACTAGAACAGCTGGTGTTCCTTGAGTCATTAAAGAGCCAATGTTCCTCACCTCTCTTTTCATCTGTCTGGGCAGAAGTCCAGTTGTTCTGAGGCCTGAGAGAGAGAGAGAGAGAGAGAGAGAGAGAGAGAGAGAGAGAGAGAGAGAGAGAGAGAGAGAGAGAGAGAGAGAGAGAGAGAAAAGGCGAAGAAGGAGAAGAAGAAAGAGAAGATGGTGGTTTGAAGATCGACACACAACAGTGCACGATGCACCAACCCGTTGATGTGGTGTTCATTATTGTTGTGCTGTCTGTCTGTCTGTCAGTGTGTCTCACCGTCTCTGTTGAGCTCTCCAGACAGGACAGAGGAGTACCTGAGGCCCGGGTACGTCTGCTCGGACAGTGACAGCTCGTCTGGACTACCCACTCCGACGTCCTCCAGAGACACTGGCACAGTAACACATGGTCAGTACCACACGGTCAGTACCACACGGTCAGTACCGCACAGTCAGTACCACACGGTCAGTACCACACGGTCAGTACCACACAGTCAGTACCACACGGTCAGTACCACACAGTCAGTACCACACGGTCAGTACCACACAGTCAGTACCACACAGTCAGTACCACACAGTCAGTACCACACGGTCAGTACCACACGGTCAGTACCACGCGGTCAGTACCTCATAGTCAGTACCACACGGTCAGTACCACGCGGTCAGTACCTCATAGTCAGTACCACACGGTCAGTACCACGCGGTCAGTACCACACGGTCAGTACCACACAGTCAGTACACGTCGGTCAACAGGCAAGTCAATCCGCCCAGTAAACAAAGAGTCCAAAAGACGTCCTCAGGGAAGCCAGAATGTGGGTTCAGATAACGTCTTTCTAGGACGTCCAGATGACGTCTTTCTAGGACATCCAGATGACGTCTTTAGGACGTCTTATGGACGATTCTGTACCCACATTCTCATCTGAACCCACATTCTGGCTTCCCTGAGGACGTCTTTTGGACTATTTGTTTACTGGGAGGGGAGGCTGCTTATGGTAATGCATGGATTACAATAAGACCCGTCCTCCGATTTCTACCTCCACCAGCCTCCCCTGGTCTTTGAGCTGACGACACCAGGTGGTGTCTTACAGCACGTCTCCTCCAGGAAGATAAATTAGTCAGGTGATGGAATCCCCTAGAGAAGGCCTCGTTATAGAACTGTGTAACACAAGACTGTCTCTGGAGGTAGCGGTGTGCGTTAGCATATGCTAGTAAGGTTGTCTAACTAATGTTATTGTGATTAAATACTGTAAGAGAATTAAACCCGTCATCTGGGTCATAATATCATATTTATATCCCCATAACATATAAGCAAGTATGTCTGCCTTTGTTTGTTTGTTTTTAAGAAATGTAATACTGTTTTGACCCTGGTGTGAAGAGAGATGTGAGGCTGGCAGAAATTGGAGGACAAGTTCAGGGTGTCAAGCCTGTGTGTTTATTCCATGCATTACAATGAGCTTGTCGTCCGATTTCTGCCACCACCAGCCTCCACCAATGTAATAGTAGTAGTATTAGTATTACTGTAGTATTACTGTAGCCAATACACAGTCAACAGACAGTCAACAGACAGACAGTCAACAGACAGACAGTCAACATAACAGACAGTCAACCTAACAGACAGTCAACACAACAGACAGTCAACACAACAGACAGTCAACATGACAGTCAGTCAACATAACAGACAGTCAACAGACAGTCAACATAACAGACAGTCGGGATGTCCCGTATTTTGGGCTGGATGAACATAACAGTCAACAGACAGTCAACAGACAGACAGTCAACAGACAGACAGTCAACAGACAGTCAACAGACAGACAGTCAACATAACAGACAGTCAACATAACAGACAGTCAACCTAACAGACAGTCAACCTAACAGACAGTCAACATAACAGACAGTCAACATAACAGACAGTCAACACAACAGACAGTCAACATAACAGACAGTCAACATAACAGACAGTCAACACAACAGACAGTCAACATAACAGACAGTCAACAGACAGTCAACATAACAGTCAGTCAACATAACAGACAGTCAACATAACAGACAGTCAACAGACAGTCAACATAACAGTCATTCAACATAACAGACAGTCAACAGATAGTCAACAGACAGACAGTCAACATAACAGACAGTCAACATAACAGACAGTCAACATAACAGACAGTCAACATAACAGACAGTCAACACAACAGACAGTCAACAGACAGTCAACATAACAGTCATTCAACATAACAGACAGTCAACAGACAGACAGTCAACATAACAGACAGTCAACATAACAGACAGTCAACATAACAGACAGTCAACATAACAGTCAGTCAACATAACAGACAGTCAACAGACAGTCAACATAACAGACAGTCAACATAACAGACAGTCAACAGACAGTCAACATAACAGACAGTCAACAGACAGTCAACAGATAGTCAACATAACAGACAGTCAACACAACCTAACAGACAGTCAACATAAGAGACAGTCAACATAACAGACAGTCAACATAACAGACAGTCAACATAACAGTCAGTCAACATAACAGACAGTCAACAGACAGTCAACATAACAGACAGTCAACATAACAGACAGTCAACAGACAGTCAACATAACAGACAGTCAACAGACAGTCAACAGATAGTCAACATAACAGACAGTCAACACAACCTAACAGACAGTCAACATAAGAGACAGTCAACACAACAGACAGTCAACATAACAGACAGTCAACATAACAGACAGTCAACATAACAGACAGTCAACATAACAGACAGTCAACATAACAGACAGTCAACATAACAGATAGTCAACATAACAGACAGTCAACATAACAGTCAGTCAACATAACAGACAGTCAACATAACAGACAGTCAACATAACAGACAGTCAACACAACAGACAGTCAACACAACAGACAGTCAACATAACAGACAGTCAACATAACAGATAGTCAACATAACAGACAGTCAACATAACAGACAGTCAACAGACAGTCAACATAACAGACAGTCAACAGACAGTCAACATAACAGACAGTCAACAGACAGTCAACAGATAGTCAACATAACAGACAGTCAACACAACCTAACAGACAGTCAACATAAGAGACAGTCAACACAACAGACAGTCAACATAACAGACAGTCAACATAACAGACAGTCAACATAACAGACAGTCAACATAACAGACAGTCAACATAACAGACAGTCAACATAACAGTCAGTCAACATAACAGACAGTCAACATAACAGACAGTCAACATAACAGACAGTCAACATAACAGACAGTCAACACAACAGACAGTCAACATAACAGACAGTCAACATAACAGATAGTCAACATAACAGACAGTCAACATAACAGACAGTCAACATAACAGACAGTCAACACAACAGACAGTCAACATAACAGACAGTCAACATAACAGACAGTCAACATAACAGACAGTCAACACAACAGACAGTCAACATAACAGACAGTCAACATAACAGACAGTCAACATAACAGACAGTCAACACAACAGACAGTCAACATAACAGACAGTCAACATAACAGACAGTCAACATAACAGACAGTCAACATAACAGACAGTCAACAGACAGTCAACATAACAGCACATGCATGGTCAGGCTCTTCCAGGTGATGATCAAGGACAACTCTTACACTTGTGTTTGTCTTGAAGGTCTGATAGCAAGTATACCACAACTGAAGGTCACTAATTACAACCTGCTTGTTTGTTAATGCTGATGAGTAACACTTAATCAAAATAGAGACTTTAATCAGAGACAGAGACCTTAATTATCATTTTAAAATAATTTAAAGTTAAAACATTTATACAAAATAATAATAGAGAGAGATAATAAATTATAAATAATTGTATTAAATAATAATAATAATAATAATAAATAATATATATATATAGATAGAGAGAGAGAGAAAGAGAGAGAGAGAGAATTATTCTTTCTTCTAGCATTGTGACTGCCAATGGCCCCTGGCCCCGGCATAGATTTCTTTTTCTTACGATGACTGATGGATAGATGATTCACTAAGACACACTTGTATTTGTTTTTTTGCATTTGACAAATGTATTTGTTGTAAGTTGCATCGGATAAAAAGGCATCTGCTAAATGTAAAAAATGTAAATGTAAAATGTAATCAAGGCTGATGTTGTGGCCAGACTACACTGCCTAATGATTATTGTAACCTCATTATGCCACGAACCACAGGCTGTCCCAGCAGTAGCACCAGCCTGTGGAGGCGACTACTACAACCCTCATTCACACTCCAGAGTAGGGCTGCCAACTGCCAACCGCCAACTTGTCCTGTATTAGCCCTTCAATGTCCCTTATTTTGGGCTGGATGAACATACAGTCAACAGACAGTCAACATAACAGACAGTCAACAGACGGACAGTCAACAGACAGTCAACATAACAGACAGTCAACAGACAGTCAACATAACAGACAGTCAACAGACAGTCAACATAACAAACAGTCAATATAACAGACAGTCAACATAACAGACAGTCAACATAACAGTCAGTCAACATAACAGACAGTCAACATAACAGACAGTCAACATAACAGACAGTCAATATAACAGACAGTCAACATAACAGACAGTCAACATAACAGACAGTCAACATAACAGACAGTCAACATAACAGACAGTCAACATAACAAACAGTCAACATAACAGACAGTCAACACAACAGTCAGTCAACATAACAGACAGTCAACATAACAGACAGTCAACATAACAGACAGTCAACATAACAGACAGTCAACACAACAGACAGTCAACATAACAGACAGTCAACATAACAGACAGTCAACACAACAGACAGTCAACATAACAGTCAGTCAACATAACAGACAGTCAACAGACAGACAGTCAACAGACCGACAGTCAGTCAACATAACAGACAGTCAACAGACAGTCAACATAACAGTCATTCAACATAACAGACAGTCAACAGATAGTCAACAGACAGACAGTCAACATAACAGACAGTCAACATAACAGACAGTCAACACAACAGACAGTCAATATAACAGACAGTCAACATAACAAACAGTCAACATAACAGACAGTCAACACAACAGTCAGTCAACATAACAGACAGTCAACATAACAGACAGTCAACATAACAGACAGTCAACATAACAGACAGTCAACACAACAGACAGTCAACATAACAGACAGTCAACATAACAGACAGTCAACACAACAGACAGTCAACATAACAGTCAGTCAACATAACAGACAGTCAACAGACAGACAGTCAACAGACCGACAGTCAGTCAACATAACAGACAGTCAACATAACAGTCATTCAACATAACAGACAGTCAACATAACAGACAGTCAACATAACAGACAGTCAACATAACAGACAGTCAACATAACAGACAGTCAACATAACAGACAGTCAACAGACAGTCAACATAACAGACAGTCAACATAAAAGACAGTCAACATAACAGACAGTCAACAGACAGTCAACAGACAGTCAACAGACAGCACATGCATGCGCAGGCTCTTCCAGGTGATGATCAATGACAACTCTTACAATTGTGTTTGTCTTGAAGGTCTGATAGCAAGTATACCACAACTGAAGGTCACTAATTACAACCTGCTTGTTTGTTAATGCTGATGAGTAACACTTAATCAAAATAGAGACTTTAATCAGAGACAGAGACCTGAATTATAATTTAAAAATAATATAAAAAATAAATAAATAATACAAAATAATAATAGAGAGAGATAATAAATTATAAATAATTGTATTAAATAATAATAATAATACTAAATAATAATATATATAGAGATAGAGAGAGAGAGAAAGAGAGAGAGAGAGAGAATTATTCTTTCTTCTAGCATTGTGACTGCCAATGGCCCCTGGCCCGGGCATAGATTTTTTTTTCTTACGATGACTGATGGATAGATGATTCACTAAGACACACTTGTATTTGTTTTTTTGCATTTGACAAATTGTATTTGTTGTAAGTTGCATCGGATAAAAAGGCGTCTGCTAAATGTAAAAAATGTAAATGTAAAATGTAATCAAGGCTGATGTTGTGGCCAGACTACACTGCCTAATGATTATTGTAACCTCATTATGCCACGAACCACAGGCTGTCCCAGCAGTAGCACCAGCCTGTGGAGGCGACTACTACAACCCTCATTCACACTCCAGAGTAGGGCTGCCAACTGCCAACCGCCAACTTGTCCTGTATTAGCCCTTCAATGTCCCTTATTTTGGGCTGGATGAACATACAGTCAACAGACAGTCAACAGACAGTCAACAGTCAGTCAACATAACAGACAGTCAACATAACAGTCAGTCAACATAACAGACAGTCAACATAACAGACAGTCAACCTAACAGACAGTCAACATAACAGACAGTCAACATAACAGTCAGTCAACATAACAGACAGTCAACATAACAGACAGTCAACAGACAGACAGTCAACATAACAAACAGTCAATATAACAGACAGTCAACAGACAGTCAACATAACAGACAGTCAACATAACAGTCAGTCAACATAACAAACAGTCAACATAACAGACAGTCAACATAACATACAGTCAACATAACAGTCAGTCAACATAACAAACAGTCAACATAACATACAGTCAACATAACATACAATCAACATAACAGTCAGTCAACATAACATACAGTCAACATAACAGTCAGTCAACATAACAAACAGTCAACATAACATACAGTCAACATAACATACAATCAACATAACAGACAGTCAACATAACATACAGTCAACATAACAGTCAGTCAACATAACAAACAGTCAACATAACATACAGTCAACATAACATACAATCAACATAACAGTCAGTCAACATAACAGACAGTCAACATAACAGTCAGTCAACATAACAGACAGTCAACAGACAGTCAATATAACAGACAGTCAACAGATAGTCAACATAACAGACAGTCAACATAACAGACAGTCAACAGACAGTCAACATAACAGACAGTCAACATAACAGACAGTCAACAGACAGTCAACATAACAGACATTCAACATAACAGACAGTCAACATAACAGTCAGTCAACATAACAGACAGTCAACAGACAGTCAATATAACAGACAGTCAACAGACAGTCAACAGATAGTCAACATAACAGACAGTCAACATAACAGACAGTCAACATAACAGACAGTCAACATAACAGACAGTCAACATAACAGACATTCAACATAACAGACAGTCAACATAACAGTCAGTCAACATAACAGACAGTCAACATAACAGACAGTCAACATAACAGACAATTAACATAACAGACAGTCAACATAACAGACAGTCAACACAACAGACAGTCAACATAACAGACAGTCAACAGACAGCACATGAATGCTCAGGCTCTTCCAGGTGATGATCAAGGACAACTCTTACAATTGTGTTTGTCTTGAAGGTCTGATAGCAAGTATACCACAACTGAAGGTCACTAATTACAACCTGCTTGTTTGTTAATGCTGATGAGTAACACTTAATCAAAATAGAGACTTTAATCAGAGGCAGAGACCTTAATTATAATTTTAAAATAATTTAAAATTAAAACATTTATACAAAATAATAATAGAGAGAGATAATAAATTATAAATAATTTAATTAAATAATAATAATAATAATAATAATAATATATATATATACAGTATATATATATATATATATAGAGAGAGAGAGAGAGAGAGAGAGAGAGAGAGAGAGAGAGAGAGAGAGAGAGAGAGAGAGAGAGAGAGAGAGAGAGAGAGAGACAGAGAGAAAGAGAGAGAGAGAGAATTATTCTTTCTTCTAGCATTGTGACTGCCAATGGCCCCTGGCCCGGGCATTGATTTCTTTTTCATACGATGACTGATGGATAGATGATTCACTAAGACACACTTGTATTTGTTTTTTTGCATTTGACAAAATGTATTTGTTGTAAGTTGCATCGGATAAAAAGGTGTCTGCTAAATGTAAAAAATGTAAATGTAAAATGTAATCAAGGCTGATGTTGTGGCCAGACTACACTGCCTAATGATTATTGTAACCTCATTATGCCACGAACCACAGGCTGTCCCAGCAGTAGCACCAGCCTGTGGAGGCGACTACTACAACCCTCATTCACACTCCAGAGTAGCGCTGCCAACTGCCAACTTGTCCTGTATTAGCCCTTCAATGTCCCTTATTTTGGGCTGGATGAACATACAGTCAACAGACAGTCAACATAACAGACAGTCAACATAACAGACAGTCAACACAACACACAGTCAACAGACAGTCAACATAACAGACAGTCAACAGACAGACAGTCAACAGACAGTCAACAGACAGACAGTCAACAGACAGTCAACAGACAGTCAACAGACAGACAGTCAACCTAACAGACAGTCAACCTAACAGACAGTCAACATAACAGACAGTCAACATAACAGACAGTCAACATAACAGACAGTCAACAGACAGACAGTCAACAGACAGTCAACAGACAGACAGTCAACCTAACAGACAGTCAACATAACAGACAGTCAACAGACAGTCAACAGACAGACAGTCAACAGACAGTCAACAGACAGACAGTCAACAGACAGCCAGTCAACATAACAGACAGTCAACAGACAGTCAACATAACAGACAGTCAACATAACAGACCGTCAACACAACAGACAGTCAACATAACAGTCAGTCAACATAACAGTCAGTCAACATAACAGACAGCCGGGATGTCCCGTATTTTGGACTGGATGAACAGACAGTCAACATAACAGTCAACATAACAGACAGTCAACATAACAGTCAGTCAACACAACAGACAGTCAACACAACAGACAGTCAACATAACAGTCAGTCAACATAACAGACAGTCAACCTCCCTTGTCCCGTATATCCATCCAATCACAGGCCCCCTCATGCGTACGTATAGCGTCAATGCGCCAATTCCTGCAACCCCCCCCCTGCCCCGTGCAGTGGCACGCCATCTTTTTTCGTCCTGTATTTGGTAGTGGAAAAAGTTGGCTACCCCAACCACAGAACCGAGCTGAGCTGAGCTGTACTGGACTGGCCTGGTTCAGTCATCAGCCGTAGCCGCTGAGACAGTGCTGGAAAGGACAACGTGAAAGGAAGACATCGCGGCCAGAACCCGTTTGGATTGGGTCGGGCCTGTAGTGCAGGTAGCCTAGCGATCGAAAGGTCCCTGGTTTGATCCCCCGCCACAGGAGCTAGATGTGAGCTGGTGAGGGTTGTTGGCATCATATCTAAGGTGCCTACCGCTGCCGTTGTGCCCTTGAGCAAGGCACTTAATACCTTAACCTCTAATTGCTCCAGGGGTGCTGACTATGGCTGACCCTGTGTCCAGACCCTGTGCCCCCCCCCACACACACACACACCACAGCCTGACCACAGCCCGAAAAAAAAAAGCTGGTAAACAATAGTTTAAGTGAGCCTGAGCACATTGTAATGACGGAATGTTGTGTTCAAAAATACAAAAAATACATTTGTTGTGTCAACTACTTCTAGTGTGTTGGCGTGTTAGTCTCTCTCTACTCACCTGGTCCTGGGTAGGACATCTCTGCTGAGTCTGTGAGGGGGTGGGCCAGCAGGGTCCCGGAGGCGGCCAGCAGGAAGGTCCATGACAGGAGCGGGTTACACATCGTCTTCACAGAGGGGGGGTGCTGGTGGCTGCTTGGCTCGGTCTCACCGGCGGGGTCTTGTGGTGGTGGACTGGCTGGCTGGCTGAGGGGGTCCTGCTGTGGTCTGGAGATGGAAGTATGCTCCCCTGCTCTTCCCTGGTGGGTTTATATACCTCTTGGTTGTGCCCCCCCATCCCCCACAACCTACCACCCACCCCCACCCCAGCCCGACCCTCACTGCCCCCCCTAACCCCCCACAACAGGACTACATAGTACCATCTCCCAACAACACACACCTCAAGTCTATGATAAATCAACAGGAAGTCACACAGATGAGTTACGGGCCCAGTAAATCCAGACAAGTGCCCCTGGTCTATGCGTCAGGGGCAAAGCCGTGTTTTTACCAGCCCTGCGGTTTGATTGACTATTTTTTACTGACACCGTAAAATCGGATTTGTCCAGGTGCTGTGTTCAAAAAACTCCTGGCCACCCCACCCACCCACCCCCCTAACCCCCGCCTCTGAGAGGGTAGCAGGTGGAGAGACTGGGCCGAGAAATAAGCTGTTTATTCTATGAATTCATTAACCGACGCTATGACGACGACAACTTCGCCAAACGAACACGTCCCCATGGAACGAGACGAACCTGGCGGCTTCATTAAATTAGCATTTAGTTAAACGCCGCCTTAGCTATCCAACTGAACGCAGGATAAGGGGGTTGCTCATGACTCAAGTGTGATTTAAACTGATTGAAAGATGCATTGGAAAGGTCAGCTGAAGGTCACTGACCATATTTGGTCATCCATGCCACAGCAGAATGGAAGCGTTGTTCACTACTGGTCACATGACAAGTCACAAAGGTTATAACATACATGTGTTATGTTGTGTTACATGTTAATCTGGGAGTTGTCGTGTTTTTTTTCTTTCTCTCAAGGGTCTACAGTATGTGGACTAACTTATCTGTCCATAGCACTGATGCTAACATAAAAAAAAGTATTCAAAGGTGTACTGTAGTGTTAAAGTAGGACCATCTACAGTGGCACATTCGTAGCAGAGTTGCTGCTCTTTTATTCCAATTGCTCATGTGGCAATATTCTAATGGAAATTTGATGTACGACAAAACACATTTGCATAGAGGTTATGGAGATTATGTCTACAAAGGTTGTTCCTTTTACAGCGGGAACAGGCCCTCTGGGCCACTTGGCATTTGGAGTCGGTTTGAGCCAGTACAGAATTGGCTATGGGTCATTGAATCCGTGTGATTGATGTCCACACTGTTCACAATGGCCTTGTTGTGGCAAGATGTTATATTTGCTCTTTCACTTTTCCTTCAGTCCTGCAATAAACTCTGCCTTTTTATGTGTGCATGCATACAGGCCTGGCCGAAGCAGGGCAGGGGTAGCCATTGGCTAGCTCTGACTGGAGGGACAGGTGGGGGGGGGGTGGCTAATTAGGAAGTAACACTCTGCACCGCCGGTGTACGTCACAGACCTTCATCTGTATATTTATTAGCGCTCTGACGCCACTGTGTTCCTGCCTCCGGTATGATAATGTGGGGTTATGGAAGCGTCAGTGACATTTACTTTATCGTCGCAAGGCCAGACAATCTGGGAGAGGTTGTTGTATATCATTGAAAAGCCATTAGAATTTATAGGAAGCATTAGTCAAGGACCATATTTTTTTATAGTCGTTTAAAAAAAGTATATTCAAGTTGAACCAGAAGTCTATTTAAGTTGAGTGGTTTGTGTCAGGGTCCAGGGCTGGGGCAGTTATCTTCACCCCCAGGACCTGCAGGGTCCACAGCCTTAATCAGACAGTTTAAAAAGGGTTTTTGATTTGATTTGATTTGATTTGTTGTTTTTTGAAGCAGTCTGAAAACACTTTGATAACCTGAAAGCATGAAAGAATGAACACAGATCAAGCCAGGAGGCGAGTGGTGTGAGTGAAAGCAACAGACTGCTACAACCACGTTGCACTAAGGACCACTATGGGAGATATTTTCTGCTTGCCGCAATAATACTGTATAACTCCTCCTCCCTGCTGGCTCGATCTGGGTGATCAGAGTCAGGCTGGGGGATGTTAAACCTACCTACTGTATATAAGGTCTGAATTATCCATTGGTCTATCTTTATTTTGTATTTCTATCTATTGTATTTAGCCTAATATTCAATTGTCACTTTTTTGTTGTTGTTGTTGTTGTTTCGTGGTCTGAGTTTCTATAACGCCTGAATCTACCTACCTATCTATCTATCTATCTATCTATCTACCTACCTATCTATCTATCTATCTATCTATCTGTCTGTCTATCTATCTATCTATCCATCTATCTATCTATCTATCTATCTATCTATCTATCTATCTATCTATCTATCTATCTATCTATCTATCTATCTATCTATCTAAGAAAGGACAGGCACAGAAAATGATGTCAAGTGTTTTACAACCCCAAGCTGTTCTTTATAGTTTCTGTCTGTCAGTCTTGGTCTAAAAGGTAACGTTTGTTTTGGTTTTGTTTGTTAGGGTTAGGGTTAGTCAATACTTCATTGGATGGGGGGGTGGTGAGGTCACGGTGGCCTATTGTCCCATGCACATCTTTGCTTTCTTTGCTAGTAGGCCTACAATAGCTGTACGTTCTCAAATATCTCCTCAAACACAAGTTATGTTGCTTTTGTGACTTAAGTTATGACCTCCTCCCTACTCAGGTCCCATCACGTGTCTCCTCCATCTCGTCATACAAAAAGCCGACCACCAAATTCCCTCGTGACCATTGTCAAACTGAGCTTGTTGTTCTTGAAGACAGCCAACAGGTGGCAGAAAATTACTGGAAATTATTATATATATTATTTATATTTTGTTTAACTCATGGTTCAGTTTCAAATGTCATTGCATAAAGACTATAACAAAAATGTGAATCTGTACTGTATCGTTTTAATTTTATTTTTTTTAATCAACGGGACCCTTGTAGGTTAATAATAACATTGTGGTTATCTTGTGAAGTCTAACAAATGTTGAACTTTTTTTTCTTTTTACATTATTTTTCCACAAGGGTCCAGTCCTCTGGAAGTCCTTCTAAAGCTAAAAATGATATAATAACCATACCCGCACCCGCACACACGCACGACCTGTCTCACAGGAGTCTGTGGTTGTACGCCCTCGGTGCGTTCGTAAGCACGCTCTGGAAATCTGATCAGCACTCATGGAATGCCTCTTGTCCAATCAAATTACTTGGTCGCTTTACTCGAACCCAGCGTGCGCTCCGGCGCTCTCAGAGCGAGTTTACGAACGCAGCCCCTGTAAGGTCTGGTCTGTCGCTGCCACTGAACAGAAGCCTGCTGTGGGAGGACAAGCCTGCAGGAAGAGTGGGGGGAAAGTTTGTCCAAACCGGGTTCCCATCAAACAAACCAGCGTTTTGACGCAGCAGTCGCTTTGTTTCATTGATAAACTTATACAGATAGTTTAGATACAAACAGGGGGCGCATTAGATGTGAATTCAGCAAGTTGTTATCGAACTTGTTTTGCGATATTATGAAAGGATAACATAACAGCGGAGCAAAGCGCCCGGGTAAGCAGCGCGAGCCTCAGGGACGGGACACTGACACCGCTGTTGACTTGTTGAATGCGGCTGTGAGCAGACAGGTACACACACAGGTAAGCTACAGGCTACAGGTTAGATAGATAGGCTACACGTTTTTATAATGGTTTTTCCCCTACAGAATCCTCTTCCATACGGATTTAATTTACAATGCTTAACTACTATATAAACAACAATGCACCTGACTATTTTTTTCCTCTTATGCATTATTTATTAATTGTGCATTAGGGAATGTCACAGAACAAGTTGCGGAGTACAACAAGGAATGCGGAATTTGGCTCCATACTATATATAGCTTTTTGCATTTTTTAGATCGAGTTACTCTTTCTTCTTTCCCCTGACGTGTTATGTATGCAATGAATGCTTACAGTATGCATGTGTTACATTTTAGCGTCTCGGTGTTTTATGGCAACACGTTGTAACAATTACAAACAACTTTTTGTAGCCTCTGTCGACGTGTGGAAGCCGCAGGGGAGATGTCTTTCTCAACCAAACCTCCAGTCCATATAATATACACACACCATAGCCTTCATGGGAATAATGCATTTGTATGTCAACCTATCACTGCAAGTCAGTGTTGAATATGGGTGGTATCCAGGTAGGCTACATCGTGACGTTAGAATTATAAGGTTCTATCTCCATTTTTGTCAAAATTGAGTTTTTTTACATAATCTGATCCATTATGTGTTTATTAATGCCTGTGTGGTGTTATTTTTAAAATGTAGAATTGTTTTGTTGTTGTTAGTAATTCATAAAATACAAAGGTTCCATCTCACAAAACATAATGGAATGTAAAAACTTTGACGCCCAATATCTCTGAACTACCCTAAACGGAGATAGAACCTTATAATTCTAAGCTCACGACATGGTGAACTTGAACTGCCTGAATCCAGGTCTATAGACTAGTGTAAACTATACCCTTGCACCCTGGGAACAAGCAAAGTGGTGAGGCAATGATATCCCCTGGGTCTGAATAGAAAGACACCAATCCATAACCAGGCACAATGGAAACTAAGTAGCATAATACACTTGATGGTCTAAACGTGTTAGTATCTGTGGGACAACAACACTGAGTAGTTTATACTTGGAAGAGCATGACACACTTGACGTTTAAACCTGTTAGCATCTGTGGCCAACAACACTGAGTGGTTTATACTTAGAAGAAGAAGAAGAAGAATAACAAATCGATGTGGTCGTTCCCCAGGTGGGGGTCTGTGTTGACGTTGTCCTGGCTGTCTGAGGTGGCATGAGGCGGTGAGGTGACACAGTGAGGTGCCGGTGAGGTGCCGCCATGACAGAGCTGGAGATAGATCAGTCCCACCTGCCGCGTGTCCAGGAAGGTAAGACCACCAACGCTCACTCCCCCCCTGGCCAACCTCATACCTTATACTATAATAATAATAATAATAATAATAATAATAATAATAATAATAATAATAATAATACATTAGACTTATATAGCCTAGTGCTTTTCTAGACACTCAAAGACACTTTACAAACTGACAAGATCGAGTAGTAATAATAAAAAGGAATAAATAAAAGGAAGTATGGGGACCTAATTAAGGTAGTGCTGGGGACACATGGGAAGGGGAGGGGGAGAGGGTTAACTGGTGAAGGCGAGCTTGAAGAGGTGGGGGTTTTGAGGGCCTGTTTAAATGTTGGCAGGGTGTTGGCCTGTCTGATGTGGTTGGGGAGGGCGTTCCAGAGGGACGGGGCTGCGGCTGAAAAGGCCCCATCACCCCAGGTGATAGACAGTGCATAATACCATGCACTGTCTACATTATCATGTCTCTTGTGTCATATCTTGTGGTCCTCTGTGGTTCAGTTGGTAGAGCATGGCGCTAACAATGCTTAGGTTGTGGGTTCGATTCACGCCGGGACTGATACTGAAATGTATGCACTCACCGCAATATCAGTCGCTTTGGGTAAAAGCGTGAGCTAAATTATGCATATATTATATATTATGTCTTTTGCATCATGCCATTTATATATATATAATATATGGGGCGCTTAGGTGGCGTTAAGCGTCGACCATGTGACCGCAGGGTTCCCGGTTTGATTCCGGCCGCGGACATGTCCTGCTCGTCATCCCTTCTCTCACCCATCCTTCCGGTCATAATCTACACTGTCTCTATCAATAAAAAGAAAAATACCAGTGGGACTGCCCCACTCTGAAAAAATAACTTAATAAATAAATATATATATATATATATATATATATATATATAGAGAGAGAGAGAGAGAATATATTTGTAATATCTGGTTAGATGCTAAACTACGTTTCGTTGTCTCAGTACTTGTACTACTGTGCAATGACAATAAAGTTGAATCTAATCTAATCCTTGGAGTATGTGTCGCATCTGCTCACACCTGCTCAAATGAAAGTGAAAGTGCCACCTTATATTTATTACCTCTGGTTCCCACCACAACCTTACGTCTGACAGAGTACTCTGACTGAAATGTTGCGCCTGATATAAATCATTCCAGTGTCAAGCAAAGACAGATAGATAGTCCCTTATCGATCCCTGAGGCGTTACAGCAGCTCAGACCACAAAACAACAAAATAAAAGTAACAATTGAATAATAGGCAAACAAAAAATACGATGTGAGGCAGCCTCTTTTCTCCAAATGTGACATCAGATCGGGTTGTTGTGGACGTGGTCAGAACCAGAGCCCCTGTGTGGAGCCCTCAGAGGCCCCTGAGGAGAGCTGGACTCGCTGGCTTGCTGCTGCTGCCAGAGGGTCATGTGATTGTGCTTTCCTCTGTCACTCTGGTCTCCGCAAACACTTGGCTGTTGGTTTCCTGTCTGGAGAAAAGAGCTGCTCATGTGATGTTTTAGCATGGCTGGCAGGCAGACAGGCAGACAGGCAGGCAGGCAGAGACAGGCAGGCAGGCAGGCAGACAGACAGGCAGGCAGGCAGGCAGGCAGGCAGTCAGGCAGGCAGACAGACAGACAGCACTCAGCCTAGTAGGCAGACAGGTCCCAGCATGGTAGACAGACAGACCCCAACACAGCACAGACAGCTCTCTGCCTGCCTAGTACACAGACAGGTCCTAGCAGACAGACAGGTCCCAGCAAAGCAGACAGACAGGTCTCAGCCTAGTACACAGACAGACAGCTCCCAGCACAGCAGACAGACCTCAACACAGCAGACAGACAGGTCCCAGCACAGCAGACAGACAGGTCCCAGCACAGCAGACAGACAGGTCAGACACAGTCAAAGTCAAAGCGGCCAGCGTGTGCGTCCCCTGCACGGTGCTGATAAGAGCCAGGAATGTGATGGCCTTTCCAGATACTCTCACTGATGAGAGGGACAGAGAGGGGGAGAGAGGGGGAGAGAGAGGGAGAGAGAGAGAGAGGGGGAGAGAGAGGGAGAGAGAGGGGGAGAGAGAGGGGGAGAGAGGGGGAGAGAGAGGGAGAGAGAGAGAGAGGGGGAGAGAGAGGGAGAGAGAGGGGGAGAGAGAGGGGGAGAGAGGGGGAGAGAGAGAGAGAGAGGGGGAGAGAGTGGGAGAGAGAGGAGGAGAGAGGGGGAGAGAGAGAGAGAGAGAGAGGAGGAGAGAGGGGGAGAGAGAGAGAGAGAGAGAGGGTGAGAGAGAGGGTGAGAGAGAAAGGGAGCAACGTTTCAGGAAGTTCTCCTTTTTAAACTGTCATAGGAAGGTTTCTTTTTTTTACGAATCAAGTAGGAAAGGTTGTTATTTTTTTGGCTTGATGGAATTTTACTCATTTCTTTTGTGTTGTTTTGTGTTTATTTGTGTGCGTGAGCATGTGTAGGCCTTCCCTGTGGAGGGGTGCATGTGTAGGCCTTCTCTAGGGAGGGGTGCATGTGTAGGGCTTCTCTAGGGAGGGGTGCATGTGTAGGGCTTCTCTGGGGAGGGGTGCATGTGTAGGCCTTCCCTGTGGAGGGGTGCATGTGTAGGGCTTCCCTGTGGAGGGGTGCATGTGTAGGCCTTCTCTAGGGAGGGGTGCATGTGTAGGCCTTCTCTGGGGAGGGGTGCATGTGTAGGCCTTCTCTGGGGAGGGGTGCATGTGTAGGGCTTCTCTGGGGAGGGGTGCATGTGTAGGGCTTCTCTGGGGAGGGGTGCATGTGTAGGGCTTCTCTAGGGAGGGGTGCATGTGTAGGCCTTCTCTGGGGAGGGGTGCATGTGTAGGCCTTCTTTGGGGAGGGGTGCATGTGTAGGGCTTCTCTGTGGAGGGGTGCATGTGTAGGGCTTCTCTGGGGAGGGGTGCATGTGTAGGGCTTCTCTAGGGAGGGGTGCATGTGTAGGGCTTCTCTGGGTAGGGGTGTGTTTGGAGGTCTTCTCTGGGGAGGGGTGCGTGTGTAGGTCTTCTCTAGGGAGGGGTGCGTGTGTAGGTCTTCTCTAGGGAGGGGTGCATGTGTAGGCCTTCTCTGTGGAGGGGTGCATGTGTAGGCCTTCTTTGGGGAGGGGTGCATGTGTAGGGCTTCTCTGGGGAGGGGTGCATGTGTAGGCCTTCTCTGGGGAGGGGTGTGTTTGTAGGGCTTCTGTGGGGAGGGGTGCGTGTGTAGGCCTTTTCTGGGGAGGGGTGCAGCAGTCGTTGGCATCTCATAAAGGGGCGACTAATGAGCGCGACGGCCATATGTTCGCCCTTGTTGCCACAGACAAAGGCCATACTGTGGAACATTCCGGTTTTCAAGAACGCTTTTATGAAGCAGCGAGCTGTAAACTAACTAACTAACTAACTAAACTAGTCCAGCAGCAGTGGATTCCACCGGAAAACTCTTTTTTTACGAGCTGCTCACTTTGACAGTGGAAGCACTCCCAAGACGTCTGAGACATCAAACTCCCCCCCCCCCCCCCACCACAATTTTCCCCCACTCCCAATTTATTTTCACCCAAACAATTTGTCAGAAATGCTTTCGTTGTTCGTCTCAGGTTTTACCCCTAGAATAGTTAGAGTTATTTATCTAAAGTCCGACTGCTAATTCTATTTATGCTTCAATTTCCTGAAGTGTGGTGGATTCCCACTGGCCCACTTCTCTGCCCTTCTTCCCCCCCCATCCTCCTCCTCCAATCTCGGCCGAGTCAACTGACTTTTGTTTTCCCTCCCTCCGTATCTGTTCCTGTTTTTTTCCCTTCTCTCTTCCTCTGGCTGCTTTTCCTGATATAGTCCGGCTCGCGGGGGGAATGCAGCTCCCTGAGGAATTCCCCTCACCCCCCACCCCCCTCTCCCTCCCACCCACCCACCTCTCGCTCCCACCCCCCTTCTCTCTCACCCTAACCACAGTTACACTTTCTCCAAAGTGACCCACAAGAGAGAGAGAGAGAGAGAGAGAGAGAAAGAGGGAGGGAGAGGGAGGGAGGGAGTGAGAGAAAGAGGGGGAGAGGAAGGGAGGGGGGGAGAGGGAGAGGAGGCTTGTCGTGCAGGCAGCTTGAGAGCGAACAGGGGAGCAGCCCACAGCTGACAGGGGAGGAGGAGGAGGAGGAGGAGGAGTGTGGAGGAGAGAGTGGGTGCGTGGGAGGGCGGGCAGGGGGAGGTTTGGCCTAAAATAGAACCCCTTTTGTCACTTTCTCCCACTCTCCTTCCCTCCTCCTCCCTCCTGCTTTGTCCACCAGCCACTCTGCGTCGGGCCCGGCCGAGTAGCTGGCGTGATAAAGGGAAGCCGGGGAAGCGGTGTTTCTCTGGCAGACTTCTCTCACGACGACCAAGCGTTGACACATTTGCATTCGCCTTGAATTGTTGAAACAGACATTTTCCTAACGCACGCTGTAGCGCCTGGAGTCTCTTTTTTTCCGAACGAGGAAAAACTCACAAGATCAGGAAAAAAAAGTCCTATTCCGACTGGTCCGTTATTGATTGGTCCTCCCCCTCCCCCTCCCCCCAGTGAGGGGAGATTAATAGCAGGGGAGGTTCTGTGTGTTTTCCTGGAGGTCGTAAAAGGTCATGGCGTCCGGTAACGACCTGCACTTCAACCCCTTTACTGCTGACCCTGGGGGGACGCGTACCCAGCATGCACTGCTGGAAAAGCACTCCTGTCTGGGGCTCTCATCAGCTGGCTGAACCTCTTTCATTAACCTCTTTTTTACCTACTATAAGAGCCGCCTCAGGAGGTCAAATGATGACAATGCTAAGCTGCTATTTACGCACAACGACCACTAGATGGCACCTCTTGTGAATTAGCCTGCTTCCTACACAGAAAAACTGCAAAACGGCTTTATACTAGCTTATCCTGATGTGATTTTGAAAATGTACGGATACAGGGTGGTAGAACGCACATATCTAGGAAAAGTCATGAAAGGGGGGTCCTGAAATTTGATCGAGTGCAAAGATATTAAAAAAAAAGATTACTCACTCTCATGGCTGATTAAGTGTTAACTCCGCCCACCCTGCTCTTGACCTTCGTGTGTCACTACCAATAGTGTGTTGTACACTTGACTGTTCACTCCATCTCTATCCTGTTACCAAACAGGCCATGGCAGGGGGCTTGTCAACACCCTTAGAAAGAGGCTTACAGTAAGAATCTCCCTGAACATGCCTGTGGTCTGAACATACATGTGTTTTTGTTGTTTTGTGGCCCCCTGAATGCCTGCAAACCCTCAAACCCTATACATGTAAAACCTGTTTTAAAACACATAATAACACTCTCTCTCCCGGGCCCTCCCGTACGTACACGCCTCTGGACGTGTAATCTGAGCGTGTTGTTCTAGAAAGTTCTAGGGAAAAAAAGCGAGTTAACCCACAACGCAGCCACACCCACTCACGACTGATCCCCCCCCCCCCTCCGTCAGAGATGAGGCGCGGAAGAAAGACTTAGACTCCTGAGCTGGCCTGTCCTGTCCTGTCCTGAGAGACTCTGGAGTCAGATTAGGCTGTAATCCCAGTCTGTGTTGAGGGCAGACTGGACACATTAGGGCAGGTGGCTGATCCAGTTAGTGGCGCACACACGCACACACACACACACACACACACACACACACACACACGCACACACAGTCTCTGTCGTCAAACAGCAGGTGTAAGTGTGGTTGTGTGTCTGGCTCGGCGAGGGTTAACTTGGGTGTAAATCTTCAATGCTGGCTGGCGTGACGACTGGAATTCCAGCCACAGACCATTTAAAAATTTTGGCATTTGGCAGATGCCTTTTATCCAAAGCCGATTTACAACAAATACATTTGTCTAAGTGAATCGTCTAGCCATCAGTCATCGTAAGAAAAAAGTAATTATGCTAGGGCCAGGGGCCATTGGCAGTCACAATGCTAGAAGAACAGGAGGAACTGATTTCCACTCAATTTACGTCTCGGTGTTAAGGAGACTCAATCATCCTTTGCATGCTGTCTTTCAAAAGGAAGAATCCTGGGGGGGGTGCTTGAAGTGTTGACCACGTAACAGCAGGGTTCCCGGTTCGATTCCGGCCGCGGACACATCCTGCATGTCATCCCTTCCCTCTCTCTCACCCATCCTTCCTGTCTAATCTCTACTATCTCTATCACAGTAAAAAAGACAAATATGAGTGGGACTGCCCCACTCAGAACGAAAATCCTGAATAATAACCTCTGTTCTTTTGTTGAGACGTCGTTTTTGTTATTGGGGAGCATGCCTTTCTCTCCCGTGTGACAGTGCTCCTGGCTTCCCTCCATCCCTTCCTCTCCCTGTTTACTCAACTGAACACAAAGAGGAGACATGCTCAATTAGACTGGCTCTGTGAACTCCGACTGCTCATGTAAACCCCAGACGTGACACAGCATTGTTAGAGTAGGGGGGGTAAGTGGAGGGGTGGAAGGGCGGGCAACAGGTCCCTCATTAGAACAACAGCAGGAGAAATGAACACTTAAAAGAGCTGTCATCTCCAACTATTCAAGAGAGAGATGGAGAGAGATGGGGGGAGAGAGAGAGAGATGGATGGATGGAGAGATGGATCTATTAATCATTAACACATCCCAGTCTCTGCAGAGAATGTCGACGTGGACACGGAAGAGGACGTTTATGACAGGGCCAGGTGTTTTTAACAGGCCCAACTCTTGGCCCCCAGAGGCGTTTTATCATCCGAACCTAATGTAGCAGCTGCCTGATGTTCTCCCCTGCGGTGGCACCTAACTGTGTACATAAAGTAGAAGAGGAGTTAGAGAACACACACCCAAGGCGACGAACGGCCACATCACTCAATACTTAATGAAAGTGAAAGACTTACTCTGTCGTTGCCGTGACATTTATCACCTCATCAGTGTTTTGGGCGCGGTAAGCGTTCCTGAGGGTGTCGTCTCCTTTGTAGCGGACGGTTTTGGGGGAAAGTATAGTTTCAGTCAATTTGTATCTCTTTCTGTATGATTTCAGTGGCTATGTTTTTATATCCCTGTTTGCACTTCTGGTTAGAGGCTAAACTGCATGTTGTTTTCTGGTACTTGTACTCTGCAATGACAGTAAAGTTGAATCTAATCTAATCTAATATTCAGGGGTGCAAACTTGTCACCTTTCTGCTAAATTAGCCGTTTTTATCTCAAAATATGTCATCCATTTGAATTGTGTAGATCTGCCCAAAAAATATTTTGGGTGGGGAGGGGGGTCTGATGAAGTCTCATCCAAGTCACATGATGCGCGAGCGAACTAAATCAAATCAAATCAAATTTTATTTGTATAGCGCGAGCGAACTAATCTCCCTGTCTGCTGAACTCTGCTGCTGTTGAAATAACTTCTAGCTTCAGGGAGCTAGGTAAAATTCCAGACAGCATAGAGAACACAGTCACAGTAAACTGTTTTCGAAGTAATTCTGCAGGTGTTAAGGTCAGGGCTGCTGCTACTTACACATGCATCATTGTTAGACCACCGTTAGTGCTAGCGATATCTATTTAACACCATTAGTGCTAGCGCTATGGTGATGGCCCAAAAAGGTGACCCATTTTTTTTTTTGCGGCTAACCTTAGGGTTAACCTAAGGTTAGCCGCAAAATAAAAATGGGTCACCTTTTTGGGCCATCACCAGTTTGCACCCCTGATAAAAGAAGCTATATCAAGAGACGTGAAATATACCGTATGCTCAACTGTAGTAATTTATAATTTTACACTGGTTGCATCAACTTTAATGATTCAGCTTCATTGTACATCATCATAACCTCAGTCCCCATTACTACTGCAAATAAACCCTTGCAAATGCAGGCAGGTATACCCCAGGTCATACCTTGTGTGTTAGATTCAAATTGTCTTTGAGAAAGACTAGGGTCTTGAAACTACCTGAGCTTTCTTGACTTTCCATTTAGTTAATGTTAATGTGAATGTTAGTTTGTCTCAACTTTAGCATACCGTAATAACCCTGCAAAAATTGTCATGCAAACAATGTTTGTTTGAGGCATATCTGTTATGTAACTTGGATTGCAGAGATGGGTGTTCGGCCTACGAGAACACAGTCACGGTAAACAGTTTTCGAAGTAATTCTGCAGTTGTTAAGGTCAGGGCTGCCGCTACTTACACATGCATCATTGTTAGACCACCATTAGTGCTAGCGGTATCTATTTAACACCATTAGTGCTAGCGCTATCCCCCCCCCCCTTAAGGTTAGCCACAAAAAGGTAGATAGATAGATAGGTAGGTATTTTATTGATCCCTGAGGGGAAATTCAGGTGTTACAGCATCTCAGACCACAAAACAACAACAAAATAAAGTGACAATTGAATAAGGCTAAAAACAAATAGAGAAAAATACAAAATAAAGACAATAGACATTTGGGACCTTATATACAGTACAGTAGGTACGATTTAACATCCTCCAGCCTGACTCTGATCACACAGATCGAGCCAGCCAGAGGGGTTGTACAGTGTTATGGGTTAGGGTAGAAAAATTCTGGGCAGGCAGAAAAATGTATGAAACAGACGTGTATGAAACAGACGGGTATGAAACAGACGTGTATGAAACAGACGTGTATGAAACAGACGTGTGAAACAGACGTGTATGAAACAGACGTGTGAAACAGACGTGTATGAAACAGACGTGTATGAAACAGACGTGTATGAAACAGACGTGTATGAAACAGACGTGTGTGAAACAGACGTGTATGAAACAGACGGGTATGAAACAGACGGGTATGAAACAGACGTGTATGAAACAGACGGGTATGAAACAGACGGGTATGAAACAGACGTGTATGAAACAGACGTGTATGAAACAGACGTGTATGAAACAGACGGGTATGAAACAGACGGGTATGAAACAGACGTGTTTGAAACAGACGTGTTTGAAACAGACGTGTAGGAAACAGACGTGTGAAACAGACGTGTGAAACAGACGTGTATGAGACAGACGTGTTTGAAACAGACGTGTATGAAACAGACGTGTATGAAACAGACGTGTATGAAACAGACGTGTATGAAACAGACGGGTATGAAACAGACGGGTATGAAACAGACGGGTATGAAACAGACGTGTTTGAAACAGACGTGTTTGAAACAGACGTGTAGGAAACAGACGTGTGAAACAGACGGGTATGAAACAGACGGGTATGAAACAGACGTGTATGAAACAGACGTGTAGGAAACAGACGGGTATGAAACAGACGGGTATGAAACAGACGTGTAGGAAACAGACGTGTAGGAAACAGACGTGTATGAAACAGACGGGTGAAACAGACGTGTAGGAAACAGACGGGTATGAAACAGACGTGTATGAAACAGACGGGTATGAAACAGACGTGTTTGAAACAGACGTGTATGAAACAGACGTGTTTGAAACAGACGTGTATGAAACAGACGTGTATGAAACAGACGTGTAGGAAACAGACGTGTAGGAAACAGACGTGTAGGAAACAGACGTGTAGGAAACAGACGTGTGAAACAGACGTGTATGAATCTGGAGAAGTCGTGTCAGGTCGTTATGTGTTGGTGTGTCTGAACTGGGGGAGACAGAGCGATGGTGGGGAGTCTGTGTTTCAAACATAAGATATTTATTTGTTCCTAAGTGACTGAGGCCACATCGGCCTCTATTTGTTTACACACACACACACACACACACACACACACACACACACACACACACACTCACTCACTCACTCACTCACCCACCCACTCACAAGTGCAGACAGAAACTTTCAAACCCTTCTGTAAATCCTTTTAATGAGCAAAAACAATCCTCCCACTCTGGAGCTCTTAAGATCAGAAGAGGACATCAAAGAAGGGTAATATACTGCGGTTTTTTTCCCACCTTTACGATTCAGACGTTATGCTGCACTAAAACATTCATCCGTAAACAACCTGGCTGGTCAACTCCTCTTCTGTAATATCCTCTGCCTTACCAAGCGCTCCTCCTCAGGGCATCTGGGAACACTTGAGACTGTGTCTCCTTCTCTCTTAATCTCTCTGTTTCTGTCTTTGTCTCTGTGTCTGTTCTCGGTCTCTCTCTGTTCCTGTTTCTGTCTCTCTCTCTGTTCCTGTTTCTGTCTCTCTCCTTCTGTCTCTCTCCCTAACTCCCTCCCAATTTCTCTCTCTCTCTCTCTCTCATTCTCTCTCTCTCTCCCTCTCCCCTCTCTCTCTCTCTCTGTCTCTATTGACCCTGTGGTGGCTGTAGGGAGGCCTGAGGGAGGGTTAATAGCACGTAACCTGATAGGGGATATTACCATGTTCAGCAGGTGGCCAGACAGACTGCGCTGCGTCTCAACCCATCGTGGGATCGATGTCGCTGTGCTGATAGCACTGCTGGACCATAATGCACCGGGGTGATTGATTTGGGGGTCAGAGGTCACTGGTGTTGCAGTATTCCCCCCCCCCCCCCCCCCCCCCCCTTACCTCACCGATGGGCACCCCTGGGGGTGGAGCCTAAAGATAGATCTACACCAACTGCCCTGACCCCCCAGGATGGGGTCAGAGGGGGTAGACAGTTTGGGGGTGTTTATAGGGTAGAAGGCACCACATTTCACTTTGTTATCCAATAGAACCCTATTAATTGTTTGCATGTCGATATAACTTAACTCATCTTCACTGTAGTCTAAAAGTCTACCTTGCAAGTTTAAAATCGTTATTGCTTTTAGGTTTCTATTTCGTGTGTGTGTGTGTGTGTGTGTGTGTGTGTGTGTGTGTGTGAGAGGGAGTAACAAGCTTGACCTGAGTGCAGTGAATGGTAACTGCCAACTGCCAACTGTCCCCTGGTCCAAGCATAGATCACAGTTTGTTACGATGACTGACGGATAGATGCTTCACTCACTTAGACAAATGTTTTTGTTGTAAGTCGCTTTGGATAAAAACGCCCGCTAAATGCTAAATGCCGAAAATGTCAAAAATGGAAATGCAGTTCTGTGTTCTGCGGGCAGAGTGGCAGGGAGTAGCCAGCCAAGGCCTAGAGGGGCCTCAATGGGGTCACACACACACACACACACACAGATGCACAGAGACACACGCACACACACACTCACACACTCACACACTCACACACACACACACACACACACACACACACACACACACACACACACACACACAGATGCACAGAGACACAGAGACACACACACACACACTCACACTCACACTCACTCACTCACTCTCACACACACACACACACACACACACACACACACACTCACACACACACACACACACACACACACACACACTCACACACAGTCATGTTTGGTCCCCAGACTGCAGCTGTTGTCCCAGTTCCAGACAGGCTGGCCCAGTGGGACACGCCCTCTGCTCTAACTACCCAGCAGCCCTCTGACTACACACACACACACACACACACACACACACACACACACACACTCACACTCTCTAACTACCCAGCAGCCCTCTGACTACACACACACACACACACACACACACACACACACACACACTCACACTCTCTAACCACCCTGCAGCCCTCTGACTGGGTCAGGACCGGCCAGTAATAGACCCTCACACAAACCGCGGCGGAGACCGCCACTTTACTACATGTGTTTGTATGCACAGATGTTTGCTTGATGTTTAGCATGTGTGTGTATGTGTGTGGCTGGGTGTGTGTGTGTGTGTGTGTGTGTGTGTGTGTGTGTGTGTGTGTGAGTGTGTGAGTGAGTGAGTATGTGAGTGAGTGAGTGAGTGAGTGAGGTTGGGGGTGGGTGGGGGTGGGTGGGTGTGTTAGTGTGTGTGTGTGTGTGTGTGTCTGTGTGTGTGTGTGAGTGTGTGGCCCCTCCTCTGTACGTTGACGGGGTGTGTAGTTCTCTGTCGACATTTGATTTCCTGCTACTGGATCCTACAAACAGGGAGGCGGTGGCTCGCGTGGACAAAGAGAACACTGTGTGTGTGTGTGTGTGTGTGTGTGTGTGTGTGTGAGAGAGTGGTGAGTGTGTGTCTCTGTGTGTCTCTGTGTGTGAGCGGTGAATGCAAGTGTGTGTGAGCGGTGAGTGTGAGTGCGTGTGTGTGGGAGATGGTCGATGATTGTGTTTGTATTATTAGATTTGGCAGTTAGTTTTGGACTGGGCCTACCTTCTCTGCCGGCCTCTCTGTCGTGCGTGCGGGGGGATGAGCCCGCGGGCCGGGCGGGGTAGGAGGACAGCGTGCCGTGACTCTCTATTGTCTCCGGAGGGCGGGAGAGCACCACCCTGCCCAGCGCCCGCGTCTGTGCCAAAGACCTCAACTGCCAACCACATTGTCTCTCCCGGCCTAATTCATCCCTGGCCTGGGAGCCAGAGGGCCAACAGACACTGTTGTCAGTTCACTGGGGTGGTGGGGTGTGTTGTTTTCTTCCTATAAACATCCAGGCACGCAGAGAGGAGGTTGGACGTTTTGCTGTTGTTTTAAACAACATTCTCTTGGAATGAGATCTCAATGTTTAAAAAAAGAAAGAGAAACATGTCAAAGTTATTTTCCTCTTCGTTATTTGTTTATTCGGTTTGAATTGCATTTTTGGGTTGTTTTCCGCTGTCAGACTGACAGACTAGACAGACTGACGTGTTTGTTGGAATGTCTTGTCCTCTCTCTCTCTCCTGTAGTGTGTAGTGTGTGTTATAACATCCTCTCTCTCTTGTGTAGTGTGTGTTATAACATCCTCTCTCTCTCGTGTAGTGTGTGTTATAACATCCTCTCTCTCTCCTGTAGTGTGTAGTGTGTGTTATAACGCCTGTCCTCTCTCCTGTAGTGTGCAGTGTGTGTTATAAGTGTGTGTGTAATGTAGTGTGTGTTATAACACCTGTCTTCTCTCTCTCCTGTAGTGTGCACTGTCTTTGCTGTGCTGGAGGACGGGGCGTTGGCACACAACCTGCAGGAACAAGAAAGTAAGTACAATGTCACTGACCCTCCCTGACCCTGGCACTGACCCTGGCACTGACCCTGACACTGACCTCTATACAACCTCTAGGCTACCTGCCGCCCTTCATGTTGTGAAATGTAACGGGTGCCTGTGGCCATGGACAACCCCACTGACATTTTTCATTTTATTGGATAGAGAGAGTGAAGATAGACAGGAAAGTAAGGGGAGAGAGAGGGCATGTCAGCAGGGCACGGGCCGGATTCGAACCCATGCCGACATGGGCATGTGTGTGCACTGTACACCAAGGTGCTAGACCACTGCACCACCCCAGGCCACATGAGGGCCATCATTAACGTAGACCCCTGTCCTGTGCCCTCCCCCCCAGTCGAACAGTACTACACCACCAACATCCAGAAGAACCAGCTGGTCCAGAATGACATCCGCATCGCCAAGAGGCTCCAGGATGAGGAGGAGGAGGACCAGAGAGCCCAGCGGAGGGCCCTTCTCAGCCAGGCATCCAGGCAGCTGTAAGGGGGGGCGGGGGGACTCTGTTCTGTTACACCAGAACAGCCATGGGTGGGGTCATTTGACTCGATCAAATTTCAGGACCCTCCTTTCATGACTTTTCCTAGATATGTGCGTTCTACCACCCAGTATCCTTACCTTTTCAAAATCATACCAGGATAAGATAGTATAAAGCTATTTTGCTGTTTTTCTGTGTAGGAGGCAGGCTAATTTACAAGACGCGCCAACTAGTGGTCTTTGTGTGTAAGTAGCATCTTACCACTGTAAAGACTATGGTCATTTGGCCCCCCGAGGCGGCTCTTATAGTAGTTAAAAAAGGCACGGCTGTTCTAGTGTTAACTACATTACACCACGTAACACACACACATGTGACGGCAGCTGGTGAAACCAGGAAGAAGTCAGCAACCAATCAAATTGTTCAGACTTTTATTCTGAAAAACGTAAATAAGTTTCAACGCTGTTGAAAATCAATGACACACTAGTCGCTGGTCAAGCCAAAATGTTTGCAATGCAGTGGATTCAGTGAGTAATCCCCACTGCTACCTAGTTAACTATAACACTACTTTATGTTAGCAGGCTGACAAAACAAGATTAGCTTGCAAGCCAACTTTCCATTAAGAATTTTCTTGGAAAATATCCTCAAACAGAAATGTATTCACATTTTTCAGCATAAAAGTCTGAACATTTGGATCGGTTGCCGACTTGTTCCCCCTTTCACCATCTGCCATCACGTCCTCTCTTCTCCTCCAGCATGGCCTCTGCACGCCGCCTGTGTCACACTATCTTGTGTGTGTTTGGCTGTGGCGCAGGAGGTAGAGCCGGCGTCTAATGATCGCAAGGTCGGCAGAACGCCTGGCTGGCCACATGTCAAGGTGTCCTTGGGCAAGACACTGAACCCTAAATTGCACCCCAATGAGCGGGCCGGCGCCTTGCATGGTAGCTTGCCACCACTGGTGTGTGAATGTGTGTGTGAATGTGTGAATGAGAGGCCATTGTAAAGCGCTTTGGAATAAGGCGTTAGAGCGTGGAGTACGTACTGGGTAAATGGATGTAAGTACAGTCCATTTACTGTCTTCAAACAATCTCGATTGTCTCCACAAACACTTTCTCCATGAACTACCTCAGTAGTCCAGAGCTGCATGAGGATGGCCAGGTTGTGAATGAGGATGGCCCCTGACCCCTCAACCACTCAACCCCTCAACCCAAACATGAACTTGAAGAGGGGTGGGGGTCTTCTCTCTCTCTCTCTCTCTCTCTCTCTCTCTCTCTCTCTCTCTCTCTCTCTCTCTCTCTCTCAGTAATCCCCCTCTCCTCTCCTCCCTAATCCTCCTCTCTTTCTCCTCTCCTCTCGTCTGTCGACCCCCAGCCAGGAGCAGGACTCGGAGTACGCCCGGAGGATGCAGGAGGAGTTCCAGAGGGGCGTGGAGGAGGCGCGCAGGAGGGAGGAGGAGGACGAGGTGGGCTGATCATCACCGCCGCTGAGAGGTCTAGATTAGATTAGACTAGATTAGGTTAGATTAGATTAGGTTAGATTAGATTAGATTAGGTTCAACTTGATTGTCATTGCAAGAGTACAAGTACCGGACTGAAAAATGAAATGAAGTAAAGAAACAGGTTGTCGCCCCGAGGCTTCCACCGAGATATCGTAGTATAATATTACTATCC